>NC_053397.1:144317747-144658580 GCF_905171765.1 Bufo bufo | reverse complement strand
GTGTGGCGGCAGAAGGGGTCTGCCGTCTATCGCCTCAAGAGCCAGTGGGGAACCTCGAGCCTGCAGAGGAATGGAATTGGCGGCAGCGAACACACTATCAATGAACAAACCACCAGCACCAGAGTCCACCAACGCCTGGGTCGTCACCGAGCCCCCGACCCAGGAGAGGACAACAGTGATCAGTGGTTTGTCAACACGGGAAACCGGGGACGAGGAGACTCCACCCAAGATCTGCCCCCGACAGGATCTCAGGTGCGAGCGTTTCCCGGACGGTTCGGACATGCCAACCGAAAATGCCCACCGAGACCACAGTACATGCATCGGCCCTCGCGTCTCCGGAGTACCCTCTCCCCCTCGGACAGGCGAGCAAACCCCAGCTGCATGGGTTCACCCCCAGACAAGTCATCCCCAGGAGGCGTGGGAGGAGAGGGAGGCACGGGTGGGACAGCAAACGTAGGCGCCAATCTGTTAGAAAACCTCCGCAGGCTCTCCTTAAAGGAAGGTCTCTCCCTGAGTCTGGTGTCAATCAAAATCAGGAAAGAAATAAGAGACTCGAGCTCCACTGGTAGGTCCTTAGCTGCAACCTCATCCTTCAAGGCATCCGAGAGACCATGAGAGAAAGCAGCGACCAGAGCCTCATTATTCCAGCCCACCTCTGCTGCCAGGGTACGAAACTCAATGGCGTATTCAGCTACGGATCGTGAACCCTGTCTGATGGACATAAGGAGCTTCGCAGCAGAGGCAGCACGAGCCGGCACATCGAATACCTTCCGAAGAGAAGCAACAAAACCGGAAAACTCGGCAACCACCGGATTGTTGTTCTCCCATAAAGGGCTGGCCCAGGCCAAGGCCTTGTCCGAGAGCAGCGAGATCAAGAAGCCCACCTTTGATCTCTCAGTAGGAAAGGCATGTGGCAGCAACTCGAAATAAATGCCCACCTGGTTAAGGAAACCTCGGCACTGAGTTGGCTCTCCCCCAAAGCGCTGTGGAAGAGGGGCAGAACCGGTCATACCCCGAAACACCGCAGGTGCAACAACAGGTGTCGGGGTAGACTCTGGCGCAACAACCGGAGCGGCAGTAGGAGCGGGCCCAGGAGCGACAACCGACCCATCGGCAACAGGAGCGAAATGAGCCGTGCGTTCAAGCAGGGTTTGCAACGCCACAGCGAACCGACCCAACAGGTGATCCTGCTGATCAAGTCTGGCAACCAGCGTGGGTAGCGAGGATGGCCCTGTACCGTCAGAATTCATGGCTTGGTCCTAATGTCACGGAACCATGAACCAGACGTACAACAAGAGATAAGTGAAAATAAGAAGGCTTTATTGAAAATAAAGCTGTAAAGCAAAAGTCCAAACGGATGGCGAAACCGAAGCAGAGTCTTTGCGAAGCCAGAGGTCAGGAACCAGAAGGGTAGTCAGACGAAGCCAGGATCAGGAACCAGCAGGGTAGTCGGACGAAGCCAGGATCAGGAACCAGCAGGGTAGTCGGACGAAGCCAGGATCAGGAACCAGCAGGGTAGTCGGACGAAACCAGGATCAGGAACCAGAAGCAGCAGCAGTCTAGAAGCATGTGAACACAGGAGGACCAAGCAAGGAACTGAAGCCACAGACCTCCTAATATATGAGCTAGGCATCCAGCTCCTCCCAGTGGGAAGGGGGAGCCGCAGGGTGGGAGGCTACAAGAAACCCAGAAACCAAGATGGCCGCCAGCACATGTCAAATGAAGGAGAACAGCAAGAAGGTAAGACCATGACACACACTGCCCACACACAGTAATTTCCCCCACACACAGTAATTTCCCCAACACTGCCCCAACACAGTAATTTCCCCAACACTGCCCCAACACAGTAATTTCCCACACACAGTAATTTCTCCCACACTGCCCCCACGCAGTAATTTTCCCCAAACTGCCCCCATACAGTAGTTTTACCCCACACTTCCCCATATAGTAATTTGCCCCACACAGTCATTTCCCCCACACTGCCCCCATACAGTAGTTTCCCTCCACTTCCCCCCACACTGCCCCCATACAGTAATTTCCCACACACTGCCTCCACACAGTAATTTTTCCCACAATGCCTCCAGACAGTAATTTCCCCTACACAGTAATTTCCCCCACACTGCCCCATACAGTAATTTCCTCCATACAGTAATTTCTCCCATACAGTAATTTCTCCCACACTGCTCCCATACAGTAATTTCCTCCATACAGTAATTTCCGTCACACTGCCCCCACACAGTAATTTCTGCCACACTGCCCCCACACAGTAATTTCTCCCATACTGCCCCCACACAGTAATTTTTCCCATACTGCCCCCACATAGTAATTCCTCCAACACTGCCCCAACACAGTAATTTCCCCCACACTGCCCCCACACAGTAATTTACCACACACAGTAATTTCCCCCACACTGCCCCCATACAGTAGTTTCCCCCACACTGCCCCCCACAGTAATTTCCCCCACACTGCCCCCATATAGTAATTTCTCCCACACTGCCCCCATATAGTAATTTGCCCCACACACTAATTTCCCCACACTGCCCCCATACAGTAGTTTCCGCCACACTGCCCCCCACAGTAATTTCCCAAAAACTGCCCCCAACAGTAATTTCCCCCACACTGCCCCATACAGTAATTTCCTCCATACAGTAATTTCCCCCACACAGTAATTTCCGCCACACTGCCCCCACACAGTAATTTCTCCCACACTGCCCTCACACAGTAATTTCCCCCACACTGCCCTCACACAGTAATTTCCCCCACACTGCCCCCACACATTAATTTCCCCCACACAGTAATTTCCCCCACACTGCCCACACACAGTAATTTCCCCCACACTGCCCACACACAGTAATTTTCCCCACACACAGTAATTTCCCCAACACTGCCCCTACACAGTAATTTCCCCCACACAGTAATTTCTCCCACACTGCCCCCACGCAGTAATTTTCCCCAAACTGCCCCCATACAGTAGTTTTACCCCACACTTCCCCATATAGTAATTTGCCCCACACAGTCATTTCCCCCACACAGTCATTTCCCCCACACTGCCCCCATACAGTATTTTCCCCCCACTTCCCCCCACAGTAATTTCCCCCACACTGCCCCCATACAGTAATTTCCCACACACTGCCTCCACACAGTAATTTTTCCCACAATGCCTCCAGACAGTAATTTCCCCTACACAGTAATTTCCCCCACACTGCCCCATACAGTAATTTCCTCCATACAGTAATTTCCCCCATACAGTAATTTCTCCCACACTGCTCCCATACAGTAATTTCTCCCATACTGCCCCCACACAGTAATTTCTCCCATACTGCCCCCACACAGTAATTTCTCCAACACTGCCCCAACAGAGTAATTTCCCCCACACAGTAATTTCCCCCACACTGCCCCCCACAGTAATTTCCCCCACACTGTCCCCATATAGTAATTTCTCCCACACAGTAATTTTCCCCACAGTAATTTCCCCCACACAGTAATTTCTCCCACACTGCCCCCACACATTAATTTCCCCCACACAGCCCCCATACAGTAGTTTCTGCCATACTGCCCCCACAGTAATTTCGCCCTACACTGCCCCCCACAGTCATTTCCACCACACTGCCCCCATACAGTAATTTCCACCACACTGCCCCATACAGTAATTTGCCCCACACTGCCCCCACACAGTAGTTTCCCCACACAGTAATTTCCCCATACAGTGATTTCCCCCACACTGCCCTTACACAGTAGTGTCCCCCACACTGCGCCCACAGTAATTTCCCCCACACTGCGCCCACACAGTAGTTTTCCCCACACTGCCCCCACACAGTAGTTTCCTCCACACTGCCTCCCACACAGTAGTTTCCCCCACACTACCTCCACACAGTAGTTTCCCCAACACTGCCTCCACACAGTAGTTTCCCCCCACACTGCCCCACACAGTAATTTACTCCACAGTGCCCCTACACAGTCATTTCCCCCACACTGACCCCACACAGTAATTTCTCCCACTCTGCCCCCACACAGTAATTTCCCCCACACTGCCCCCACACAGTAATTTCCCCCACACTGCCCCCACACAGTAATTCCCCCAATACAGTAATTTCCCCCACACTGCCCACACACAGTAGTGTCCCCCACACTGCCCCCACACAGTAATTTCCCCCACACTGCAATTTCTCCCACACTGCCTCCACACAGTAATTTCCCCCACACTGCCCCCAT
The DNA here is from genome assembly GCF_905171765.1 of Bufo bufo. Classification (NCBI taxonomy): domain Eukaryota; kingdom Metazoa; phylum Chordata; class Amphibia; order Anura; family Bufonidae; genus Bufo; species Bufo bufo. The sequence continues at coordinate 144,654,368 of NC_053397.1, read as the reverse complement.
ACAGTAATTTCCACCACACTGCCCCATACAGTAATTTGCCCCACACTGCCCCCACACAGTAGTTTCCCCACACAGTAATTTCCCCATACAGTGATTTCCCCCACACTGCCCTTACACAGTAGTTTCCCCCACACTGCGCCCACAGTAATTTCCCCCACACTGCGCCCACACAGTAGTTTTCCCCACACTGCCCCCACACAGTAGTTTCCTCCACACTGCCTCCCACACAGTAGTTTCCCCCACACTACCTCCACACAGTAGTTTCCCCAACACTGCCTCCACACAGTAGTTTCCCCCCACACTGCCCCACACAGTAATTTACTCCACAGTGCCCCTACACAGTCATTTCCCCCACACTGACCCCACACAGTAATTTCTCCCACTCTGCCCCCACACAGTAATTTCCCCCACACTGCCCCCACACAGTAATTTCCCCCACACTGCCCCCACACAGTAATTCCCCCAATACAGTAATTTGCCCCACACTGCCCACACACAGTAGTGTCCCCCACACTGCCCCCACACAGTAATTTCCCCCACACTGCAATTTCTCCCACACTGCCTCCACACAGTAATTTCCCCCACACTGCCCCCATACAGTAGTTTCCCCCACACTGCCCCCACACAGTAATTCACCCCCCCACAATAATTTCCTCCACACTGCCCCAACACAGTAATTTCCCACACACTGCCCCCACACAGTAATTTCTCCCACACTGCCTCCACTCAGTAATTTCCCCCACACAGTAATTTCCCCCACACTGCCCCATACAGTAGTTTCCCCCACAATGCCCCCACACAGTAATTCACCCCCCCACAATAATTGCCCCCACACTGCCCCCCCACAGTAATTTCCCCCACACAGTAATTTCTCCCACACTGCCCCCATACATTAGTTTCCCCCACACTGCCCCCGCAGTAATTTCCCCCACACTGCCCCCTGCAGTAATTTCCCCCACACTGCCCCATATAGTAATTTGCCCCACACAGTAGTTTCCCCCACATTAATATATCGTGCAATTTGCCCCCATATAGTAATCCCTCCCATAATTATTGTCCCCCACACAGTATCCCACCATAATATTTTCCCCCACATGTCCTCCTGTGTCCCCCAAATTTGGCACATATAAAAAAAAATAAAAAAAAATAAAAGCTAAATATCCAGGTGCTTGCTCGCAGAGGAAGGCACTCACATTTCACTGTGCTGCTGCGTCCCGACACATGCGTGCTCCATGACGTCGGGATTTCACTACCGCATAGGCCTCAGGCCTACTAGGGCTGAAGCCTATGGCAGTGATCGGCGGCCGGGCAGGGACCTATGAACTCCCGTGCCCCACTGCAGTATGTGGGCGTCAGTGTTCCAGCAATGAGCGCTTCCATCTGTATTGATGGAAGCGCTCATTTCTTCTGGCACCCGGGCGGTAGGCCGGCCGGATATCACGTGCTTGTGCCGCCTACTTCATTCATAAAGCAGGCGGCGCAGGCATGTCACGTGACATCAGTAAGTTCCAGCCGGCTGCCCGCCCTGCTCTGCCTGCTACAGGACATTTAGTAAGTAGTACAGATGGGGCTGTGGATCGGAACTTAAATTAAGGTTATTAATATAAAAGGTTTAGTGAATAAAGCAGTGATTGAGCGGCGGGGCCGGAGTACAGTGACCACACCAGCCCCACCGCATTTGCATGCCACCGGCCCCTCCTCCCTCCCCCTCCCACTGGTTTATCTCAGGTATATTAGGGCATCTGTGGATGCCACTATTATGGGGTGGGGGATATGTGGATGCCACTGTTATGGGGTGGGGGATCTGTGGGTGACACATATATATCAGTGCCATCCACAGATCCACCCCACATAACAGTGCCATCCACAGATCCACCCCACATAACAGTGCCATCCACGGATCCCCCTCCATAACAGTACCATCCACAGATCACCCCCCCATAACAGTGCCATCCACAGATCCCCCCCATAACAGTGCCCCCCTCAGATCCCCCCATAACAGTGCCATCCACAGATCCCCCCATAACAGTGCCATCCACAGATCCCCCATAGTAGTGTTATACACAGACCACCATTACTTCAAAACCCACCAAAAGCACACGTTTTGATAAAAAATATTATTTTTCTTATTTTACTCCTCAAAAACCTAGGTGCATCTTATGGGGTGAAAAATACGGTAAACCTAATTTTGATAATCTTTCTGGGTACTGTAGTCCCCCCATTCCAGTTATTACTTTAGTTGCCCTCCTCTGAATCCTCTCCAGCTCTGCTATGTCTGCCTTGTTCACAGGAGCCCAGAACTGTACACAGTACTCCATGTGTGTTCTGACTAGTGACTTGTAAAGTGGCAGGACTATGTTCTAATCACGGGCATCTATGCCCCTTTTGATGCAACTCATTATCCTATTGGCCTTGGCAACAGGTCACTGTCTGACACTGGTTTCTGCAGCTTAGTTTGCTATTCACTAAAATTCCTAGGTCCTTTTCCATGTCAGTGTTACCCAGTGTTTTACCATTTAGTATGTACGGGTGACTTGCATTATTCCTTCCCATATGCATAACCTTACATTTGTCAATGTTAAACCTCAGCTGCCACTTCTCTGCCCAAGCCTCCAATCTATCAAGATCCATCTGTAGCAGTATACTGTCCTCTTCCGTGTTCATTACTTTACACAGTTTAGTGTCATCTGCAAAAATTAATATTTTACTGTGCAAGCCTTCTATAAGATCATTAATATATTGAAGAGAATAGGGCACAATACTGACCCCTGTGGTACCCCGCTAGTGACAGTGACCCAATCTGAGTGTGTACTATTAATAACGACACTCTGTTTTTTATCACTGAGCCAGTTACTTACCCACATATAGACATTTTCCCCCAGTCCAAGCATTCTCATTTTATATAGTAACCCTTTATGTCGTACAGCGTCAAATGCTTTGGAGAAGTCCAGATATACGACATCCATTGATTCGCAGCGGTAAAGTATAGAACTTACCTCCTCATAGAAACTGAAAAAATTAGTTTGACATGACCGATCCCTCATGAAGCCATGCTGATATGGCATTATTTGCTTATTTCATTGAGGTACTCCAAGATAGCATCTCTTAGAAAACCTTCAAACAGTATACCCCAGGGATGCTCAACCTGTGGCCCTCCAGCTGTTGCAAAACTACAACTCTGTCACGGAACCATGAACCAGACGTACAACAAGAGATAAGTGAAAATAAGAAGGCTTTATTGAAAATAAAGCTGTAAAGCAAAAGTCCAAACGGATGGCGAAACCGAAGCAGAGTCTTTGCGAAGCCAGAGGTCAGGAACCAGAAGGGTAGTCAGACGAAGCCAGGATCAGGAACCAGCAGGGTAGTCGGACGAAACCAGGATCAGGAACCAGCAGGGTAGTCGGACGAAACCAGGATCAGGAACCAGAAGCAGCAGCAGACTAGAAGCATGTGAACACAGGAGGACCAAGCAAGGAACTGAAGCCACAGACCTCCTATATATATGAGCTAGGCATCCAGCTCCTCCCAGTGGGAAGGAGGAGCCGCAGGGTGGGAGGCTACAAGAAACCCAGAAACCAAGATGGCCGCCAGCACATGTCAAACGAAGGAGAACAGCAAGAAGGTAAGACCATGACAGTACCTCCCCCTCAAGGGCCCCTCCTCCGCGGAGTAAAGAACGGTTTCTGAGGGAAGCGTGCGTGGAAGGCTCGGAGCAAGGCAGGAGCATGGACATCTGCGGAGGGAACCCAGGAACGCTCCTCTGGACCATAACCACGCCAATGGACCAAAAACTGCACCCGACCACGGACCAGGCGTGAGTCCAGGATATTGCTCACCTCATACTCCTCACGATTACCCACTTGGACCGGACGAGGCCGAGGAACCGAGGAAGTGAAACGATTACACACCAGTGGCTTCAACAGGGAAACATGAAACACGTTGGAGATCCGCATGCCAGGAGGAAGCGCAAGGGCATAGGCTACCGGGTTTACCCTGCGAAGCACTCGGAAGGGACCAACAAAGCGAGGCGCCAGCTTGGGAGTGGGCACTCGAAGGTTGAGGTTGCGGGTGGACAACCATACACGGTCTCCGACCTGGTAGGAAGGAGCAGGCGCTCGTCTGCGATCAGCCTGGAGTCTCTGGCGCTGCGCAGAGACCTCAAGGGACTTCTGGATCAGTACCCAAGAAGCACGTAGGACGGAAAGGTGATCCTCCACAGCCGGAATATCCTGGGGAGAGAATACCTCCGGTAACACGGCAGGTTGGAACCCATAATTGGCCATGAAGGGAGACGTCCCAGAGGAAGAGTTCACCGCCGTGTTCCTGGCAAACTCAGCCCAAGGCAGGAGGTCAACCCAATTGTCTTGGTGATCGGAGACATAGCAACGAAGGAATTGCTCCAAGGCCTGATTGGATCGTTCTGCGGCCCCATTGGACTGAGGGTGGTAGGCCGAGGAGAAGGAGAGATGAATCCCCAACTGGGAGCAAAAGGCGCGCCAGAACCGGGACACAAACTGACTCCCCCGATCCGACACAATCTCCTTGGGCAAACCGTGCAACCGGAAGACCTCCCTGGCAAAAATCGTGGCCAACTCTTGTGCAGAGGGTAACTTCTTGAGAGGAACACAGTGGCACATTTTGGAAAACCGATCCACAATCATGAGAATGACCGTATGGCCTCGGGATGCAGGGAGGTCCACAATGAAATCCATCCCCAGGTGTGACCATGGGCGCTCCCCGGTGGCTATGGGTTGCAGAAGGCCCAACGGAAAGTGCCGAGGGGACTTACTCTGGGCACAAACGGAGCATGCCGCTACATATGCGGCGATGTCGGAACGTAGGGAAGGCCACCAGAACAGACGTGAAACAGCCCAGGACAGCTGATTCTTTCCAGGATGCCCCGCGGTCTTGGAGTTATGGTAGGTTCGCAACAACCGAGTGCGCAACTCCTCAGGCACAAAACATCTGCCGTTGGGTCTCCCAGAGGGAGCACCAGATTGAGCCGCCAAAATCTGCTCACCCAGGGGAGAGGTCAGGCTGGTGCGAATGGCGGCCAAGATCTGATTCGGAGGTATGACCGAAGTCGGAATCGACTCCTCCCTGGACAGCTCGGAGTACTGCCGTGATAAGGCATCCGCCCTGATGTTCTTGGAACCGGGTAGGTAGGAGACCACGTAATTAAAACGTGACAAGAACAGAGCCCATCTGGCCTGACGTGGTGTCAATCTCTTGGCCTCAGAAAGGTAGGTCAGATTCTTGTGGTCCGTCAGGATGAGGACCGGAACCACCGAACCCTCGAGCAAGTGCCTCCATTCTTTAAGGGCCTGCACGATGGCCAATAACTCCCTGTCACCAATCTGATAGTTGCACTCCGCGGAAGACAGTTTCCGGGAGTAAAACCCACAAGGAAGCAGAGGACCCTCTGGTGTTCTACGCTGAGACAGAAGGGCGCCTACTCCCGTCTCAGACGCGTCCACCTCGAGGACAAAGGGCAACCCAGGGTTGGGATGCGACAGAATCGGAGCCGACACAAAGGCGGACTTTAGAGCCTCAAAAGCTCGGATGGCCTCGAGCGGCCAGACCTGGGAATTACTGCCCTTCCTGGTCAGATCCGTGAGAGGCTTGGCTAGCATGGAAAAGTCCCTGATGAACTTCCGATAATAATTGGCGAAGCCCAAAAAGCGCTGCAGGGAACGAAGACCACTGGGCTGGGGCCACTGTAAGACAGCCGAAACCTTCTCAGGATCCATGGAGAACCCCTCAGCGGAAATGATGTAACCTAAGAAGGTTACCTGGGATCGGTGAAATTCGCATTTCTCAAGCTTACCGAACAGCTTGTTCTCTCGTAACCGTTGCAACACTCGTCTGACATCCAGAATGTGGGCCTCCATGGATTCAGAATATACCAAGATGTCATCCAAATAGACCACCACACACTGCTGCAACAGGTCACGGAAAACATCGTTGATGAATTCCTGAAAGACTGCGGGCGCATTGCACAACCCAAAGGGCATAACCAAGGATTCATAATGACCGGTCCTGGTGTTAAACGCGGTCTTCCACTCATCGCCCGCCTTGATCCTTACCAGGTTATATGCCGCCCTCAGGTCGAGTTTGGTAAAGACCGTGGCCCCTTTAAGGCGATCGAACAGCTCGGAAATCAAGGGTATCGGGTAAGCGTTCTTGATCGTGATGCGATTGAGACCCCTGTAATCGATGCAAGGCCTCAACTCACCGCCCTTCTTTTTCACAAAGAAAAATCCAGCCCCTGCCGGGGACGAGGATTTGCGAATGTGTCCGCGTGAAAGCGCCTCCCTCACGTACTCCTCCATGGCCTCATTCTCCGCTACCGACAGTGGATAGACCTTGCCACGAGGAGGAATGGCACCAGATTGTAACTCTATGGCACAATCGTATGGGCGGTGCGGAGGTAGGGCAACCGCGCGCACCTTATCGAATACATCCCGGTACTCCTCGTATTCAGGAGGCAACAGAGAGTCCGAGGAAGTACACAGCAACTTGACAGACCCATGGATGCAACTAGCCCCACACTGCGGTGACCACGAGAGGATCTCGGCCGATCTCCAATCGAAAGTCGGATTATGCTTCCGGAGCCAGGGGTACCCTAAGACCACCGAGTAGTGTGGAGACGAAATAACCTGGAGGCAGACCGACTCTCTGTGAACGGCACCAATGGCTATCCCCACTGGAAGGGTCTCATGAGTCACGTGTGGCGGCAGAAGGGGTCTGCCGTCTATCGCCTCAAGAGCCAGTGGGGAACCTCGAGCCTGCAGAGGAATGGAATTGGCGGCAGCGAACACACTATCAATGAACAAACCACCAGCACCAGAGTCCACCAACGCCTGGGTCGTCACCGAGCCCCCGACCCAGGAGAGGACAACAGTGATCAGTGGTTTGTCAACACGGGAAACCGGGGACGAGGAGACTCCACCCAAGATCTGCCCCCGACAGGATCTCAGGTGCGAGCGTTTCCCGGACGGTTCGGACATGCCACCGAAAATGCCCACCGAGACCACAGTACATGCATCGGCCCTCGCGTCTCCGGAGTACCCTCTCCCCCTCGGACAGGCGAGCAAACCCCAGCTGCATGGGTTCACCCCCAGACAAGTCATCCCCAGGAGGCGTGGGAGGAGAGGGAGGCACGGGTGGGACAGCAAACGTAGGCGCCAATCTGTTAGAAAACCTCCGCAGGCTCTCCTTAAAGGAAGGTCTCTCCCTGAGTCTGGTGTCAATCAAAATCAGGAAAGAAATAAGAGACTCGAGCTCCACTGGTAGGTCCTTAGCTGCAACCTCATCCTTCAAGGCATCCGAGAGACCATGAGAGAAAGCAGCGACCAGAGCCTCATTATTCCAGCCCACCTCTGCTGCCAGGGTACGAAACTCAATGGCGTATTCAGCTACGGATCGTGAACCCTGTCTGATGGACATAAGGAGCTTCGCAGCAGAGGCAGCACGAGCCGGCACATCGAATACCTTCCGAAGAGAAGCAACAAAACCGGAAAACTCGGCAACCACCGGATTGTTGTTCTCCCATAAAGGGCTGGCCCAGGCCAAGGCCTTGTCCGAGAGCAGCGAGATCAAGAAGCCCACCTTTGATCTCTCAGTAGGAAAGGCATGTGGCAGCAACTCGAAATAAATGCCCACCTGGTTAAGGAAACCTCGGCACTGAGTTGGCTCTCCCCCAAAGCGCTGTGGAAGAGGGGCAGAACCGGTCATACCCCGAAACACCGCAGGTGCAACAACAGGTGTCGGGGTAGACTCTGGCGCAACAACCGGAGCGGCAGTAGGAGCGGGCCCAGGAGCGACAACCGACCCATCGGCAACGGGAGCGAAATGAGCCGTGCGTTCAAGCAGGGTTTGCAACGCCACAGCGAACCGACCCAACAGGTGATCCTGCTGCTCAAGTCTGGCAACCAGCGTGGGTAGCGAGGATGGCCCTGTACCGTCAGAATTCATGGCTTGGTCCTAATGTCACGGAACCATGAACCAGACGTACAACAAGAGATAAGTGAAAATAAGAAGGCTTTATTGAAAATAAAGCTGTAAAGCAAAAGTCCAAACGGATGGCGAAACCGAAGCAGAGTCTTTGCGAAGCCAGAGGTCAGGAACCAGAAGGGTAGTCAGACGAAGCCAGGATCAGGAACCAGCAGGGTAGTCAGACGAAGCCAGGATCAGGAACCAGCAGGGTAGTCGGACGAAACCAGGATCAGGAACCAGCAGGGTAGTCGGACGAAACCAGGATCAGGAACCAGAAGCAGCAGCAGACTAGAAGCATGTGAACACAGGAGGACCAAGCAAGGAACTGAAGCCACAGACCTCCTATATATATGAGCTAGGCATCCAGCTCCTCCCAGTGGGAAGGAGGAGCCGCAGGGTGGGAGGCTACAAGAAACCCAGAAACCAAGATGGCCGCCAGCACATGTCAAACGAAGGAGAACAGCAAGAAGGTAAGACCATGACAAACTCCCAGCATGCATGGACAACATTTAGCTATCAGCCTACAGCAGGCCATGGTAAGGGTTGTAGTTTTACAACAGCTGGAGGGCCGCAGGTTCAGCATCCCTCGTTTACCCATGACAGATGTTAAACTTACCGGCCTATAGTTTCTGGGCTCTGTTTTTTGACCCTTTTTGAATATTGGCACCACATTTGCTATGTGCCAATCCTGTGGAACACCCCCTGTCAGTCCTTAAATACCAGAAATAAGGGTCTGGCTATGACATTACTTAATTCTCTTAGGATACGGGGGTGTATGCCATCTGGTCCCGGCGATTTGTCTATTTTAATCTTTTTAAGACACCACTGTACTTCTTCCTGGGTCAGACAGGGCACTTTTAATGGGGAATTTACTTTTACATTCTGCATTTCATCTGACAGTTTATTTTCTTTAGTGAATACAGTGGAGAGAAATATTTAAATGCTTTCTTTTTGTCATTTATTGCTTTCTTTACATTTCTATTTATCCACATTGTTTTTTTCTTGTTCCTTAACCTTTTTATTCCCATAAGGTATGTCATTCTCACAATTAGATTTTAGGATGCTTTTAAAAATATCCAATTTTGTGGCTGTATTTTTATTTTAGTTAGTTAGTTGGTTGTTTAGTTAGTTAGGCCTATGGCCTCTCTTAGTTGGTAAAATTTTTGCTTTTTGAAGTATGGTATTTTTGTTCCTCCCTGAAGAAACTTATTACTTTATTGTCACTATTTCCCAGGTGTCCCCCAACCTGCATATCTGTTGTTCTGTCAGGTCTATTGGTTAATACTAAGTCCAGTGTGGCCGTCCCTCTATTTGAGTCCTGAACCAGTTGGGAAAGGTAATTGTCTTTGGTTATTGCCAAGAACCTGTTTTCTTTATGGGATGTACAGGTTTCAGTTTCCCAGTCTATATCTGGGTAGTTGAAGTCCCCCATAATAACGACCTCATTATGATTTGCCGCCTCGTCTATCTCGTTTAGAAGTAGATTTTCTGTGGACTCTGTGGTATATTAGGTGGCTTATAATAAACTCCTATTAGTATTTTATTATTGTTTTTTCCCTCCATGTATTTCTACCCACAGTGACTCCTCATGTTCATGTCCCTCACTTGTATCTTCCCGGAGTGTGGCCTTTAGACAGGACTTTGCATAAAGGCAAATCCCTCCACCTCTCTGGTTTTGACGATCCTTTCTAGACAGACTGTAACCCTGGACGTTAACTGCCCAGTCATAGCTATCATCCAACCATGTCTTAGTTATTCCCACAATGTCATAGTCCTCCTCACACATCACTAATTCCAGTTCACCAGTTTTATTAGTCAGGCTTCTGGCATTAATGGGAATCTGTCACTAGTGTTATGCCGCTAGGTTCTAAGAGCACCAGCGCATGCCAACTCCTGATATGAATGAGCTTATGGCTATCTTTGTCCCCTGCCACTGATTGACAGTTGTTTTCAACTGAATTAGCAGTGATGTTTATTATGGGGGAGGGGGGGAGAATCAGGAGTTCATGAATATCAGGACTCATCAGCATGCACTGGAACTGTTCAATGGAAAATTTTAGCAAAATGGAGAAAAGAGTCAACTACAGAAAGAGACCCAGCATTTTGCTAAGGGGATCTGTCACTAATTTATGTTGCCCATCAAAACTGGTGACAGATTCCCTTTAAAATCCCGCCACTGAATTTCAATTGGGTTAAGGCTGACTGGGCTACCTTGATTCTTTTCTTTTTTGGCCATTCTGTTGTATATTTGCTTGCCTTCTTGGGATCATTGTCCTGTGGCATGACCCAGTTTCAGCTAAGCTTTAGTTCTTGGATAGATGACCTCACATTTGACTCTCATGGTTGATTCAATGACTGCAACGTGCCCAGGTACTGTTGCTGCAGTACAAGCCCAAATCATCATCACTCAACCACCATGCTTGACAGTGTTAGTACTGATATGCTGTGTTTGTTTTTTTTTACAAAAGTGGCACTGTGCATGATGGCCCAAAATCTCTACTTTGTTCTCATCTGTCCAAAGAACACTGTTCCAGAAGTCTAATAGATTTCCAACATGCCTGCTTTTATAGAGATTATCACACTTGCTGATGATCAGTTAATCAAGGGCATTTGATTAGCAGCACCTGGCTGCTACGTACCCTCTTACTTCCTATGAATGCAGTAATGGTGCTGACACATGTCCAGGTTTTTTTGATGCAGTGTCTGAAGCCAAAACCAGGGGTTGATTGAAAAAAAGTGTAAAAGTTATATCTGCCCTTAATACTTTCTCTCCTGTTATGATCCACGCCTCATTTGGGCTTCAAAAACTGCAGCAAAAAGCCTTAGCTTATGGCAACACATACAGCTTCTGCATTTTGGCCTATTTTTTTGCTAAAACAAATAAAGATACTGCGTTACTTGTCATGTGTTGTTGTTCATCTGAGGTTGTATTTACCTAAGTTTAAGAACTTCGAAGGACCAAATATTTTTAATGTCCTGATAATGAAACCCATATAATATAAAAAGGTGCACTTTGTATTTCTCATGACTGTACATGAAATGTTGGAAACAGGAAAATTAGGAATTAAGCCCTTGACAGCTATACTATTAATTTGTTTCATATCACTTGGTGGCAAATCAAAAAGATGCTAAAACTGGGGGATTGTTGGAATTTATTCTACTATAAACAGTTTCTTAGAAGAAGAATATACAGTCAGGTCCATAAATATTGGGACATCGACACAATTCTAACATTTTTGGCTCTATACACCACCATAATGGATTTGAAATGAAAAGAACAAGATGTGCTTTAACTGCAGACTGTCAGCTTTAACCCCTTAGGGACACAGCCTTATTTCACCTTAAGGACCAGGCCATTTTTTGCAAATCTGACCCGTGTCACTTTAAAAGTTGATAACTTTAAAACACTTTGACTTATCCAGGCCATTCTGAGATTGTTTTTTCGTCACATATTGTACTTCATGACACTGGTAAAATGAAGTAAAAAAAAATAAAAAATGTTATTTATAAAAAAATGACAAATTTACCAAAAATTATTAGAAAATTGCACATTTCCAAGTTTCAATTTCTCTACTTCTATAATACATAGTAATACCTACAAAAATAGTTATTTCTTTACATTCCCCATATGTCTACTTCATGTTTGGATCAATTTGGGAATGATATTTTATTTTTGGGGGATGTTACAAGGCTTAGAAGTTTAGAAGCAAATCTTGAAATTTTTCTGAAATTTCAAAAACCCACTTTTTAGGGACCAGTTCAGGTCTGAAGTCACTTTGTGAGGCTTACATAATAGAAACCACACAAAAATGACCCTATTCTAGAAACGTCACCCCTCAAGGTATTCAAAACTGATTTTACAAACTTTGTTAACCCTTTAGGTGTTGCACAAGAGTTATTGGCAAATGGAAATGAAATTTGAGAATTTCAATTTTTTGGCAAATTTTCCATTTTAATCCATTTTTTCCAGTAACAAAGCAAGGGTTAACAGCCAAACAAAATGCTATATTTATTTCCCCGATTCTGTAGTTTGCAGAAACACCCCATATGTGGCCGTAAACTACTGTACGGGCACACAGTAGGGCGTAGAGAGAAAGGTGCGCCGTATAGTTTTTAGAAGGCAGATTTTGCTGGACTTTTTTTTGACACCATGTCCCATTTGAAGCCCCCCTGATACACCCCTAGAGTAGAAACTCCATGAAAGTGACCCCATCTAAGAAACTACACCCCTCAAGGTATTCAAAACTGATTTTAAAAACGTTGTTAACCCTTTAGGTGCTGCACAAGATTTAATGGAAAATAGAGATACAATTTCAAAATTTCACTTTTTTGGCAGATTTTCCATTTTAATATTTTTTTTTCCAGTTACAAAGCAAGGGTTAACAGCCAAACAAAACTCATTATTTATGGCCCTGATTCTGTAGTTTACAGAAACACCCCATATGTGGTCATAAACTGCTGTACGGGTATACAGCAGGGCGCAGAAGGAAAGGAATGCCAAACGGTTTTTGGAAGGCAGATTTTGCTGGACTGTTTATTTTGACACCATGTCCCATTTGAAGCCCCCCTGATGCACCCCTAGAGTAGAAACTCCAAAAAAGTGACCCCATTTTAGAAACTACGGGATAGGGTGGCAGTTTTGTTGGTACTAGTTTAGGGTACATATGATTTTTGGTTGCTCTATATTACACTTTTTGTGAGGCAAGACAACAAGAAATTGCTTTTAAGGCACCGTTTTTTTTTTTGTTATTTACAACATTCATCTGACAGGTTAGATCATGTGGTATTTTTATAGAGCAGGTTGTCACGGACGCGGCGATACCCAATATGTTTAAAAAAAAAATATTTATGTAAGTTTTACACAATGATTTCATTTTTGAAACAAAAAAAATCATGTTTTAGTGTCTCCATAGTCTGAGAGCCATAGTTTTTTCAGTTTTTGGGGGATTATCTTAGGTAGGGTCTCATTTTTTGTGGGATGAGATGACGGTTTGATTGGGGGTGCATATGACTTTTTGATCACTTGCTATTACACTTTTTGTGACGTAAGATGACAAAAAATGGCTTTTTTTACACCGTTTTTATTTTTATTTTTTTACGGTGGTCACCTGAGGGGTTAGGTCATGTGATATTTTTATAGAGCCGGTCGATTCGGACGCGGCGATACCTAATATGTATACTTTTTTTTTATTTATGTAAGTTTTACACAATGATTTCATTTTTGAAACGAAAAAAAATCATGTTTTAGTGTTTCCATAGTCTAAGAGCCATAGTTTTTTCAGTTTTTGGGCGATTATCTTTGGTAGGGTATGATTTTTGAGGGATGAGATGACGATTTGATTGGTACTATTTTGGCGTACATGCAACTTTTTTGATCACTTTTATTACCTTTTTTGAGAAGTAAGGTGGGCAAAATTTCAATTTTCTCATAGTTTTTATTTTTTTATTTTTATGACGTTCACCGTGCAGGGAAAGTATCATGACGTTTTATAGATCAGGTCGTTACGGACGCGGCGATACCTAATATGTGTAGTGTATTTTATTTTTTTAATTTTTATTCAGTGATAAATGTGTTTTTTATTTTTACTTTTTTCACTTTTTTTTTTTTTACTTTTTTTTTACCCAGACCCACTTGGTTCTTGAAGATCCAGTGGGTCTGATGTCTGTATAATACAGTACAGTACACTATATAGTGTATTGTACTGTATTTTACTTACACTTTGTCTGAACAGATCTATGCCTTTAGCACAGATCTGTTCAGCATCATGGACAGCAGGATGCCTGAGAAGGCATCCTGTTGCCATGGGAACCTTCCCAGTCTGCCACAACTGAGCAGATGGGGAAGGGGAAGGAGGGGGGCTGTCTGGGGGCTCCCTCCCTCTATGAACCCATCCTGTCTGGGGGCTGCAAAGACACAGCAGCCCCCCGATGGGAGAGGGAGGGAGCTCCCTGACTGTTAACCTTTTCCATACCGCGGTCCGTATGGACCGCGGTATGGAAAGGGTTAAACGGCTGACATCGCATCACAGATGTTAGCCGTTTATACCAGAGTGTCAGCAATGTGCTGACACTCTGGTATAACCACTGGCCACCAATGATTATTCAAGAGGAGGCGGGCGGGGGATCGCGATCCCGCCTGCAACCCTTCCCCCTGCACCTCCCGCCGGCATCAAATCATTCAGGGGTGCAGGGGGGTGAAAAATATATATTTTCTGCATACTAAAGTTTCTGATCCCTGCAGTTTGGGACCCCCCCGCGCATTTAGCCGAGGTGCCTGCTCAATGATTTGAGCAGGCACCTTGTTCCGATCACCGCCCTCCGGGCGGCAGTGATCGGAACAACACATGACGTACCAGGACAACATGACGTACCGGTACATCATGTGTCCTGAAGAGGTTAATTTGAGGGTATTTACATCCAAATCAGGTGAACGGTGTAGGAATTACAACAGTTTGAATATGTGCCTCCCACTTGTTAAGGGACCAAAAGTAATGGGACAGAATAATCATAAATCAAATTTTTACTTTTTAATACTTGGTTGCAAATCACTTTGCAGTCGATTACAGCCAGAAGTCTGGAACGCATAAACATCACCAGACGCTGGGTTTCATCCCTGGTTATGCTCTGCTAGACCTTTACTGCAACTGTCTTCAGTTCCTGCTTGTTCTTGGGGCATTTTCCCTTCAGTTTTGTCTTTAGAAAGTGAAATACATGCTCAGTCGGATTCAGGTCAGGTGATTGACTTGGCCATTGCATAACATTCCACTTCTTTCCCTTAAAAAACTCTTTGGTTGCTTTTGGTATGTATCACGGTCGGCGTGGCTATCAAATACGTGACACAGAGGGAGGGAACGAGGAAGGCCCTGCCCAAGTGAGAGGGAAGATGGTGACCCCTGACTCACCTGGCGGCTGGCACCTGGCTGCCCTGACGTCCCTAGACGGGTTCCTCACCGGTACGCCGATCACGTGCCTAAAGCCCTGGCTTTCCCTGAGCTGAGCCCTAGATAGTGAACAGGGCGATGGGAACACTAGTCCGCACCACTAACTCTAAGGGAAAACACCAAGGGGAGGACAGACAACACAGACTCAACATATATTCCCAGGTGGGCGACAACAGGAGACAACAATAAGCCCAACAGGGATCCGGAGGGTAGCACTCAGGAACGACAAGCAGGATTCACCACTCCAGTGGGTCAGTATAGATGTCCAGGCAGGAAGCTCTATAACTGGCAACTAGAGAAGTGTGAGGGGAGAATATAAGGAGGTAGGGAGTGGCAGACAAGAAACAGCTGAGGAGGAGAAGCTACGGATCCCTGAGAGAGACAAAAAGGATAGCAAGGCAAACACAGAAAACAATCACTAAAAAACAACGTGATCTTTAGATATAGAGCGCGCAGCCACCCGCTGCGACTTCCTGACCCCGGGTATAACAGAGTCAGACGTGGCTCTTGATACCCTCGTGACAGTACCCCCCCTTTCACGAGGGGCCTCCGGACACTCAGGACCAGGTCTCTCCGGATGAGAGGCATGGAAAGTCTGAATTAACCTGTTGGCGTTTACCTCTGACGCTGGAACCCACATTCTTTCCTCTGGACCGTAACCCCTCCAATGCATCAGATACTGAAGAGAGCGGCGGACCCGACGAGAATCAACAATTCTGGCTATTTGAAACTCCAGATTACCAGCCACAATGACAGGAGGAGGTGGCAGCGGCGATGGTTCTAGAGGTGGAACATACTTCTTGAGTAACGATTTATGCAAGACGTTATGGATCTTAAAAGTCTGAGGTAGCTCCAGGCGAAAAGCCACAGGGTTAATGACGGCTACTATTTTATAGGGACCAATAAACCTAGGACCCAGTTTCCAAGAAGGAACCTTCAACTTAATATTCCTAGTAGACAACCACACATAGTCATTCACTCCTAGGTCCGGACCTGGCGACCGTTTCCTATCGGCCATGCATTTATATTTACCACTCATCTTTTTCAAGTTAACTTGCACCTTCTGCCATACCGATGAAAGAGATGAAGAAAACCTTTCCTCTTCGGGAACCCCAGAAGACCCCCCCTCTTTGAAAGTACAAAATTGGGGATGAAAACCGTATGCACCAAGGAATGGTGACTTGCCAGTGGACTCCTGATAATGATTATTTATGGCAAACTCAGCTAACGGTAAATATGATGACCACAACTCTTGGTTTTCAGACACAAAACACCTTAAATATGTTTCTAGGTTTTGGTTGGTACGCTCAGTCTGTCCATTCGACTGAGGATGGAAAGCTGAGGAAAAGGACAAGTGAACCCCCAAACGGGAACAAAAAGCTTTCCAAAACTTAGAAATAAACTGGGTTCCCCGATCCGAAACCACATCGGAAGGGACCCCGTGAAGCTTCACGATTTCACTGATAAACACCTGAGCGAGAGTTTTAGCATTAGGAAGTGCGGGTAGCGCAATAAAGTGTACCATTTTGCTAAACCTGTCTACTACTACCAAGATAACTGTTTTACCCGCCGACAACGGTAAGTCAGTGATGAAATCCATTGACAGATGTGTCCATGGCCTATTGGGGATGAAAAGTGGCAATAAAGACCCTGCTGGACGTGTATGAGAGACTTTCGCGCGTGCACAAGTAGAACAAGTAGACACGAAATCCATTACATCCTGACGCAACCTTGGCCACCAAAAACGACGAGATAAAAGCTCCAAGGTTGTTGTACTACCCGGGTGTCCAGCAAGTGCCGAATTATGATGTTCTTTTAATAATTCAAGACGCAGGTTTAACGGTACAAACAATTTCTCTGAGGGGAAAGAGGCCGGGGCGTCCCCCTGAGCCTCTAACACCTTTCCCTCTAGAACAGAGTGTACAGCAGAGACAACCACTCCTCTTTGTAAAATAGGTACCGGATCACAAACATTACCCCCTCCAGGGAAACTACGAGATAATGCGTCTGCCTTGGTATTTTTTGCCCCAGGACGATAGGTGATTACAAAGTTAAATCTGGTAAAGAATAGCGACCACCTAGCTTGTCTAGGGGTGAGACGCTTAGCCGATTCTAGGTACAGAAGGTTCTTGTGATCCGTAATCACCGTGACGGGGTGGATTGCTCCCTCTAAGAAGTGACGCCACTCTTCAAGCGCCAGTTTAATCGCCAACAGTTCCCTATTTCCAATATCATAATTCTTCTCCGCAGAAGATAATTTTTTGGAAAAGAAAGCGCAAGGACGCCATTTGCCAGGAGACGGACCCTGAGACAATACAGCTCCCACTCCCACCTCTGACGCATCTACCTCGACAATAAAAGGCTGGGAGACATCAGGTTGAATTAGAACAGGTGCCGAGGTAAACCTCTCCTTTAGAGAGGAAAATGCATCTTTAGCGGCGACAGACCATTTGGAAAAATCCGTCCCCTTCCTAGTCATGTCGGTAAGGGGTTTAACGATCACTGAATAATTTTTAATGAACTTTCTATAGAAATTAGCGAAACCCAAAAACCGTTGTAGGGCTTTAAGGTTCTCAGGAAGATCCCAATCTAAAATTGCCTGGACCTTCCCAGGATCCATGCGGAAACCTGAAGCAGATAATAGATATCCCAGGAACTGTAATTCCTGAACAGCGAAGACACATTTTTCAATTTTCGCATATAATTTATTCGTCCGTAGGACCTGCAGTACTTGCCTGACATGCACCTCATGTGTTTTCAGATCAGCCGAATAAATTAAGATATCATCTAGGTATATGACTACAAACCTGCCGATGAGATGACTAAAAATATCATTAACGAAATGTTGGAAGACAGCAGGGGCATTGGTCAGACCGAAAGGCATAACTAGATTTTCATAATGCCCCTCAGGGGTGTTAAAAGCTGTCTTCCACTCATCCCCTTCCCTGATACGAATCAGATTGTAGGCCCCCCTAAGATCCAGTTTGGAGAACCACTTAGCACCCGCAATCTGATTAAAAAGGTCAGGAATGAGAGGAAGAGGGTATGGGTCACGGATGGTTATCTGGTTTAACTCACGGAAATCTAAGCAAGGACGCAGGCCCCCATCTTTCTTTTTAACAAAGAAAAACCCTGCAGCCACGGGTGAAGAAGAGGGTCTGATGTGTCCCTTAGCCAGACTCTCGGAGATATAATCTTTCATGGCTTGTCTCTCGGGACCCGAAAGATTATACAACCTGGACTTGGGTAATTTTGCCCCGGGAATCAGGTTAACCGGGCAATCATAAGGACGATGAGGTGGTAGTTTCTGACAACCCTTTTCAGAAAAAACGTCCTCAAAGTCCGAAATAAATGTAGGTAGGGAATCTATGGAGGCGATTAAGCAATTGTTATTTAAGCAATTCTCTCTGCAATGCTCACTCCACTCCAATATCTCCCTGGCCTGCCAATCCACCACTGGATTGTGCGCTATCAACCAGGGAAGACCCAATACCACCAGAGAGGGAAGGCCCTCCAGAACGTAACATGAAAGACACTCATTATGGTGGTCCCCTACCCGAAGGTGTAAATTACGAACAATGTGGGTGAGGTTTCTCTGAGACAGAGGAGCAGAATCTATAGCGAATACGGGAATAGGTCTCTGCAGCGTACAGAGAGACAAACCCATAGTGCGGGCAAAATGGGCATCAATCAAGTTTACCCCTGCTCCACTGTCTAGAAAAACAGAAATAGACTCCGTCTTAACACCAAAAACAATGACCGCTGGTAACACAAATTGAGATGTTCGTATGGAGGAAACGTATACCCCCCGGCTGACATCCTCCGCACAGCCCGGGGTTAGTAGTTTTCCGACGGTCTTTTGTTTTTGAGAAAGGAGGGACAGACATTAATGAAATGACCCCTCCCCCCACAGAAAAAACAAGCCCCCCCCTACGGCGAACCTCGGGAGGACGGACCTGACGAGAAGTTCCGCCTAGCTGCGAAGGCTCATCTAAGTCAGTACAGGCTGACTGTTGCTTGGGAGAGGTAACCAATTGCTCCGGAATTTTCGATCTCTCCCTAAGACGTCTATCTATTCTGATAGAGAGGGACATAACAGCATCAAGGGAAAGGGGGGTCTCATACAGCGCCAGTGCATCCTTAACCCTTTCAGATAACCCAGATCAGAACTGACTCCTGAGAGCCGGGTCGTTCCACTGAGTATCCGTAGCCCACCTACGGAACTCTGAGCAATATTCCTCTGCTGACCGATCTCCCTGTAGGAGTCTCCGTAACTTCGACTCAGCCAGGGCGACTCGGTCAGGGTCATCATATATGAGACCCAAAGCCCCAAAAAATCCCTCCACTGACCGAAGAGCCTGAGAACCAGGGGGTAACGAGAACGCCCAGGATTGCGGATCCCCCTGAAGCAGGGAAATGACAATCCCTACCCGCTGTTCTTCATGACCTGAGGAGTAAGGGCGCAACTTAAAATATAATTTGCAGGCCTCACGGAACGTCGCAAATTTGTCCCTTCCCCCAGAAAATCTGTCGGGAAGAGCAACCTTGGGTTCAGTGACAACCTGGTTACCCATAGCAACCGCTGGGGGTGCGGTCTGCTGCATTTGCTGCTGTTGTTGGAGAACAGACGCCTTCAATTCTGCCACCTCCAAAGACAGGCTTTGAAGCTGTTCTGCCAAGGCATCAATAGGATCCATATTGGATTCTAAGTAGAGAGAGAAAAAAAAAAAAACAACAAATAAAAAATTATATAAATTTTTTATTTTTTATTTATTTTTTCTCAAAAAGTAAGGGCCAGTTATAATATCACGGTCGGCGTGGCTATCACATACGTGACACAGAGGGAGGGAACGAGGAAGGCCCTGCCCAAGTGAGAGGGAAGATGGTGACCCCTGACTCACCTGGCGGCTGGCACCTGGCTGCCCTGACGTCCCTAGACGGGTTCCTCACCCGTACGCCGATCACGTGCCTAAAGCCCTGGCTTTCCCTGAGCTGAGCCCTAGATAGTGAACAGGGCGATGGGAACACTAGTCCGCACCACTAACTCTAAGGGAAAACACCAAGGGGAGGACAGACAACACAGACTCAACATATATTCCCAGGTGGGCGACAACAGGAGACAACAATAAGCCCAACAGGGATCCGGAGGGTAGCACTCAGGAACGACAAGCAGGATTCACCACTCCAGTGGGTCAGTATAGATGTCCAGGCAGGAAGCTCTATAACTGGCAACTAGAGAAGTGTGAGGGGAGAATATAAGGAGGTAGGGAGTGGCAGACAAGAAACAGCTGAGGAGGAGAAGCTACGGATCCCTGAGAGAGACAAAAAGGATAGCAAGGCAAACACAGAAAACAATCACTAAAAAACAACGTGATCTTTAGATATAGAGCGCGCAGCCACCCGCTGCGACTTCCTGACCCCGGGTATAACGGAGTCAGACGTGGCTCTTGATACCCTCGTGACAGTATGCTTTTGGTCATTGTCCATCTGCACTGTGAAGCACCGTCCAATGAGTTCTGAAGCATTTGGCTGAATATGTGCAGATAATATTGCCCGAAACACTTCAGAATTAATCCTGCTGTTGTCAGCAGCCACATCATCAATAAATACAAGAGAACCAGTTCCATTGGCAGCCATACATGCCCACGCCATGACGCTACCACCACCATGCTTCACTGATGAGGTGGTATGCTTAGGATCATGAGCAGTTCCTTTCCTTCTCCATACTCTTCTCTTCCCATCACTCTGGTACAAGTTGATCTTGGTCTCATCTGTCAATAGGATGTTGTTCCAGAACTGTGAAGGCTTTTTTAGATGTTGTTTGGCAAACTCTAATCTGAAACCAGCACTCTGCCCTGCCTCTATGCTGGATGTTGAATGAGGCATTGTGTACATTTTGGCCAAAGCGTAATAAGCCACTCACCACGTCAAGGTCGCCTCCATGAGTGGTCCCTAACACTAGTTCCTACCTGTTATGGGCCATGACAGCCACACAAAGTCCAGGGAGCGCAGGTACAGCATGCACGCCAAGCACACTCTGCTTTTAACCCCGTCCGGTGCCATTACAGCTTTCATCGGAGCCAGGGATGCAAGTACCAACATGCATGCTGAGCCTACTATATACTTCTCCCGGAGCCAAATGGCTACTGGTAGGTGCTCCCTGGACTTTGTGTGGCTGTCATGTTAACTCCCCTGTGTTCCTATCTGGAGTTAAGCCTCTCTGTCTGCTCCATGGGTGTGGCCTCTCTGCTGCACCCATGGCACCTGTATATAAGGCTGAGGTTTCCTCAGTTCTGGGTCAGCTCTCCTGGTGTGTGTTGTCTTGTCCTGCTCTTAGTTTGTACTCACTCTCCCATGCTGCTGACCCATGGGATCCGTGTCTGTCTGTGCTCTGTGGGTTTCCTACTTGTTCATTGCCGTCCTCTTTCCTGTGTTTCTGTTATCTGTTCTGCTAGTTATGTTTGAGTCACCTTGTATGTATTCAAATGTCTCTGTTCAGCAAGCCCTTGCTGCAGCGTGCTATGGGCAAGGCCACGCAGTATACCACTTATGGAGCTAGTCCTTCTCTGCTCATTGCCACTCCTGTTCCCTTGCGTGAACTCCTGCTTGTGTTTTTAGTTGCCTGCTTGTATTTGCCTGTTTGTTATGTTTGCTTTTGTACCGTCGGTACCTTCTGGTACCTGTTGTCCATTTGCTCCTGTTGTCACTGTCTAGTTCACGCTCCAGAGTGGACCCTGGCAACTCCCTGTGGCAAAGCCTAACCCTACCATCTGGGGCCCTAGTGAATACCAGGAGTTGCTTAGTCACGCCCCTCTGGAGTATTACTAGACAGTGGCGCAGTGGGGGTTTTCCTCCCACTGTGCGGACGGTACATAGAGCTCTCAATTTCCCTGTGTTTCACTCCTTGGATTCTGTTTGTGCAATAAACTCTGTTGTGATTGTACCGTATTGCTGTATGTTTTTGCTTGACGACGCGGAGGTCTCTCCTGGGACCTCCAACTCGTGACATATGGGGTAACAAGTTTATGGTTATGACGCACATGGACAGGCAACAGGCTTAGTGGTTACATTCTCTCAATGAGGGCAGAGGCTTAGTTACAGGCATAAGGATAATTTGATGTGGCAACAAATACATTACTGTCCCTTAAAAACATAACAACTTAGTCTTCCTCTGGCTGGCACTCAATCTCTCTGCCATCTACACTCTTGCTCTGGTCTCCTCAGAGAGGTAGCAATATACATTTATCTTTACATTAATGCTTTATCTGCATTTGTCAACATGGATATCTTGGAGCAGTATCACAAACTGGTGCCCCTAGGTTGCAGTATCTAACCACTGTGCACACACTTATCCATCCTACTTTCAGGATGAATAGACAAGGTGGCTTCTCTTTACCCCTCAGTTCTGGCTCCAGACCCTCTGCAGTATTCAGCTTAGACTGTCCTAGCATTTCCCCAAGGTGTTGTACCCCTATGTCCAGTAACAACTACCTTAGCTAGTTGCATCAGGGATTTACATTGGATCTGTCTTCAGTTGTAGCCATCAGCTTAATCTTCTGTCTCACACTGCAAAACACTCATATTTCATTTATTACATGTGCTTTCACTACAAACTAGGGGCCTTCCTTGGAGTGGGCTCTCCAAGAGCAGTTTACAGCACAAAGACCTTAGATGCCAATTGGGTCGGTTGATCATAAATACAGATGAGCAAAGTTCTCTAAAATTCGATTCGGCTACTTCACAAAGTACATTTCTTTGTAAATAGCGGGAGCAATGACAAGGAAAGGCGATTGCACCATCCCCCATCATTGAACCCCTCAGGTGCTGCGTTCATTGCTAATCGCGGCATCTGAGATCCATATTAAAGCATTTTAGAGTAAAAAATTTTACTTATGTAAAAGGCAGCCCTGAATCAACCAGCAGCATTTCCAGCACTTATATCTACAGTTGCAAGAAAAAGTATTTGAACCCTTTGGAATGATATGGATTTCTGCACAAATTGGTCATAAAATGTGATCTGATCTTCATCTAAGTCATAACAATAGACAATCACAGTCTGCTTAAACTAATAACACACAAAGAACTAAATGTTACCATGTTTTTATTGAACACACCATGTAAACATTCACAGTGCAGGTGGAAAAAGTATGCGAATCCTTGGATTTAATAACTAGTTGAACCTCCTTTGGCAGCAATAACTTCAACCAAACGTTTCCTGTAGTTGCAGATCAGACGTGCACAATGGTCAGGAGTAATTCTTGACCATTTCTCTTTACAGAACTGTTTCAGTTCAGCAATATTCTGGGGATGTCTGGTGTGAATCGCTTTCTTGAGGTCATGCCACAGCATCTCAATCGGGTTGAGGTCAGGACTCTGACTGGGCCACTCCAGAAGGCGTATTTTCTTCTGTTTAAGCCATTCTGTTGTTGATTTACTTATGTGCTTTAGGTCGTTGTCCTGTTGCAACACTCATCTTCTGTTGAGCTTCAGCTGGTAGACAGATGGCCTTAAGTTCTCCTGCAAAATGTCTTGATAAACTTGGGAATTCATTTTTCCTTCGATGATAGCAATCCGTCCAGTCCCTGATGCAGCAAAGCAGCCCCAAACCATGATGCCCCCACCACCATACTTCACAGTTAGGATGAGGTTTTGATGTTGGTGTGCTGTGCCTCTTTTTCTCCACATATAGTGTTGTGTGTTTCTTCCAAACAACTCAACTTTGGTTTCATCTGTCCACAGAATATTTTGCCAGTACTGCTGTGGAACATCCAGGTGCTCTTGTGCAAACTGTAAACGTGCAGCAATGTATTTTTTGGCCAGCAGTGGCTTCCTCTGTGGTATGCTCCCATGAAATCCATTCTTGTTTAGTGTTTTACGTATCGTAGATTCGCTATCAGGGATGTTAGCATATGCCAGAGACTTTTGCAAGTCTTTAGCTGACACTCTAGGATTCTTCTTTACCTCATTGAGCAGTCTGCGCTGTGCTCTTGCAGTCATCTTTACAGGATAGCCACTCCTAGGGAGAGTAGCAGCAGTGCTGAACTTTCTCCATTTATAGACAATTTGTCTTATCGTGGACTGATGAACAGCAAGGCTTTTGGAGATACTTTTATAACCCTTTCCAGCTTTATGCAAGTCAACAATTCTTAATCGTAGGTCTTCTGAGAGCTCTTTTGTGCGAGGCATCATTCACATCAGGCAATGCTTCTTGTGAAAAGCAAACCCAGAACTGGTGTGTGTTTTTTATAGGGCAGCTGTAACAAACACCTTCAATCTCTTCTCATTGATTGGACTCCAGTTGACTGACACCTCAATCCAATTAGCTCTTGAAGATGTCATTAGTCTAGGGGTTCACATACTTTTTCCACCTGCACTGTGAATGTTTACATGGTGTGTTCAATAAAAACATGGTAACCTTTAATTCTTTGTGTGTTATTAGTTTAAGCAGACTGTGATTGTCTATTGTTGTGACTTAGATGAAGATCAGATCACATTTTATGACCAATTTGTGCAGAAATCCATATAATTCCAAAGGGTTCACATACTTTTTCTTGCAACTGTATGCAGACTGCCACCAGAGGCCACTGTGACTAAACAGGAACCTGAGTTGTGCTGGCCAGAGGCTAAGAAAAAGTTAAGAAGTTTTTCCCAGGCTGTTCCAGAAGTTGCTGGGGGCCTTGCTCAGATAACAGGGAGAGATGGACTGCTGAGAGATAACAGTAAAAGACTGGAGCAGCAGGAGGATATATTAGCTGATGTTTTCCTGACAGCTGTGGAGCTGCACACAGAGGACTTCACTGTGTGTTCCAGAGGAGTGGGACTGTGTGTAGAAACCAGTACAAGCCGGATCCTTCCTGCCAGAGCTGGAACTAGTCTGGGCCTACAATAATCGGGTCCATGCCACCACCGGTTACACCCCGTATATGTTACTGTTTGGGAGAGCTGGTAGAGAAATCGTTGAATTGAACCTGGAACAGCCAGAAGACCTAATGGAGCGATCAACCACCTCATGGGTGAAAGAACACCGTCAGCGACTCCAGACAATCCGCCGTTTGGCAGGCCAGCGGTTACAGGAGAGAACTCATACGGACCGTCCTCCAGTCCAGGAGGTGCCACTGAAGCCTGGAGACCGGGTCCTGGTACGAGAGAAACGCCCCAGAGGCAAATTGAGTGAGCGTTGGGAAGTAAAGCCATACAAAGTGATCAAGAGAGTGTACCCTAATGGTCCAGTTTACGAAGTGCAAGTTGAAAATGAGGAGTTTGCTTCACAGACTTTACATAGGAATATGCTACGGCCTTCTCCTCCTGCCCCATACCCAGAATGTGTTATCTCAGATGGAAACGAATGTGAAGACTGGTGGACCGTTCCTGACGCTGCGGAAGGTCCCCAGGCCGTAGGTGATGAGGCTCCTGCTACAGAACCACTACCGTCTCGCAGTGAGGAGGAACCCGTGACCACACTCAGATCTCCTGCTGTAATGGAAGAGCCCAGGTTAACAACTCCCAGTGGAGAAAGTCAGGTCCTAGAAGATAGTCAAGACCTCCAGAGATCCAGTAGGTCTACTGCAGGGGTTCCACCAAGCAGGTACGCTGCTGATGATTTCATTTTGTCTGCCTGTAGGTATTGTGGACAATGTTGTACTGCCGTTTAAATGTTTCATTAACCTCTTTTGTTTTTCATGGACTATATAGCGAGGCCGAGGACGGCCAACTTTAAGTGGGGAGGCATGTAAGAGGCAGCCCTGAATCAACCAGCAGCATTTCCAGCACTTATATCTATGCAGACTGTCATGTTTCCCTTCGGCCACCAGAGGCCACTGTGACTAAACAGGAACCTGAGTTGTGCTGGCCAGAGGCTAAGAAAGAGTTAAGAAGTTTTTCCCAGGCTGTTCCAGAAGTTGCTGGGGGCCTTGCTGAGATAACAGGGAGAGACGGACTGCTGAGAGATAACAGTAAAAGACTGGAGCAGCAGGAGGATATATTAGCTGATGTTTTACTGACAGCTGTGGAGCTGCATACAGAGGACTTCACTGTGTGTTCCAGAGGAGTGGGACTGTGTGTAGAGACCAGTACAAGGCGGATCCTTCCTGCCAGAGCTGGAACTAGGTGGAGATCTGCATCTGTTGTGACCAGAGAGAGAAAGACAGACAAGCAACCGACTGGACCTGCAGCCTGACTGCATCTTATTGGATCCAGGAGAATCTGCAGAACTGTGAGTGGCACCGGTGCTTTTCTGTGATAGGTTATAGAGTCAGGGATTTAGTCAGTGCGCTGTAGAAGCGTCTCCTGGGTAGCAGGGCTAGATAGGAGTATATTAGCTGAGTGTAGCCTGGACTCTGATGTGTTTGCTGCAGAACGCATTTATTCTAACTCGTGATCATGTAATCTGTGTAAACTTGTTTATACTGTTAATCCGATTTTCCTGCAGTTACATCTGGTTCTTTAATAAAGCCGGTTTTTGCTTCAGTCTCCTTGTCCGCTGTACTATACTTGAATCCTGCTTTGCGGTCTCTCCCTCCTCTGACCTCTACAAGTGGCACTGCGAGCAGGGTACAGTCACAGAGATGGAGGCGGCTGAAGGCAATGTGCATAATGCCAATGTAAGCACCTCAGGCAATGGTGGAACCCCTGCAAGGGCCCTCCCTATTGGCACGTTGTTTAACTTGCTACCTAAATTTGATGGCCAGAACATGTCACTGTCGGACTGGGTGTCAAGATTACAGAGCGCTGCTAGGATTTACAATGTCAGCCCAGAACTACAAGTAGAAATTGCTTTGGCCGCTCTAGAGGGTGAGGCCCGACAAAATGTCCTACTACAACCGGAAGCCACGCGCAATACATTAAAAGAGGTGCGATTCCTGGAAGAAATATACGGTGAAACAGCCAGCACAGGGCACCTCAGGGTGAAATTCTTTTACCGAATTCAGCAGGAAGACAAAGGTGTCTCACAGTATGCAATGGCGCTACAGGAAGTGTTGGCCGAGGTGCAGAAAAAAGAGGCGGACAAAGTAACCGCCATGGGAACTGCAGATCGGATCTTGCGGGAACAATTCATTCTGGGACTCTACAGCACTCCCCTGAAACGGGCCCTGCAGGAACGAGTTAGGGTGGACCCACAAAGCCCGATTTTCTGCCTGGATAAACCCCCATCTCTCCCGCCTGCACCACTGAGCGGGACAAAAGAGGTCCATTTCTTCCTCTTGGGGACCAGCAAAAAAAGTATCGTGGTCTTGATATCTGGTCGCAAAGCTAAGTACCACAAATCATGTTACCCCCTGATGAACCTAATAAGTATTAGGCGAAACGCGTCGGGAATTACTAGGGACCATTAAAACTTTGGGAACTACTAGAGCACCATTTATTCTTTACTTTTTTCATCCTGGAACATTTTTTATGTAGGGATTTCCAGGGACCGGTTAGCACTAGGTTCGGGGACAGGGAACCTCCACCATTAGGGGGCCGCCCTGGGCACAGCAAACCTCTAGGGACTCTAGGGGTAGCTGGTTTCTGTTTCTAGCCCTGTACACATCGGGTTAGAATTATTTTCCCGTACCCATCTAATTAAGTGTATACCGTGTCATTATGTGTGTTTTTCGTCAAAGGGGCTACTACTCCCCCACTGAGTAATCTCAGCTAATGTAGTTCTTTCACTGTTGGTAAATATATACCTATACCCACTTGAATATTTATTAAAGGTATTTTTAAAAAGTCACTTTCTTTTGTTCATACATGCTCTGGACTCTACACTAACCTTTAGACAAATATTAGCAGAGGCAGTGGCACGGAGCAAAGAAGAAAGTTATGTGTCCGGAGTGATACGGACCCAGACCGTCACCTCCCCCGGGGGTTCAAAGAGCGAAGAGGTCCTAGTCAGAGTAGTACAAGACTTACAGAGATCTCTAAGTGCTATGCACGAAAAGTTGACACACCTGGAAAAACGGATGGAGTCGCACTATACCCCTGAAACTATCTACCCGGCCCGACAACAAATTTATCAGGCGCCCCCATGGGTTCCTATATCAGAATATCCTCACCCTAATTTACCTTCTCAACAAGCTCCTCAATATCCTCCAATGAGGCCCGTCAATCAAGTCCTAAGGGCACCCCCCATACGCAGACAAGGAGAAGGCCGTCAAGGGGCACAGTGTTGATGGTGTGGAAATTATGGACATTATGCCAGAGAGTGTCGGAATGCTGTAGCTAGACGCCCAGAGCCACCATTAAACCTTCTTCCCCGCAGTAGTGGGGCGTACTGCGGGGGAAGTGGAGAGCCAAGATACCCAGTATGGCTCCGAACACCTTGTCGCAGGGTGTCCCACCATTCAAGCTGAATTTGAAGGCATTCCGGTCGAATGCTTAGTGGATACCGGGCCACAAGTAACGACTATGCCTGAGTCACTCTTCTACTGTTTCTTCCAAGCGCTGGCCAAGCCAGAGCGAGAGACGCTGGTCCGGGTTACAGCGGCCAATCAACAACAGATCCCTGTCACAGGAGTCGTGTGGATGAATGTACGGCTATGTGGGCAAGAAGTGGGATGGAAAGGTATCCTGTTGGTCCCTGAGACGTTCAAAGAAGATGTGCCTGTGATAATGGGCATGAACATTCTGCGAGAATTAGATCAGATAATGTTCAACAAACGGGGGCCAGGCTATTGGAAGCAAGCCACTCCGCACAAACCTACTCAGAAAGCGTTTCAACGGCTGATCCGATTCTGTGGGACACAAAAAAGTGTCCCAGCACACCAGTCTGTGGGAACGATCCGAGCACCAGGAAAGGCTACCCTCACCATCCCCCCTGGACGAGAGACCATTTTGACGTTATCCGTGGGAACCTTCCGCAATCTTGAAGGTATGGAGGTGTACATCGAACCGACGGCCCTAGGAGAGTTGGGTCAGGATGTCCTGGTGGCCCGAACACAGAGTGGTCCAGAATGGACGAGTACCCATAAGAGCTGTGAATATGGGACATCTAGAAGTTTCCTTGACGCCAGGAGTGGAACTGGCTCGTGTGTACCTACATCGGGGAGAAGTATTGAGTTGGAGAGAAGTGACTCTAGCTCCGGTAGGTGATGCTGTTTGGACCCTGGCAGTTACTGCCAGTGTAGAAGAGATGCCGACCCCAGAATGGAATGGGAGAACCATCTTGGATCAAATGGAAATAGATGTGAAGGCTCTCAGTTCAGACCAACAGCAAGCAGTTGAAAACATGCTGTGGGAGAATCAGGCTGCGTTCGCCCGTCACGCCGATGACTTTGGCTGCACGGATGCTATCACACATCAGATACCGACGGGGGACACTCCTCCAATTCGGGAAAGATATCGGCAGATTCCGCCCAAGTTGTACCAGGAAGTGAAAACGTTGTTGAAACAGATCATAGATTCCAGAGTGGTGCGGGGTAGCCAGGGCCCTTGGGCGGCCCCAGTGGTGCTTGTTAAGAAGAAGGATGGCACTATTTGGTTTTGTGTGGATTACCGGCAGTTGAATGCATGCACCGAGCGAGACTCATATCCTCTGCCACGTATCGAGGAGTCTCTGACTGCTCTAGGACAAGCCAAATACTTCTCTACCTTGGACCTGGCAAGCGGGTACTGGTAGGTACCAGTGGCCGAGCAAGACAAGGCAAAGACGGCGTTCATACTCTCCATGGGACTATTTGAATTCAACAGGATGCCATTTGGGCTGACTAATGCCCCGGGGACCTTCCAGCGGCTGATGGAGAGATGCCTGGGAGACCTGAATTTTGAAGCCACTCTGATATACCTGGACGATATCATCGTATACTCTGCTAATTTTCAAGAACACCTGAATCGGCTAGGGCAGGTACTCGAGCGACTGCGTTCCCATGTCCTGAAGGTAAAGCCAAAGAAGTGTCATCTCTTCAAGAGGGAGATTGAGTACTTGGGCCATAGGGTGTCCCAAGACAGAGTGTTGCTGTCCCAAGACAAAGTGGCTGCAATACGACAATGGCTAGTGCCCAGAACGCTGCGGGAGTTGAAGGTCTTCCTTGGACTGACCGGGTACTACCAGCGGTTCATCAAAGACTATGCCAAGATAGCAGGCCCTCTGAATGAGTTGTTGAGAGGAACGGCTGGGCAACCCAAGGGCCAAAATATTCACTGGGGGCAGAAGCAGGAAGAGGCCTTCCAGGCCCTGAAAGAAGCTCTGACATCAGCCCCCATATGTCACGGATGGTGTTGCAGAAAGCTGGAACTTATAAATAAACATCCGACTGGCTTGATCCCAAACTAAGGAGCATATGGGTGAGCCCTATAAAACCCCTAGAGCTCTCCCTGACTGCTATGCCCATGCAAAGATCTTTATGGTAGACGATTGCATGCCCACGTACCTTACACTATGTGACACCTGAAAACCCTATAATAGTTAGGGGACACGACCACCGGCTCCCTGCACTTAATACGGACTGAGTCAGGGTCACCTAGAATCAAGCCAGCAAGGAAACACAAATAAAGGAAAAAGACTTATCTTGAGGAATCATCAGCAGCAGCCTCTAGCAGTGAACACAATCCAGGAAGTAGTATAAACCGCAAAGTGAGGCAGTATGGGAGGGAATATAAAGGGAGGCAATTAGTGTAAATAGGTGACAGCTGGGAGAAGGAAAGGAGATGATAAAGTGAAACCAAAACAAAGAACATCATGCAAGAGGTAGAGAAGAACGTCTGCCAGACCTTTTCAGAGAGCTGGCGGTGACAGTACCCCTCCCTCTACGGGTGGATTCCGGACACTCAGAGCCCACCTTCTCAGGATGAGACCTATGGAAAGCCCTGATGAGACGAGTGGCCTTAATGTCCGCCACTGGGACCCACATCCTCTCCTCAGGACCATAACCCTCCCAATGAACGAGGTACTGGAGAGAACCGCGGATAATGCGAGAATCCACAATCCTAGAGACCTGAAATTCAAGATTACCATCAAGAACAATTGGAGGAGGAGGCAAAGAGGAGGGTACAGTGGGTTGGACATAAGGTTTTAATAGGGACCTGTGAAAAACATTATGGATCTTCCAAGTCAGAGGAAGATCAAGACGAAAGGCAACGGGATTGATGACGGACAAGATCTTGTAAGGCCCAATAAACTTAGGACCCAACTTCCAGGAGGGAACCTTCAGTTTGATATTCTTTGTAGACAACCACACCAGATCACCCACATTCAGGTCCGGACCAGGCACACGTCTCTTATCCGCCACACGCTTATATCTCTCACTCATCCTCTTCAGATTACCCTGAATCTTTTGCCAAATAAATGACAAAGACGAGGAAAATCTCTCCTCATCAGATAAACCAGAAGACCCCTCTCCAGAGAATGTCCCAAACTGCGGATGAAACCCATATGCACCAAAAAATGGTGACTTAGAGGACTCCTGGCGACGGTTATTTAAAGCAAACTCAGCAAGGGACAAAAAAGAACACCAATCCTCCTGATTCTCCGCCACAAAACAGCGCAGATATGTCTCCAGATTCTGACCATTCGACTGCGGGTGAAAAGCATAAGAGAACGACAACCGAACCCCCAAGCGAGAACAGAAGGC
The DNA here is from genome assembly GCF_905171765.1 of Bufo bufo. NCBI lineage: Eukaryota > Metazoa > Chordata > Amphibia > Anura > Bufonidae > Bufo > Bufo bufo. The sequence goes on along the minus strand of NC_053397.1, from coordinate 144,622,882 downwards.
CTTCCAGGATCTGGAAACAAATTGCGTGCCCCTATCAGAAACGATGTCTGATGGAATGCCATGCAATTTAACAATATGATCAACAAATGCTTGCGCCAACGTCTTAGCATTGGGTAACCCAGGAAAGGGAATGAAATGCGCCATTTTGCTAAAACGGTCCACTACTACCAGAATCACAGTGTTCCCCGAGGAACGAGGCAGGTCCGTAATGAAGTCCATGGACAGATGCGTCCAAGGACGGGAAGGAATGGGTAATGGGAGGAGAGAACCCGATGGCCGTGAATGAGGGACCTTGGCACGAGCCCAGGTCTCGCAGGCTGCCACAAAACCCTCAACCGTCTTACGAAGAGCCAGCCACCAGAATCTCCGAGCAATGAGATCCACTGTGGCTCTACTCCCCGGGTGCCCAGCAAGGACAGTATCGTGGTGCTCCTTAAAAACCTTGTGTCGTAAAGCGAGAGGCACAAACAACCTCCCAGGAGGACAAAGATCAGGAGCCTCTGCCTGGGCTGCCTGAACCTCTGCCTCCAAATCAGGATAAAGAGCAGAGACGACCACCCCTTCAGCCAAAATGAGACCCGGGTCTTCAAAGTTCCCCCCTCCCGGAAAACAACGTGACGGGGCATCCATCCGCCTGGGATGAGATTAATAGGGCAGTCGTACTCCCGGTGAGGGGGCAACTCCTGGACACCACTCTCGGAAAACACATCCGAAAATTCAGAGAGAAAAGATGGCACAGTCTTGGTAGAAGTCTCTGAAAGAGACGCCGTGAGACACTTCTCTCTGCAAAACTCACTCCAACCATTTATTTTCCTTGCTTGCCAATCAATGGTGGGGATATGTTTAGTGAGCCAGGGTAGCCCCAACACTAGAGGAGTAGGTAATCCGCTTAAGACGAAACATGACATATCCTCAACATGAGCGTCCCCCACAGTCAAACGGATATTGTGAACTATGCCCTTTAACGATCTTTGAGAAAGTGGAGCGGAATTGATAGCAAAAACAGGTATATCCTTTTCCAAAGTGCATACCTGGAAACCATGCGTTATTGCAAATTGATTATCAATGAGATTGACAGCTGCTCCACTATCTCCAAATATCTCACAAACAATGTTCTTGCTATCTAGCGCCACCCTGGCAGGTAGGAGAAAACGGGAACCACAAGTAAACGGCAAACCTTAAATTTTCGCATCAACCTTGCCAATAGTAGCAAATGGAAAGTTTTTAGAGGGTTTTTTCTTTTTGTTTTTCTTTTATTACCCTCAGAAAACTCCATGAATCTCCTAGAGGGGAAAACATTAGCCAAATGATTTATACCCCCACAACAGAAACAAACCCTCCAGGGAAAGACCTTGCATGCGGTCAATCAAGGCTGAAACCGGATCCATGCTTAAGACGGTTATGGCGGTTTATAATGTCACGGATGGTGTTGCAGAAAGCTGGAACTTATAAATAAACATCCGACTGGCTTGATCACAAACTAAGGAGCATATGGGTGAGCCCTATAAAACCCCTAGAGCTCTCCCTGACTGCTATGCCCATGCAAAGATCTTTATGGTAGACGATTGCATGCCCACGTACCTTATACTATGTGACACCTGAAAACCCTATAATAGTGAGGGGACACGACCACCGGCTCCCTGCACTTAATACGGACGGAGTCAGGGTCACCTAGAATCAAGCCAGCAAGGAAACACAAATAAAGGAAAAAGACTTATCCTGAGGAATCAGCAGCAGCAGCCTCCAGCAATGAACACAATCCAGGAAGTAGTATAAACCACAAAGTGAGGCAGTATGGGAGGGAATATAAAGGGAGACAATTAGTGTAAATAGGTGACAGCTGGGAGAAGGAAAGGAGATGACAAAGTAAAACCAAAGCAAAGAACATCATGCAAGAGGTAGAGAAGAACGTCTGCCAGACCTTCTCATTGAGCTATGCCGACTTTGATCAACCATGTCTCTTATCTACTGATGGCAGTCTCTACGGACTCGGGGCAGTCCTGTTGCAGGTACAAGATGGACATGAGAGGGTGATCGCCTACGCCAGTAGATCCTTGCGAGAGACAGAGCGAAACCCCCACAACTACAGTTCCTTCCGGCTAGAACTCCTTGCCCTGGTGTGGGCCATGACGGAGAAGTTTGCAGGATATTTGACAGGAGCTAAGATCTTTGTACGGGCTGATAACAATGGCCCATCTGGACACTGCCAAGTTGGGAGCCCTGGAGCAACGCTGGGCAGCTCGCCTTGCAAAATATGACCTCAATTCGCTACCGTTCCGCTACGGAGAACACTAATGCTGATGGCCTGTTGAGGGTTACTTTTGAGACCCCAATAGGGGATGTCGATGAACAAAAAGAAGAAGATGAAATTCCAGATTTCCGCAAGTTCGTTTTGCCCACAGTTCTTTCTGGCCCAGACAAGTGGGGAGGCCTGTAAGCTACCCAAGGCATTGAGGAGGACTAATGAGGACTGGGACCGATTACAGGATGAAGATGTTGGACTGCGGCAGATGAAAAGCTGGGTAACCCAGCGAAGGAATCCCAACAAAGAAGTAAGGGCTGACCTGGATGCCGAGATGAAGTCCGTTCTACATCAATGGGACAGACTGGAAATGCACGGAGCTGTTCTGTACCGCAAGTGACAACAGCCCAATGACCTAGAGGCGAGGTGGCAAGTAGTCATACCCGGAAGCGTGGCATGTGAGATAGCCAAAGAAGCCCATGAATTTGGAGCTCACTTCGGGCCCTCCAAGACTTACCAGGGGCTGCAGCTTTATGTGTATTGTCCGTGACCGGAGGCCGTGGTGGAGGAAGTTTGCCGACAGTGTCGAGTGTGTGAACTCACTTAAAGCACGGAACAGAGGGCACCCCTCCAGTCCATACAGACCAAAGAACCGCTGGAATTATTGATGATAGACTACCTCCCCGTGGGACAATCATCAAGAGGTCCACAGTACTGCCTGGTCATGGTTGATCACTTCTCCAAATTTGCAGTAGTCTTCCCAACTCGGGATCAGACGGCTAAGTCCGCAGCACGCGCTATCTGTCAGGATTTCATCCGGGTCTACGGGTGTCCCATGCGGATCCACTCAGATCAAGGGGCGTGCTTTCAAGGGAAAGTAATGGAGGAGCTACACCGACTGTACGGTATTGAAAAATCCAGAACGACCCCCTATCATCCCCAAGGGAATGGGGCCTGTGGGCGCTTCAACCGGACGCTGCTACAAATGCTGAGAACGCTAGAGGAAGACAAGAGGGCACACTGGCCTGATTACCTGCAGGAACTAGTCTGGGCCTACAATAATCGGGTCCATGCCACCACCGGTTACACCCCGTATATGTTACTGTTTGGGAGAGCTGGTAGAGAAATCGTTGAATTGAACCTGGAACAGCCAGAAGACCTAATGGAGCGATCAACCACCTCATGGGTGAAAGAACACCGTCAGCGACTCCAGACAATCCGCCGTTTGGCAGGCCAGCGGTTACAGGAGAGAACTCATACGGACCGTTCTCCAGTCCAGGAGGTGCCACTGAAGCCTGGAGACCGGGTCCTGGTATGAGAGAAACGCCCCAGAGGCAAATTGAGTGAGCGTTGGGAAGTAAAGCCATACAAAGTGATCAAGAGAGTGTACCCTAATGGTCCAGTTTACGAAGTGCAAGTTGAAAATGAGGAGTTTGCTTCACAGACTTTACATAGGAATATGCTACGGCCTTCTCCTCCTGCCCCATACCCAGAATGTGTTATCTCAGATGGAAACGAATGTGAAGACTGGTGGACCGTTCCTGACACTGTGGAAGGTCCCCAGGCCGTAGGTGATGAGGCTCCTGCTACAGAACCACTACCGTCTCGCAGTGAGGAGGAACCCGCGACCACACCCAGATCTCCTGCTGTAATGAAAGAGCCCAGGTTAACAACTCCCAGTGGAGAAAGTCAGGTCTTAGAAGATAGTCAAGACCTCCAGAGATCCAGTAGGTCTACTGCAGGGGTTCCACCAAGCAGGTACGCTGCTGATGATTTCATTTTGTCTGCCTGTAGGTATTGTGGACAATGTTGTACTGCCGTTTAAATGTTTCATTAACCTCTTTTGTTTTTCATGGACTATATAGCGAGGCCGAGGACGGCCAACTTTAAGTGGGGAGGCATGTAAGAGGCAGCCCTGAATCAACCAGCAGCATTTCCAGCACTTATATCTATGCAGACTGTCATGTTTCCCTTCGGCCACCAGAGGCCACTGTGACTAAACAGGAACCTGAGTTGTGCTGGCCAGAGGCTAAGAAAGAGTTAAGAAGTTTTTCCCAGGCTGTTCCAGAAGTTGCTGGGGGCCTTGCTGAGATAACAGGGAGAGATGGACTGCTGAGAGATAACAGTAAAAGACTGGAGCAGCAGGAGGATATATTAGCTGATGTTTTACTGACAGCTGTGGAGCTGCACACAGAGGACTTCACTGTGTGTTCCAGAGGAGTGGGACTGTGTGTAGAGACCAGTACAAGCCGGATCCTTCCTGCCAGAGCTGGAACTAGGTGGAGATCTGCATCTGTTGTGACCAGAGAGAGAGAAAGACAGACAAGCAAGCGACCAGACCTGGAGCCAGACTGCATCTTATTGGATCCAGGAGAATCTGCAGAACTGTGAGTGGCACCGGTGCTTTTCTGTGATGGGTTATAGAGTCAGGGACTTAGTGCGCTGTAGAAGCGTCCCCTGGGTAGCAGGGCTAGATAGGAGTATATTAGCTGAGTGTAGCCTGGACTCTGATGTGTTTGCTGCAGAACGCATTTATTCTAACTCATGTTCATGTAATCTGTGTAAACCTGTTTATACTGTTAATCCAATTTTCCGGCAGTTACATCTGGTTCTTTAATAAAGCCGGTTTTTGCTTCAGTCTCCTTGTCCGCTGTACTGTACTTGAATCCTGCTTTGCGGTCTCTCCCTCCTCTGACCGCTACACTTACCTCATCCATTTGATCATCGCCGATTTGATCGAATCAATTTTCCCGGAAATGGCATACAGTACTTTTAATCCGGCTGCCTCTCTGCGTGCGCTGCCGTGCTGCCGCCGGATCTCCACCCTATTACAGTCAATGGGGATGGAGCGGCAGTCCGGGGGCACACGTGAACTAGCAGTAGGACGGATCAGACAGGCTGTTCACCCGCCGAAACAGCCTGCCGGCGCCCCCTGCCGCTAGTGTGAACGTACCCTAAGAAGTATTGGTATCTTTATGTAATATCCATTACTTTGTCATCTGTATGTTACCAGTAAGGTATTTTTATATATAAGTATCTGTCATGCCCTGCTCTGACTATGTGCGGAGGTCGGCCAGAATAGCAGCACGTGTTTAGTTTTGTTTTGGAGTCGTGCTGGACCCGCCTCCCATCAGGTGCACTGGGTGGGGTCATTGGTTTAAATATCACTCTAGTCCAGTGTTCTGAGTGGGTTATAGAAATCAGTCTGGCCTTGGAAGCAAGGAAGGAAGGTTGTCTGTTCCAGCTTAGAAAAGATAAGTGTGGTTTCAGTTTTTGTTAATTGCTGTCTAGGTTGTGTTTGTGTCATCTTTCCCATCCAGGTTCTGTGCGAGCAGGCTGCTCTTTTTCCCCTTTTCACCATCTCAGGGAATCTAGGGTGTTTTTAGCCCAGGCACGAGGACACATCATTCCTACCTTCAAGGTCTGAATGTGGGCTGAGCATTGCAGGGAAAGAGGTCAGGGTTTAGCTAGGAGGTGACCCTTCCCCTGCTTCTCGCCTAGAGCCTGGTTGTTGGTTTATCTGTGTGTCTGAGTTCCCCGTCCGCCGTGACGTATCTGAATAACATAACAAAAACAAAGACAGGTGCACTCTGCGGTCTTACTAACCCTCGTACTGGTGTAAAATTGAGAATTAGCCAACATATCCTGCTTGGAGGACATGTCTGAGCCCGAGCACTGAGCCAAGGTTTCTCAAGTAGCTCAGGACCTGACGCTAAACCTACCTGGGCCGTATGGGCAATACCAGGAGCCAGTGGGCAAATTACAGGCGTGCAAGGTCCGACTCAAAGCAATCTCCCAGTAACCTCCAGCAAGTGCAGGATCTGTCCCCCCCCCCCCCCCGGTATATATGCACCACTGCATATGGGGTTGAGCACTTCCTGCTTTTTAATACCACGCCAATTTGTATTTTTGGAGGTGTAGAAACTCCTAATCTGAATGTGCCTTTATTTCCATCCACAGGCAGCATTCTGGTGCACATGTGAGGCCCGGGCTATATTAGCCAGTCTTGGGTGGGGCTCAGAGCTCTCTGCCTCCTCCCATTGTATGCATGGTCACATGCTGGAGGTTACCGGGAGATTGCTTTGAGTCGGACCTTGCGCGCCTGTAATTCGCCCACTGGCTCCTGGTATTGCCCATACGGCCCAGGTAGGTTTAGCGTTAGGTCCCGAGCTACTTGAGAAACCTTGGCGCAGTGCTCGGGCTCAGACATGTCCTCCAAGCAGGATATGTTGGCTAATTCTCAATTTTACACCAGTACGAGGGTTAGTAAGACCGCAGAGTGCACCTGTCTTTGTTTTTGTTATGTTATTTTGACTGCTTATCACATCCACACAATTGCTATCCTGTGTAGGATGTCCATTGTGGTACTTGTGGTCCGCTGCAGGCATCCTCCATTGTATGCATTTTTGCTGGGGATTGCCATTAGCAACGGGCCACAAGTGCAGGATCTGCCCCCCCGCCCCCCAGTATAGATGCACCACTGCATATGGGGTTGAGCATGTTAGGCAATGCTGACTCTTTGCCTATAGTGTCCCTGACACCAGACTTTTCGGTGGTAAGCTTAAATTAAGTCTTTTCTGGTACCAGGAGGGTGAATCAGATTTAACACCAAACACGTGCCCTGTTCCAATTCACTCTGTTTATTCACTGCTTGCAAACACTTGATAAAGGGGGGTTGAACTTCCTTTACATCCAATCATATGTTAGCATTTGTTTTAACCTATAGCATGAATACACATGAGCTCTGCATTAACATAATAGATGACTCATAGTAACAGCATTAACCAATCAGGTATAGACACATACATGCTTAGTATGTATTGAACCAGGATGACCACATAAGGTGTGACTGTTCAAACTAAGGAATGTATGGGCCTCTTCTAAACTGGACAGGACGTTTCTCAAATTCCACAAAAGGGGGAGGCGGGGGAATCTTGGAACAGTGCATTGACCAGATGTAATCGTAATACACATTGCTAAAACAGACAAAATGGAGTTACTAATACCCCATCAATCCCCTCTTAGAACCTTATATATATACCTTATACTATATGGTTCTTTCTCTGCTCTCCCTTAGTTTGCTTGTAAGCCTTTTAGGTATTCCATATACCCTTCAGGAGTATAATCCTCAGGCTTTGTTGAGGTTGTGTTTGCCTCTTCTACCTCTACCGGAGTATAGAGGAATGTTAAGTGTACCCCTCTTTCGACCACTTTTTGACATATGGCAAGAAGGGAGGGCACACACTGTAGACAACAGCAGAGGCACACTATTGCAGCGACCACGGCGAGTGCCACTCCTAAAACATACCTTATTTGACCAAAGTCAGGTATCCAGCCAAAAAGCCAGTCCCACCATCCTTGGTCAACATCTTGTTTTATATGTTTTATCATCTCTTCTAGTTGGCCTATTTTATCTTTTATTCCACGGGAGTGATCTGATAAATTGAAACAACACATCCCTGCAAACGCTGAGCATCCTATACCATGTTGGAACAATAAATAGTCAATAGTTGCCCTATTCTGCAAGATAGCCTTTTTATATGATTGTATATCCAGCAGCATATCTTGCAGAATTTATTTGTTTTACCATAAAACAGGCAAGTTTTGATATTGTCCTGTGGTTATACAGTATATGGCCAACCCTGGTACCCATATCAAAGACATCCCTAAACTCATGTATTCTGATCTAGAGAGGAGATTAACATTATAGTCACAATTTTCTGGTAGCTGTAGGGAAGGGTCTCTCGTGTGTCGTGTCTGCATTGCTGGGAATAGTGGTATCATTGCTAATGTCAACCTGGCTATTGTACAGGGTCCCTCTGTAATATTGGCCGGTATGTATGTGTAACTAGTATTTCCACAGGCCAATACCCATCCTGTTGGTAGAGGTACATGTTTGTCTAGGGATGGTACTGTTTTTGTAATATTACATTGCATATTTTTTCCTGATACTATCTTTTTACAGCTACCTAGATCTTTATCGCAAATATTTGGCTTAGTCTTGTTCTGCATTTTTGCTTGTATGCAGGGAGGCAATAGTTTCTCATCACAGGTGAAATTATAACATATTTCTGATGCTGTAACAAGACCTGTAATTATTTATATCATATTACTTTGCAGAGTCTCATATATAGGACAATTATAACAAGTATGATAAGGATTTACTTATCCATATTTAACATCATGATCCTCCAAATCAGTGTCATTCCATTGGGAACGTAGGAGCCCCGTCCATACATCTACTGGAGTGGGGACTGCTACCAGACATGTCTCCAAAATGTTAGATGCAGATAAAGTGGTTCGGAGACAGAAATCAGTTAAGTTCAGAGTTTTGGCCAGGTACAGCCATAAGTTTTTCTTTGTCTTCCACAGATTGTCTTCTCCCCTGCATTTCGTTTTCAGGTATGTCTGTCTATTCCACAGCCGTGGGACAGTAAGTAGGAGACACAAAATTGCAATTATTAAGGCACTGCATCTCAGCCATCTCGAGGAATTTCCCGACTGTGTCATCTCATTGGGGGTCAAGGCTGTCTGCCTCCGTTAGTACCCCTTCTATATCTTCTCCGAGGTCATGGCTGTCTGCCTCCGTTAGTACCTCTGGGCCTCGTTGGAGGTCAGGGCTGTCTGCCCCCGTTAGTACCTCCTGTCCTTCTCTCACAAGCTTCACTTGGGTGGCGTGGATCAAAATTGGAGATTGTTCAGTCAGCACAGCTGTTCTGGTTACTGCAACCATGGTAGTAGGTGGGCCATATACGAAATCACCTTGAGCTCTTCCTTTCTTCAGTGTTTCGACCACTACCTCATCCCCCACCCTGTATGGGTGGGTGGGTTCCTGTGGAAAAGAGGGAGACTTACAAGCAACTTTTTTCTTCAGTGTTACTGAGGACCTTGATCAGATTAGTAACATACTCCTCTCTGATCAGGTCCAAGTCCCCTTCCTGCACTACCAGGGGGCGTTTTGCCCATGGTGTGGGGAAAGGCCTACCCATTAGAATTTCAAAAGGTGACATCCCTAACTTCTTATTAGGCGTCATTCTAATGTCTGTGAGTATTATGGGTAGGATTTGTTTCCATTTCTCAAATGTACCAGCAGTGGCCTTCCTGAGTTTGTCTTTAACTGTCCTATTCAGTGGAAATGTGCTATTAAGATGGAAGCACTGTGTTGGGGAATGCATAGCTTCCCCTCTTCGTAGACTAATCCTGTCTTAGGATTTTTCTGCAATACTGGATAACAACAGTCTTGCTGTTCCTGTTCAGTGGCATACCTTTGAAGATCAGTAAACATTTGCAACATTTTAGGGGTTGGAGGTGCCAGACATGGCATCTCCCAATGGTTACACGGACCTGTGGGGTTGCATTTGGCAACTCGTTTCACCACCTTATCTGCCAGAGACATGATCCTTACCATCTGCTGCCGTGAATCCTCTCCTCTGCCGAATCATACCATGGTCCCACACTACCCCATGTGCGTACCTACTCTCAGTATAGATGGTGACAGGTCTGTCAGCATGTAGAATACATGCTCTAGTGAGTGCAATAAGCTCAGCTGCCTGCTGTGTTGAGTGTGGATGCCCTTTAGTAGGCCTACAACATCATGAGTGGTGTGCAAAATGGTGTAATGTCACATTGTGAAAGAAGTTGCCAACTCTACCATCATAGCACAGGCTACAAGAGAACACAGACATGCCGGCATCCCTTGAACAGGGGTGGGCATTACCTTTGAGAAAAATACACAAGGACGCAACTTGCCTCCGTTTTCTTGTGTCAGTACACCCGCCATGGTTTTACAATTTTGGTGTGCAAACATGTGGAAAGGCATATTATAGTCAGGGAGGCCCAGCCCTGGACTCGACATGAGTGAACATTTCAGATAATCAAATGCATTGTACATTTCAGAAGACCATTTAATCAAATCTGGATTTTCTTCCAGAGTGGCTTGCCTCAAAACATTGTCATAGTAGGAGCAATCAGGAATCCATTGTCTACAGTAGTTTATCATACCAAGGAAAGATAACATTTCTTTCTTGGTGTGCGGGGTGACCAAACCCGCAATAGACTGGACTCTTTCTGTGCTGATTCTCCTTTCACCTTTTGTGAGGACAAAAACCAAGTATTCAACCTGCATTTTACACCATTGCATTTTCTTAAGTGTCACTTTGTGACCACATCCTGAAAATCATTATAACATTGATAAACCATCCTGGATGCTGGCCTCCGCTGACATGCTACACAGTAACAGATCATCGACATATTGCAGCAGCACAGAACCTTGGGGGGGGGGGGGGGGACCATGGTTTTAACATCGCTTGGAGGACTATGCTGTACACTATAGGTGAATCAGCATATCCCTGGGGCATTTTGCACCAGGTCAGTTAACGTCCCTCAAAGGAAAAAGCAAAAAGAAGTCTGGTTATCTTATCAACTGGGGTAGAAATGAATGCATTTTTCAGATCTATCACACTGAACCAAACAGCGTCTGCTGGAATGGCAGAAAATAATTGAGTGACATCAGGTACAACAGGGGCTATAGGCACAATGATGTTGTTGATGGCCCTTAAATCCTGTACAAAGCGGGAAGTACCATCTGCCTTTGTCACTGGATTCACGTGCGTGCTATAGGGTGAAATCACCTCTTCCAGGATTCCCATTTGTAGGAATTCTCCTATCATTGGCCTAAGTCCATCAAGTTTCTCTTTTGACAGCGGGCATTGTTTCTGATATACTGAGATGACACCTGGTTTAACAGTAGCTTTGTAAAGTGTGCAATCTATGAATCCTGTGTCATATTCATTTGAAGACCATAATGCAGGGTTAATGTTATTAAGTTCTGGGTGGTCCTGTATGTTTGCAAGAATCAGTGGCACTGGTGTAGAGATTGGAATGAGATCTGAGTGTACTCTTATGCCCTGATTCTTTGCTGATACTTGCAAGTTAAGCTTAATTAACAAATCTCTCCCTAACAGGCTGACTGGGCAATCTAGTATAATGCTAAATACATGATCTGTGATGTATTCCCTGTCCATGGTCTCGAGTGGTAGTGAGTCAGTTTTGAAAGGTTTTGTCAAAACCCCATTAATTCACATAGAAGGCTCAGATTCTCCTTCCTCCCACTCTTAATCATCTAAGTCCACCCCTTTTGGTCGGACGCTGTGGTCCTCCTTCTGTCTGTCATTAGTGTCCCAGTTGCCCATGAGAACAGAGCTCAGATGTTAAGCACAACACTTAACATGTAACACGTAACTGCAAACACTGAAACAAACAGATCTGACAATACAGACATGAACACACAAAGGGCCCATAAAAACTTTTCATTGACTTCAATGAAAAAAAAAATGTACAGCTTGATCAATGCTGTTGGCACCAATAAAAACCAAAAACTTCCAAGAAAAATAAAATAAAATTCTCAATGCGCATATTATATGAAAACAAATATCGTACTCCATACGCATTCACATTTTCATGTACTCATTTTCACAAACAGCTCATAACCTCATACATAAAAACTGAATTGCATACACAGTTCTGCTAAAAACATCTCTCAGTCTTCACACATATTCAACTCCACTACAACTCAAAGCCACACCCATTCACATTCCACAGAATCATGTACCTTTCAACCCAGTCACACAATTTCTTTGTTTCATTCCAAAACTTGCAGCACAGACAAACACAGCTTTCCTGGAAACAGATATCCACACCACACCCAGAATTGCTAATGGTCTGTCACTATTGAGCTGCATTTTCCAATGTCTTCTGGTCTTCACTCTGTGATTAATCAACTCTTATAAGAAGACAATATACATGTTATAATCATACAGTAATTTTGTTAAACCCATATCATCTTATATGCCATGTGGTCTTAGGTAGTGTTGCACGTACATCGTCACTTACTCTACATGATTCCCTGCCCCCTCTTTCCTGTGTCACTGTGTTTCTCTTATCTCAGGAATGTCTCTTTGTTTAAGGGGAAGTGAATCCGTCCATCACAGAACGTTCAACTTAAATATTCCTCAAAATTTTTATAGATACTGTGTAACGGTCACGTCCACACACACAGGGGGAGGGATAGTGACCACTGCGCTCCAGCCTCACCCCTGGCCTTGCCTACTTGCCTCACGAGTCCTGATGACAGGGGACAACTGGACGACAGTCCCTAACTTAGGGTACGTGCAGGGAAGACAGACAAGACAATACGGAACATGAACGGACCGGGTCAGAACCAAGAGAGCTACGCAGTACAAATGGTTAAGCAAAGAATGGTCAGGAGAAGCAGGGGTCAAATACCAGGAGAGCAGAGAAGTACCAGAGGAGTCCTAAGAGAGTAGTCAGGTGGGAGCCGAGGTCACAATACCAGGACGGAAGCGCAGTACAGGAGGAGCAGGCAAAGGATCGTCAGGAAACGGAATCAGGTGAGTAATCAGTAGTCCAACAAATAGCCAGGAACCTAGAAATTAACAGGCAACCTGTGGCTAGCAGGCTGCCTGTATTTATAGTGGGGAGTGAGGGTCATGTGACGTGGCCAGCGTCACATGACCGACAGACCAACCAGTTGAGCACCGAGTGATCAGCTCGGCGCTCAAGGCAGACTTAGGAGCAGGGAGCCACCCAGCAGTAAAGCCGCCCTGGGAATGAGGTCAAACACAGATCCTCATTCCTAAAGCTAAGCAACAGGTCTGCGGGTAATGGGGGACCGAGTGCACCTTCGGAACCCCGTTACATACTGCACCAAACAATACTTATCCATTAACTGACCATCTTTTACTGCTCTAATTTCTAATGCTAGGGCTATGGATCGTCCCTATTTAAACACACACATATCATTAGGGCAACAAAACTTAACCAGTTCATTTCTGAACATTTAACACAAGCCCTTTCTGATTGCAGACACTGGGGCACTTTTTCCCTTGCTAGTGCCATCAATTAACTTCCTGTCACTGCTCTGTTTTCTTACTCACCAGAGCCCCCCCTTCACTATCACAGGAATTCTGATGTACACAGTCTGTAAGCTCTAACTTCACAGATTCTTACAGATTTTCATCCCTATTGCCAGCCAGTAGTTAACCCAAAATACAGGGAGTGCAGAATTATTAGGCAAGTTGTATTTTTGAGGATTAATTTTATTATTGAACAACAACCATGTTCTCAATGAACCCAAAAAACTCATTAATATCAAAGCTGAATATTTTTGGAAGTAGTTTTTAGTTTGTTTTTAGTTTTAGCTATTTTAGGGGGATATCTGTGTGTGCAGGTGACTATTACTGTGCATGATTATTAGGCAACTTAACAAAAAACAAATATATACCCATTTCAATTATTTATTTTTACCAGTGAAACCAATATAACATCTCAACATTCACAAATATACATTTCTGACATTCAAAAACAAAACAAAAACAAATCAGTGACTAATATAGCCACCTTTCTTTGCAAGGACACTCAAAAGCCTGCCATCCATGGATTCTGTCAGTGTTTTGATCTGTTCACCATCAACATTGCGTGCAGCAGCAACCACAGCCTCCCAGACACTGTTCAGAGAGGTGTACTGTTTTCCCTCCTTGTAAATCTCACATTTGATGATGGACCACAGGTTCTCAATGGGGTTCAGATCAGGTGAACAAGGAGGCCATGTCATTAGATTTTCTTCTTTTATACCCTTTCTTGCCAGCCACGCTGTGGAGTACTTGGACGCGTGTGATGGAGCATTGTCCTGCATGAAAATCATGTTTTTCTTGAAGGATGCAGACTTCTTCCTGTACCACTGCTTGAAAAAGGTGTCTTCCAGAAACTGGCAGTAGGACTGGGAGTTGAGCTTGACTCCATCCTCAACCCGAAAAGGCCCCACAAGCTCATCTTTGATGATACCAGCCCAAACCAGTACTCCACCTCCACCTTGCTGGCGTCTGAGTCGGACTGGAGCTCTCTGCCCTTTACCAATCCAGCCACGGGCCCATCCATCTGGCCCATCAAGACTCACTCTCATTTCATCAGTCCATAAAACCTTAGAAAATCAGTCTTGACGTTTCAGCTTGTGTGTCTTGTTCAGTGGTGGTCGTCTTTCAGCCTTTCTTACCTTGGCCATGTCTCTGAGTATTGCACACCTTGTGCTTTTGGGCACTCCAGTGATGTTGCAGCTCTGAAATATGGCCAAACTGGTGGCAAGTGGCATCTTGGCAGCTGCACGCTTGACTTTTCTCAGTTCATGGGCAGTTATTTTGCGCCTTGGTTTTTCCACACGCTTCTTGCGACCCTGTTGACTATTTTGAATGAAACGCTTGATTGTTCGATGATCACGCTTCAGAAGCTTTGCAATTTTAAGAGTGCTGCATCCCTCTGCAAGATATCTCACTATTTTTGACTTTTCTGAGCCTGTCAAGTCCTTCTTTTGACCCATTTTGCCAAAGGAAAAGAAGTTGCCTAATAATTATGTACACCTGATATAGGGTGTTGATGTCATTAGACCACACCCCTTCTCATTACAGAGATGCACATCACCTAATATGCTTAATTGGTAGTAGGCTTTGGAGCCTATACAGCTTGGAGTAAGACAACATGCATAAAGAGGATGATGTGGTCAAAATACTCATTTGCCTAATAATTCTGCACGCAGTGTACATAAATTTGACAATAACAGTGGGATGTGACCGTACACTTACCACCCGGTCAGTATCTCACACAAACAGATAATCTTATCACTTCTAAGATACTTATACTATATATATATATATAAGCGTTAATCCAAGCTTGTAACCTTCTGTTCCCTGAACAGGATTTCTTTATAGTGCACTATATTTATATCTAGTGATATGGACTCCCAGAGTCTCTTATAATCATCTTTCTTGGCTCCCTGAGCCTTGATGTGTCCCCTGGACACAACAACCTACCGAAGTCTTAAGTAAATGGTTCAACTTACTTGGGTCGAGACGTGGCCAGTGCCCTCGGATCAGACGGAGGACAAAAATTTATGTCTTTCACACCGGACCCGAGGATGACCCTCTCAATCCCAGACATGAGCCCCCAAAGCTGTTAGGCAATTTTGGACTCTTTGCCTATAGTGTCCCTGACACCAGACTTTTCGGTGGTAAGCTTGAATTAAGTCTTTTCTGGTACCAGGAGGGTGAACCAGATTTAACACCAAACACGTGCCCTGTTCCAATTCACTCTGTTTATTCACTGCTTGCAAACACTTGATAAAGGGGGGTTGAACTTCCTTTACATCCAATCATATGTTAGCATTTGTTTTAACCTATAGCATGAATACACATGAGCTCTGCATTAACATAATAGATGACTCATAGTAACAGCATTAACCAATCAGGTATAGACACATACATGCTTAGTATGTATTGAACCAGGATGACCATATAAGGTGTGAATGTTCAAACTAAGGAATGTATGGGCCTCTTCTAAACTGGACAGGACGTTTCTCAAATTCCACAAAGGGGGAGGCGGGGGAATCTTGGAACAGTGCATTGACCAGATGTAATCGTAATACACATTGCTAAAACAGATAAAATGGAGTTACTTATACCCCATCAGAGCACTTCCTGCTTTTTAATACCACGCCAATTTGTAGTTTGTATTTTGAATTTTTGGAGGTGTAGAAACTCCTAGTCCGAATGTGCCTTTATTTCCATCTACAGGCAGCATTCTGGTGCACATGTGAGGCCCGGGCTATATCAGCCAGTCTTGGGTGGGGCTCAGAGCTCTCTGCCTCCTCCCAATGTATGCATGGTCACATGCTGGAGGTTACTGGGAGATTGCTTTGAGTCGGACCTTGTGCGCCTGTAATTCGCCCTCTGGCTCCTGGTATTGCCCATACGGTCCAGGTAGGTTTAGCGTTAGGTCCCGAGCTACTTGAGAAACCTTGGCGCGGTGCTCGGGCTCAGACATGTCCTCCAAGCAGGATATGTTGGCTAATTCTCAATTTTACACCAGTACGAGGGTTAGTAAGACCGCAGAGTGCACCTGTCTTTGTTTTTGTTATGTTATTTTGACTGCTTATCACATCCACACAATTGCTATCCTGTGTAGGATGTCCATTGTGGTACTTGTGGTCCGCTGCAGGCATCCTCCATTGTATGCATTTTTGCTGGGGATTGCCATTAGCAATGGGCCACAAGTGCAGGATCTGCCCCCTTCCCCCGGTATAGATGCACCACTGCATATGGGGTGAGCACTTCCTGCTTTTTAATACCACGCCAATTTATAGTTTGTATATAAGTATCTGCTAAAGTTGTATGTTACTCCTGGGGTGAATGAAGGACTGAAGGGGGTGTATATAATACACAGAATAAGGCCTCCTGCACATGACCGTTGTGTGCACCCGTGGCCGTTGTGCCGTTTTCTCAGTTTTTTTTTTGCGGACCCATTGACTTTCAATGGGTCCGTGGAAAAATCGGAAAATGCACCGTCTTGCAGCCGCATCCGTGATCCGTGTTTCCTGTCCGTCAAAAAAATAGGACCTGTCCTATTTTTTGGACGGACAACGGTTCACGGACCCATTCGAGTCAATGAGTCCGTGAAAGAATACGGATGCACACAAGATTAGCATCCGCCTCCGTGATCCGTAGGTTACTTTCATACAGACGGATCCGAAGATCCGTCTGCATAAAAGCTTTTTCAGAGCTGAGTTTTCACTTCGTAGTGATGGGGACGCTTCTAGTTAGAATATACTATGAACTGTGTACATGACTGCCCCCTGCTGCCTGGCAGCACCCGATCTCTTACAGGGGGCTGTGATCCGCACAATTAACCCCTCAGGTGCAGCACCTAAAGGGTTAATTGTGCATATCCTAGCCCCCTATAAGAGATCAGGGGCTGCCAGGCAGGAGGGGGCAGACCCCCCTCCCTCCCCAGTTTTAATTTCATTGGTGGCCAGTGCGACCCCCCCTCCCTCTATTGTATTATTTTCATTGGTGGCACAGTGTGCGGCCCCTCTCCCTCCCTCTATTGTATTATTTTCATTGGTGGCACAGTGTGCGGCCTCCCCTCTCCCCCCTCCCTCTATTGTATTATTTTCATTGGTGGCACAGTGTGCGGCCTCCCCTGCCCCCCCTCTATTGTAAAATTTTCATTGGTGGCACAGTGTGCGGCCTCCCCTCTCCCCCCCCCGATCATTGGTGGCAGCGGAGAGTTCTGATCGGAGTCCCAGTTTAATTGCTCGGGCTCTGATCAGTAACCATGGCAACCAGGACGCTACTGCAGTCCTGGTTGCCATGGTTACTTAGCAATATTAGAAGCATCATACTTACCTGCTGCGCTGTCTGTGACCGGCCGGGAGCTCCTCCTACTGGTAAGTGACAGATCATTAAGCAATGCGCCGCACAGACCTGTCACTTACCAGTAGGAAGAGCTCCCGGCCGGTCACAGACAGCGCAGCAGGTAAGTATGATGCTTCTAATATTGCTAAGTAACCATGGCAACCAGAACTGCAGTAGCGTCCTGGTTGCCATGGTTACCGATCGGAACTCCAGCGATTAAACTGGGACTCCGATCGGAACTCTCCGCTGCCACCAATGATCGGGGGGGGGGGGAAGAGGGGAGGCTGAACACTGTGCCACCAATGAAAATAATACAATAGAGGGAGGGAGGGGGGGCAGCACACTGGCCACCAATGAAAATAATACAATAGAGGGAGGGAGGGGGGCCAGGGGGAAGGGCCGCACACTAGCCACCAATGAAATTAATACAATAGAGGGAGGGAGGGGGGCCGAGGGGGGTCTGCCCCCTGCTGCCTGGCAGCCCCTGATCTCTTACAGGGGACTATGATACACACAATTAACCCCCCTCAGGTGCAGCACCTGAGGGGTTAATTGTGCGGATCACAGCCCCCTGTAAGAGATCGGGTGCTGCCAGGCAGCAGGGGGCAGTCATGTACACAGTTCTTATATTCTAATGCCTCTGTGTTAGAATATACTGTCGGATCTGAGTTTCACAATCTAACTCATATCCGATGGTATATTCTAACATAGAGGCGTTCCCATGGTGATGGGGACGCTTCAAGTTAAAATATACCATCGGATTGGAGAAAACTCTGATCCGATGGTATAATAGGGACTCCTGACTTTACATTGAAAGTCAATGGGGACGGATCCGTTTGCAATTGCACCATATTGTGTCAACGTCAAACGGATTCGTCCCCATTGACTTGCATTGTAATTCAGGACGGATCCGTTTGGCTCCGCACGGCCAGGCGGACACCAAAAAGACATTTTTTTATGTCCGTGGATCCTCCAAAAATCAAGGAAGACCCACGGACGAAAAAACGGTCACGGATCACGGACCTGCGGACCTTAAAAAAAAACGGTCGTGTGCAGGAGGCCTAAGTGGGTTATATAGGAAACAAAGGCAACAGCTTATAAATGGTATTAAAAGGGAAGGAAGACAGAGATAGACATAAATCTCCAAGTCCCAACAAACAAAAGTCTCCTTTATCAATACTTGAATAGGCCAGCTCTGAAGACAGGTTCCCTTTAATCTGTCCCTAATTAAAAATAAATAAAAGCACAAGAAGAATACACTTGGGGATCCCCAGAAAAACTGCCAAAAATAAGGCTGCAATGCAAGATGAAACACTGAAACAAAAGCAAAAATGTAAAACATAACTAACTGCCTCCGGACCGCCTAACGCAGGATTGCGGTCCGGAGGCGGTCGATTCAGGCACCTTCACGCGTCGGCGCATCATCTCGCGAGAGGCGAGATTTCCTGTGAACGCGCGCACACAGGAGCGCGCGTTCACAGGAACCGGAGGTAAATGAGTGGATCTGCAGCCTGCCAGCAGCGATCGTTCGCTGGCAGGCTGTAGATGCGATTTTTTTAACCCCTTTAAAGGTATATTAGACGCTGTTTTGATAACAGCGTCTAATATACCTGCTACCTGGTCCGCTGGTGGTCCCTTTTGCTTGGATCGACCACCAGAGGACACAGGTAGCTCTGTAAGTAGCACCAATCACCACTACACTACACCCCCCCTGTCACTTATTAACCCCTGATCACCCCATATAGACTCCCTGATCACCCCCCTGTCATTGATCACCCCCCTGTAAGGCTCCATTCAGATGTCAGTATGTGTTTTGCGGATCCGCGGACCCACGGATCCGCAAAACACATACGGATGTCTGAATGGAGTCTTACAGGGGGGTGATCACCCCATACTAGACTACCTGATCACCCCCCTGTCATTGATCACCCCCCTGTAAGGCTCCATTCAGACGTCCGTATGTGTTTTGCGGATCCACGGATCCTCAAAACACATACGGACATCTGAATGGAGCCTTACAGGGGGGTGATCACCCCATATAGACTCCCTGATCACCCCACTGTCATTGATCACCCCCCTGTAAGGCTCCATTCAGACATCCGTATGTGTTTTGCGGATCCACGGATCCGCAAAACACAGACACCGCAGATCCGCAAAACACGGACACCGGCAATGTGCTTTCCGCATTTTGCGGATCCGCACATTGCCAGAACTATATAGAAAATGCCTTTTCTTGTCCGCAATTGCGGACAAGAATAGGACATGTTCTATAGGCTCTACAAAAAACGCAGTGTTCGCCCGATCAGGCCTGATCTTGTGCGCACACTTGCGTTCAGTCCGCCCCACCGCAGTGACAGAAATTATTTTTTTTCTGATCACTGCAAAAACACCGTAAAATCGCAGCGGCGCTATAAAAAGATCACTTTTGAGGGGCATGGCGAGTTCATAGAAGATTTTTATTTTTTTTGTCACAAGTTAGCGGAAATAGATTTTTTTGTTTTTTCTTACAAAGTGTCATATTCCACTAACTTGTGACAAAAAGTAAAATCTCACATGAACTCACCATACCCCTCACGGAATCCAAATGCGTAAAATTTTTTAGACATTTATATTCCAGACTTCTTCTCACGTTTTAGGGCCCCTAAAATTCAAGGGCAGTATAAATACCCCACAAGTGACCCCATTTCGGAAAGAAGACACCCCAAGGTATTCGCTGAGGGGCATATTGAGTCCATGAATGATTGAACTTTTTGTCACACGTTAGCGGAAATGGAGACTTTGTGAGAAAAAAAAATAAAAAATCAAATTCCGCTAACTTGTGCCAAAAAGAAAAAACTTTTTCTATGACCTCGCCATGCCCCTCACGGAATACCTTGGGGTGTCTTCTTTCCAAAATGGGGTCACATGTGGGGTATTTATACTGTCCTGGCATTTTAGGGGCCCTAAAGCGTGAGAAGAAGTCTGGAATCCAAATGTCTAAAAATGCCCTCCTAAAAGGAATTTGGGCCCCAACACGCAAGGGACATACTGCTGTTAAAGGGGTATTCCAATCTTAGACAATGGGGGCATATAGCTAGGATATGCCCCCATTGTCTGATAGGTGTGGGTCCCACCGCTGGGAGCCGCACCTATAATCGAGAACGGAGCGGGAAGCGCTGTGGCTGGAGGACCCCAGATTTCCCGGGGTCCCTCCACCACTAAGCGCTAATCCCCGCCTCTCCCATAGAAATGAATTGAGGGTGGCAGCGCATGCGCAGTGCGCCCTCCTCCACTTTCCGGGCTCCGTTCACGAAATAGACAATGTAGGCATGCCCTAGCGATATGCCCCCATTGTCTGAAATGAGAAAACCCCTTTAAGGCCTCTTGAACACGACTGTATGCCCCCAGAAACATACGGTCAGTGAGAGGGCCATATATCCCGTAGTGGCATTGATCGTGCGAACAGGAGTACACAGCATCATAGTGTACAATGATGCTGTGCAAGTCGAGCTGCCCGCGGGGCTATTGTCTAGCACTAATAGATCATATGAGTGCGGGACAATAGCCCAGTGTGCGGCACAACATGGTCAGCATCCTGATGCTATGTACTGCCGTACGCACGATCAATGATGATCCGGGACATATGGCCCGCTAACGAACACTATACATCTTTTAGTGCATATAGTCTTGTACAAGAGTCCAAAAGGTGTGGTCCATGATCAGAGCTGAAACCGGACCGACTTGGAATTTCAACAAGACAGCCCCCAAGAGATTAGCAACAGAGCATTTAAATGCTTCAAAGCTAATGACAACCCTGGGAATCTGAATACATGACGTGGGGAAACACTTTGAGATGCTACTCAATACAAAACGGATCCGCTAAATGGATGCAAAAACGGAAACGAACGTGACAAACGTAGCAACATTACAGATGCATCCGTTTGTACGGATCCGTCTGAATGGCTTCCGTTCGTCTCCGTTTAGTCAGTTTATTGACGGATCCGTTTCAAACGGATCCGTTAAACGCCAGTGTGAAAGTAGCCTTAATAAACAAAATCTACAGCTATTTTATCAATGCGGCATAGCAAATTGAGATGAGCGAATTTCATATTTTGAAATTAGTTCACGCTTCGTTTACTGATAAAAGGTGAATTGCATTATGGATTCCGTTACCACGGACCATAACGCAATTCTATGACGGAATGCATAACGGATTGCCTTTAGAGGCATTCCATCATAATTGAAGTCTATGGGCTGAAAAACAGATCCGTTCTGTTTCCGTTATGCGGGGAAGTCCGGAAACGGGACGGATCAGTTTTGCAGCCCATATACTTCTACAGGGAGTGCAGAATTATTAGGCTAATGAGTATTTTTTTACCTCCTTTTCTTCTCACTAATAGAGCTTTCATTTTGTGGTATTTCATTCCTGCTGACATTTTTACTTTTTTTGTTATTAATCAAAATTTAACAAAATTTTTGCAAAAAAAATGAAATTTTTCACTTTCAGTTGTAATTTTTTTAAAAAAAAAACGACATCCATATATAACATTTTTCTCTAAATTTATTGTTCTACATGTCTTTGATAAAAAAAAAATGTTTGGGTAAAAAAAAATGGTTTGGGTAAAATTTATAGCGTTTACAAACTATGGTACAAAAATGTGAATTTCCGCTTTTTGAAGTAGCTCTGACTTTCTGAGCACCTGTCATGTTTCCTGAGGTTCTACAATGCCCAGACAGTAGAAAAACCCCACAAATAACCCCATTTCGGAAAGTAGACACCCTAAGGTATTCGCTGATGGGCATAGTGAGTTCATAGAACTTTTTATTTTTTGTCACAAGTTAGCGGAAAATGATGATTTGTTTTATTTTATTTTTTTCCTTACAAAGTCTCATATTCCACTAACTTGTGACAAAAAATAAAAACTTCCATGAACTCACTATGCCCATCACGAAATACCTTGGGGTGTCTTCTTTCCAAAATGGGGTCACTTGTGGGGTAGTTATACTGCCCTGGCATTTTAGGGGCCCTAATGTGTGGGAAGTAGTTTGAAATCAAAATGTGTAAAAAATGCCCTGTGAAATCCGAAATGTGCTCTTTGGAATGTGGGCCCCTTTGCCCACCTAGGCTGCAAAAAAGTGTCACACATGTGGTATCGCCGTACTCAGGAGAAGTTGGCCAATGTGTTTTGGGGTGTCATTTTACATATACCCATGCTGGGTGAGATAAATATCTCGGTCAAATGGCAACTTTGTATAAAAAAAATGGGAAAAGTTGTCTTTTGCCGAGATATTTCTCTCACCCAGCATGGGTATATTTAAAATGACACCCCAAAACACATTGCCCAACTTCTCCTGAGTACGGCGATACCACATGTGTGACACTTTTTTGCAGCCTAGGTGGGCAAAGGGGCCCACATTCCAAAGAGCACCTTTCGGATTTCACAGGGCATTTTTTACACATTTTGATTTCAAACTACTTCCCACACATTAGGGCCCCTAAAATGCCAGGGCAGTATAACTACCCCACAAGTGACCCCATTTTGGAAAGAAGACACCCCAAGGTATTTCGTGATGGGCATAGTGAGTTCATGGAAGTTTTTATTTTTTGTCACAAGTTAGTGGAATATGAGACTTTGTAAGAAAAAAAAAAATAAATAACCATCATTTTCCGCTAACTTGTGCCAAAAAAAGTCTGAATGGAGCCTTACAGGGGGGTGATCAATGACAGGGAAGTGATCAGGGAGTCTATATGGGGTGATCACCCCCCGTCATTGATCACCCCCCTGTAAGGCTCCATTCAGACGTCTGTATGTGTTTTGCGGATCCGCGGTGTCCGTGTTTTGCGGATACACGGATCCGCAAAACACATACGGACGTCTGAATGGAGCCTTACAGGGGGGTGATCAATGACAGGGGGTGATCAGGGAGTCTATATGGGGTGATCACCCCCCTGTCATTGATCACCCCCCTGTAAGGCTCCATTCAGACGTCCGTATGTGTTTTGCAGATCCGATCCATGGATCAGTGGATTCGCAAAACACATACGGACGTCTGAATGGAGCCTTACAGGGGGGTGATCAATGACAGGGGGGTGATCAATGACAGGGGGGTGATCAGGGAGTCTATATGTGGTGATCACCCCCTTGTCATTGATCACCCCCCTGTAAGGCTCCATTGAGACGTCCGTATGTGTTTTGCGGATCCGATCCATGGATCCGTAAAACACATACGGACATCTGAATGGAGCCTTACAGGGGGGTGATCAATGACAGGGGGGTGATCAGGGAGTCTATATGGGGTGATCAGGGGTTAATAAGTGACGGGGGGGTGTAGTGTAGTGTGGTGCTACTTATTACAGAGCTGCCTGTGTCCTCTGGTGGTCGATCCAAGCAAAAGGGACCACCAGAGGACCAGGTAGCAGGTATATTAGAGGCTGTTATCAAAACAGCGTCTAATATACCTGTTAGGGGTTAAAAAAAAAATCGCATCTACAGCCTGCCAGCGAACGATCGCCGCTGGCAGGCTGTAGATCCACTCGCTTACCTGCAGTGCCTGTGTGCACGCGTTCACAGGAAATCTCGCTTCTCGCGAGATGACGCACGGATGCGTCCAGGAGGAATAAATCGACCGCCGCCAGGACGCATCCGTGTGTTAGGCGGTCGGTAAGCAGTTAACCACTTCAGCCCCCCTAGCTTAACCACCTCCGGACCGCCGAACGCAGCGACGCGTCCTGGAGGTGGTTTTTTCATTCCGCCTGGACGCGCCGGCGCGTCCTCTCGCGAGACGCGAGATTTCGGTCACAGCCGGCCCGCGCATGCGCCTCGCGGGCCGGCAAAAGTTCGAGGAGAATTGCATCAGCATCCTGCCAGCCAATGATCGTCGCTGGCAGGTTGCTGATTTTTAAAAAATGGCTTCTCTGCTGGTCCTTTTCGTCGGTTGGATCCAGCAGAGGAGCAGACTTCACTGTGAGTACCCACCAAACACTGTCCTTAGCCCCAGATCACCTTCCATCACCCCCATCATCCAAATTAACCCCTTGATCGCCCCCTGTCAATCACTTAGTGAAAGACAAAAAGTGATCAGTGTAAACTGTCACTTTTTTTTTTCCACTAGTATTGGCTGTTAGGTTTTAGGATTAGTTTAGGCCCCTTGGTTAGGTAGTTAGCGTCAGTTAGCGCCCAGCCCACCGCACCGCAGTCACTTTTATTCGCTGATTAGCGTATCGCTAATCAGCATTTGTACTTTTATAGTATCTGTAAGTGATCAAAACTGATCACGGTCAGATCTCTAATTGTATTAGTGTCACCTTAGCTCGCCCTCCACCCAAAACGCAGTGTTTGCCCGATCAGGCCTGATCGGTCGCCCACACGTGTGTTCACCCACGCCCGCCCCACCGCAGTGACAAAAAAATTTTTTTTTTTGATCACTGCACATTCACTTTACACGCACTGCGGCGATAAAAAAAAATCAGTTTTGATATTTTTTATCAACCGCAGCGGCCTCCGGTACTTCGCTAGCCTCCCCTTTGTAAGACAGGCTTGCTTTTTATCTTGGGTAGTCTCAGGGAATACCCCTAAATTTAGTAGTCCAAAATGTCAAACAGGGGGTATTCTTCTGAAGAGGCCTACAGGATTCTGACCCAGTCGGATGAGGAATGGGAACCCTCATCTGACGAATCTAGCGGGTCAGAATATGAACCTGTAGAAAGCAGTGGCTCTCTGACCCAAAGTTCGGACGAGGAGGTGGAGGTCCCTGATAGAACCAGGCGTACCCGGCCCCGTGTCGCTAGACCACAGGTTGCGCAGGATCCGCTTCAAGAGCAGCAGAGTGGGGCTGTCGCTGCCGGATCACGTGGTGAGGCAAACACCAGCAGCACAGCCCTTCCTGGACCTAGTACCAGCACTGCCGTACAACATGGTGAAGTAGCGAGCACCAGACGGGCAGTTGAAGCTGGTACGGTGGCACGTGCAGTAGTTACCCCGTCGCAGCCAGCGCACAGACAGGCCCGTAGAGCCCCTAGAATCCCTGAGGTGCTGGCAAACCCTGATTGGCAGTCACCAACTTCAGCCGCACCAGTAGTTCCCCCTTTCACCGCCCAGTCTGGAGTTCGGGTTGAGACAGCTCAGATCGGTTCGGCCCTGGGATTTTTTGAGCTGTTCTTGACTGCGGAGCTCTTGGACTTAGTCGTGGCAGAGACAAACCGGTATGCCACACAATTTATAACCGCAAACCCGGGAAGCTATTATGCCCAGCCTTTCCGGTGGAAACCAGTCCAAGTTTCCGAACTTAAAATTTTTCTGGGCCTTCTCCTCAACATGGGTCTAACTAAAAAGCATGAATTGCGGTCATATTGGTCCACGAACCCAATTCATCACATGCCCATGTTCTCTGCTGCTATGTCCAGGACGCGATTTGAGACCATCCTGCGTTTCCTGCATTTTAGCGACAACACCACCTCCCGTCCCAGAGGCCACCCAGCTTTTGACCGGCTCCACAAAATTCGGCCCCTCATAGACCATTTCAACCAGAAATTTGCAGATTTGTATAACCCTGAGCAAAACATCTGCGTAGACGAGTCCCTAATACATTTTACCCGGCGCCTTGGCTTCAAACAATACATCCCAAGCAAGCGTGCCCGGTATGGGGTCAAATTGTATAAGCTCTGTGAAAGGGCCACAGGCTATACCCACAAATTTCGGATCTATGAGGGAAAAGATCAGACCCTGGAGCCGGTCGGTTGCCCTGACTACCTGGGGAGCAGT
The DNA here is from genome assembly GCF_905171765.1 of Bufo bufo. Lineage (NCBI taxonomy): Eukaryota > Metazoa > Chordata > Amphibia > Anura > Bufonidae > Bufo > Bufo bufo. The sequence goes on along the minus strand of NC_053397.1, from coordinate 144,596,639 downwards.
GGGAAGACAGTCTGGGACTTGGTGTCACCCTTATTCAGCAAGGGGTACCATCTTTATGTGGACAATTTTTACACAAGTGTGGCCCTCTTTAGGCATTTGTTTCTAGAACGGATTTGCGCCTGTGGCACCGCGTGAACTAGTCGCGTGGGCTTCCCCCAACGGCTCGTTACCACCCGTCTTGCAAGGGGGGAGAGGGCTGCCTTGTGTAATGAAGAACTGCTCGCTGTGAAATGGAGAGACAAGCGTGACGTTTACATGCTCTCCTCCATTCACGCAGACACGACAATCCAAATTGAAAGGGCAACCCGTGTCATTGAAAAGCCCCTCTCAGTCCACGACTATAATGCGCTCATGGGAGGGGTGGACTTCAATGACCAGATGTTGGCTCCCTATTTAGTTTCCCGACGCACCAGACGCTGGTATAAGAAGGTGTCTGTATATTTAATTCAATTGGCTCTGTATAATAGTTTTGTTCTCTACAGTAAGGCTGGGAGAACACGATCCTTCCTCAAATTCCAGGAAGAGATCATCAAGAACCTCCTGTATCCAGAAGGTTCCGTGGCCCCATCCACCAGTGTAGTTAGCCGTCTACACGAGCGACATTTCCCCAGTGTCGTTGCTGGTACCTCAACCCAACCGCCACCCCGAAAAAAATGTCGTGTCTGTAGCAGGAGTGGAATAAGGCGTGACACCCGGTATTTCTGTCCTGACTGTCCTGACCACCCTGCCCTATGCTTAGGAGAGTGTTTCCGGAAGTACCACACACAGGTACACCTAGCATAGGGATTGCATCTCACAGGACAGGCACACAGGGCTATTAGGGCCCTTTTACTCACAGCTGCTGCAAACCTCTCCTTTCACCTGGGATAAAGTGCATAACGTACTTCGCCACATATTTGGGCGATTTGCGCTTTGCACATTGTCCCATGGGGAAGGAGAGGTTTGTTCTATAAAGGTAAAAAAAAACGAAACAAAAAAAAAAAATTACCGGTAAGTAAAAAAGTCAACGTTCTGTTAAAAAAGTTTAAAAAAGTTCATATGTTCTGTTCTAAAGTTAATAAATTTATTGCGTTGCGGCCTGGTTTTTTCTTTTTTTTTTTTTTTTTTTTTACCTTCCAGGTGGACCAACCGATCGACTAGCTGCAGCACTGATGTGCATTCTGACAGAAGCGTTGCGCTGCTGTCAGATTACACGCAAGTCGGTGTATGCGGCGCTGCAAGACGAGATTTCTCCTCTGCAGTAAGATACATTTGCCGAGGCATATGAGCTGAGGAGGTGGCGGTGTTCATATACTTTGGCAAACACTTTGTATATATATAAAAAAAAAAGTCCTGGCAATGATTTATTCATCCACATCGATTGATGTGAATTGAGAAATCTGGTTTGCCAGGGCATACGAGCTAAGTGGGTATGGATGTTGGACGGAGCTCCTATGTCCTGGCAGACGCCTTTCCCCTCTTTTTTTTTTGGCAGAGATTTTTTCATCCACATTGATCGATGCGAATGAAGAAATCTGTGCCGTTCATTTTTTTCTTTCAGCCCAGAGGCTGAATGGAAAAAAAATATCTCATTACCCGTATGCTCAATATAAGGAGAATAGCAGAAACTCCTAATGCTGGGCATACATGTAATGATTGCGGAGACCCTCAAATGCCCGGGCAGTACAAACACCCCACAAATAACACCATTTTGGAAAGAAGACACCCCAAGGTATTCGCTGAGGGGCATATTGAGTCCATGAAAGATTGAAATTTTTATCCCAAGTTAGCGGAAAGGGAGACTTTGTGAGAAAAAAAAATAAAAAAACAATTTCCGCAAACTGGGGACAAATTTTTTTTTTTCTATGAACTCGCCATGCCCCTCATTGAATACCTTGGGGTGTCTTCTTTCCAAAATGGGGTCACATGTGGGGTATTTATACTACCCTGGCATTTTAGGGGCCCTAAAGCGTGAGAAGAAGTCTGGTATCCAAATGTCTAAAAATGCCCTCCTAAAAGGAATTTGGGCCCCTTTGCCCACCTAGGCTGCAAAAAAGTGTCACACATGTGGTATCTTCATATTCAGGAGAAGTTGGGGAATGTGTTTTGGGGTGTCATTTTACATATACCCATGCTGGGTGAGATAAATATCTTGGTCAAATGCCAACTTTGTATAAAAAAATGGGAAAAGTTGTCTTTTGCCAAGATATTTCTCTCACCCAGCATGGGTATATGTAAAATGACACCCCAAAACACATTCCCCAACTTCTCCTGAATACGGAGATACCACATGTGTGACACTTTTTTGCAGCCTAGGTGGGCAAAGGGGCCCACATTCCAAAGAGCACCTTTCGGATTTCACAGGTCATTTACCTACTTCCCACACATTAGGGCCCCTAGAATGCCAGGGCAGTATAACTACCCCACAAGTGACCCCATTTTGGAAAGAAGACACCCCAAGGTATTCCGTGAGGGGCATGGCGAGTTCCTAGAATTTTTTATTTTTTGTCACAAGTTAGTGGAAAATGATGATTTTTTTTTTTTTTTTCTTACAAAGTCTCATATTCCACTAACTTGTGACAACAAATAAAAACTTCCATGAACTCACTATGCCCATCAGCAAATACCTTGGGGTGTCTTCTTTCCAAAATGTGGTCACTTGTGGGGTAGTTATACTGCCCTGGCATTCTAGGGGCCCAAATGTGTGGTAAGGAGTTTGAAATCAAATTCTGTAAAAAATGACCAGTGAAATCCGAAAGGTGCTCTTTGGAATTTGGGCCCCTTTGCCCACCTAGGCTGCAAAAAAGTGTCACACATGTGGTATCTCCGTATTCAGGAGAAGTTGGGGAATGTGTTTTGGGGTGTCATTTTACATATACCCATGCTGGGTGAGAGAAATATCTTGGCAAAAGACAACTTTTCCCATTTTTTTATACAAAGTTGGCATTTGACCAAGATATTTATCTCACCCAGAATGGGTATATGTAAAATGACACCCCAAAACACATTCCCCAACTTCTCCTGAATACGGAGATACCACATGTGTGACACTTTTTTGCAGCCTAGGTGGGCAAAGGGGCCCACATTCCAACGAGCACCTTTCGGATTTCACTGGCCATTTTTTACAGAATTTGATTTCAAACTCCTTACCACACATTTGGGCCCCTAGAATGCCAGGGCAGTATAACTACCCCACAAGTGACCCCATTTTGGAAAGAAGACACCCCAAGGTATTCCGTGAGGGGCATGGCGAGTTCCTAGAATTTTTTATTTTTTGTCACAAGTTAGTGGAAAATTATGATTTTTTTTATTTTTTTCTTACAAAGTCTCATATTCCACTAACTTGTGACAAAAAATAAAAACTTCTATGAACTCACTATGCCCATCAGCGAATACCTTGGGGTGTCTTCTTTCCAAAATGGGGTCACTTGTGGGGTAGTTATACTGCCCTGGCATTCTAGGGGCCCAAATGTGTGGTAAGGAGTTTGAAATCAAATTCTGTAAAAAATGACCAGTGAAATCCGAAAGGTGCTCTTTGGAATTTGGGCCCCTTTGCCCACCTAGGCTGCAAAAAAGTGTCACACATGTGGTATCTCCGTATTCAGGAGAAGTTGGGGAATGTGTTTTGGGGTGTCATTTTACATATACCCATGCTGGGTGAGAGAAATATCTTGGCAAAAGACAACTTTTCCCATTTTTTTATACAAAGTTGGCATTTGACCAAGATATTTATCTCACCCAGCATGGGTATATGTAAAATGACACCCCAAAACACATTCCCCAACTTCTCCTGAATACGGAGATACCACATGTGTGACACTTTTTTGCAGCCTAGGTGGGCAAAGGGGCCCACATTCCAAAGAGCACCTTTCGGATTTCACCGGCCATTTATTACAGAATTTGATTTCAAACTCCTTACCACACATTTGGGCCCCTAGAATGCCAGGGCAGTATAGCTACCCCACAAGTGACCCCATTTTGGAAAGAAGACACCCCAAGGTATTCGCTGATGGGCATAGTGAGTTCATAGAACTTTTTATTTTTTGTCACAAGTTAGTGGAATATGAGACTTTGTAAGAAAAAAAAAATCATCATTTTCCGCTAACTTGTGACAAAAAATAAAAAGTTCTATGAACTCACTATGCCATCAGCGAATACCTTAGGGTGTCTACTTTCCGAAATGGGGTCATTTGTGGGGTGTTTGTACTGTCTGGCCATTGTAGAATCTCAGGAATCATGACAGGTGCTCAGAAAGTCAGAGCTGCTTCAAAAAGCGGAAATTCACATTTTTGTACCATAGTTTGTAAACGCTATAACTTTTACCCAAACCATTTTTTTTTACCCAAACATTTTTTTTTTATCAAATACATGTAGAATAATAAATTTAGAGAAAAATTTATATATAGATGTCGTTTTTTTTGCAAAATTTTACAACTGAAAGTGAAAAATTTCATTTTTTTGCAGAAAAATTGTTAAATTTCGATTAATAACAAAAAAAGTAAAAATGGCAGCAGCAATGAAATACCACCAAATGAAAGCTCTATTAGTGAGAAGAAAAGGAGGTAAAATTCATTTGGGTGGTAAGTTGCATGACCGAGCAATAAACGGTGAAAGTAGTGTAGGTCAGAAGTGTAAAAAGTGGCCTGGTCTTTCAGGGTGTTTAAGCTATAGGGGCTGAGGTGGTTAAACACCCTTAATGACCAGGCCACTTTTTACACTTCTGCACTACACTACTTTCACCGTTTATTGCTCGGTCATGCAACTTACCACCCAAATGAATTTTACCTCCTTTTCTTCTCACTAGTATTAAGGCTGGTTACAGCCTGTATTTGTGGGCGGGGCTGCTGACTATATCTTGTCACGCGACCTCACCCTGTGGACAGTTGCTTCAGGCAGGCTTTCCTCGGCCCGTTCCATCACTTCCGGTTTTTCTGCCACGTCACTTCCGGGTAAGGTCTCGCCTCTCTAGGCTTCCCCAGCGAGGGGCAGCGTCCGGCCGGGCTTCCTCTCCCCTCTGGCTCCGGGGGGAGCCTCCTCACAACCGGTATGTTTCTGTCCGCGGCTAGGGTTCGGCGGGTCCGGCATCCACAGCACTTCAGGTGGAGCGGACCGTTCCGCTGGGCGTGATGTTATTCCTGATACTATATGATGTTATTACCTGATACTTTATGATGTTTTTCCCGATACTGTATGATGTTATTACCTAATACTATATGATATTTCCTAATACTATGGGATGGTTTTACTCGGATAATCAATAATCCCGTAGTCTCCAGGCTTGCAGGGTCTTTATTTGCCATCCGATCAGCAGAATCCACCTTCCAGCAGCTTGCTCCGTGCACTCTGTGACTTGTGTAAAGGAGCATGCTGACTCTGTATTTCTCTGTGATGATGCTGGGTAGGGTTCTACTGTTTGGGTGACATTGCAATTTTGCAAGAGAATGGGGTTTTATGTAAGTGCACCCACCTGTCCAGTGTAAAAAAAAAAAAAAAAGAAAGGGCAACAGCATGCCCAGCTCTTTTGCCTCGGTATGAATTGGTTTTCTACCAAGCAGGCATGTGCATCGCACCGCATTTTATACGGCACGGCCGTGTTGTGCTGCCCTCTTATGCCATGCCAGTGACACCTGGTATGCCGCCCTCCTGTGCACAGGTTCATCACACCGCATGTCATCCCGCCCTCCTGTGCGCACGTGTTCAGTGCCGCTATTTTGTGCCACCCTTCTGGGCACATTACACAGCTTAGCGGTGTTGTGCCACCCTCCATGCCGGGTACCTGGCACAGCTGTCCCGTGCTCATGCGTGTGGCACCGCCGTGTTATACCGCCCTGACGCATGTATGGGGGTGGGCGGGATAACCCTTAACCGGGCCCTTCCTTTCTCAGGTGGAGATGTTGTTTTCCGGCTGTCTTATGTGCCATTTCGGGCTCAGGGCGGTCTTTATGAGCTTGTTGTCTTTACCTAGGTGCCGATAAATTTTCCAAAATGAACAGGGCTGCAGTACCGCCGGATATCCAGTCTTCCCGTTCAGCCAGTCTCCATGGATCGCCCAGGCTCGTTCCATCTCTGTCGTCCTGGATCCCCCAGGTATACGCTGTCTCTGTCATCCTGGATCACCCAGGCTCGTTCCGTCTCTGTCATCCTGGATCCCTCCTGGATCACCCAGGCTCGTTCCGTCTCTGTCATCCTGGATCCCCCAGGTATACGCTGTCTCTGTCATCCTGGATCACCCAGGCTCGTTCCGCCTCTGTCTTCCTGGATCGCCCAGGCCCGTTCTGCCTCTGTCATCCTGGATCGCCCAGGCCCGTTCTGCCTCTGTCATCCTGGATCGCCCAGGCCCGTTCTGCCTCTGTCATCCTGGATCGCCCAGGCCCGTTCTGCCTCTGTCATCCTGGATCGCCCAGGCCCGTTCTGCCTCTGTCATCCTGGATCGCCCAGGTCCGTTCTGCCTCTGTCATCCTGGATCGCCCAGGCCCGTTCTGCCTCTGTCATCTTTCCTTGCTCCCCGTCCACGGTCCTCCGTTCCCTCATCTTCCTTCTCTTCCCGGCTCTCCTAAAGCGGTGTTTATTAAAATAATAAAATCTAATTGGTACAAGTACTTCTTCAGTACACCGGACCTGGGGGTATCTTCAACTGTAATTAGGTATAATTGCATGTATTGTTTTCTATTTTTATTTATTTTGCAGTACATTCCAGCCGAGAAGCCATGGTTGGCATCAGTTGGCAGGCACAGGGCCGGACGGCCTGTTTCTCCATTCCGGTGGGAGTGGGCTGGTCCTGCTTCTGCTAGAGGGGGAGTTCAAGTATGGAGACAGAGAGGGAAGGGAGCGTATGCCAGAGCTTCTATCCCTGGGAACAGAAAATGAGATTAAAAAAAAAAAAAGCTTCGTGAATGCAGCGGTACTGCCTTGCGGACACTGCTGCGGGGTCAGGGACTGCTGCTCCGATTCCCATCACTTATACTTCCACTAGCCCAGGTTAAGTTAAGTTGGAACCTCCAGTGGACCCCTATACCCACAGTGCCAAACAATTGCTGCACAATCGCCCTATCTCTCCTCGACTGGGGCCAGAAACTGCATCTTCCACTGCTGCTACCAGATGTAGCACAAGTTATCCACTCTAGTGTAGCTAACTCCATGAATAGTGTCTTAGTAGTGGGGTTTTGTTGCCATGCTATTTCCTGGTTCCTAATGTACCATTTTGGGCATCTTTTCTTAAACAAACAGGGCTGCGCCACTGTCTGACATTCAGTCCTCCCGATCGGCCAAGTAGCTGCTCATCAGCTTCCCGAATTCTTCAGGTATCATGCATACGTCTTCTCTCTGTCTTCCCTGCTTCTTGACATACTCTCATGTCGTCTGAGGTCCCCTGGCTCGTCCGGTCTCTGTCATCCTGGTTCGCCCAGGCTCGCTCTGCCTCTGCCATCCAGGCTCGCACTGCCTCGGTCGTCCTGGATCGCCCAGGTTCGCTCTGCCTGTCTGTTGTGCTGCCCTCTTATGCCATGCCAGTGACACCTGGTATGCCGCCCTCCTGTGCACAGGTTCATCACACCGCATGTCATCCCGCTCTCCTGTGCACTTGTTGATAGCGCAGGGGTGTGATGCCGCCCTCCTGTGCACACGTGTTCAGTGCCGCTATTTTGTGCCACTCTTCTGGGCACATTACACAGCTTAGCGGTGTTGTGCCACCCTCCATGCCGGGTACCTGGCACAGCTGTCCCGTGCTCATGCGTGTGGCACCACCGTGTTATACCGCCCTGACGCATGTATGGGGGTGGGCGGGATAACCCTTAACCGGGCCCTTTCTTTCTCAGGTGGAGATGTTGTTTTCCGGCTGTCTTATGTGCCATTTTGGGCTCAGGGCGGTCTTCCCTGCTTCTTGACATACTCTCACGTCGTCTGAGGTCCCCTGGCTCGTCCGGTCTCTGTCATCCTGGTTCGCCCAGGCTCGCTCTGCCTCTGCCATCCAGGATCATCCAGGCTCGCACTGCCTCGGTCGTCCTGGATCGCTCTGCCTGTCTTCCTGGATCGCCCAGGCTCTCTCTGTCTCAGTTTCCTGGCTGGCTCAGGCTCGCTCTGTCTCTATCATCCTGGTTCACCCAAGCTCGCTCTACCCCTGTCATCCAGGATTGCCCTGGCTCGTTCTGTCGTCCTGGATCGCCCAGGCTCGCTCTGCGCCTGTCATCCTGGATCACCCAGTCTCGCTCTGCTCCTGTCATCCTGGATCGCCCAGTCTCGCTCTGCTCCTGTCATCCTGGATCGCCCAGGTCCGTTCTGCCTCTGTCATCCTGGATCGCCCAGGCCCGTTCTGCCTCTGTCATCTTTCCTTGCTCCCCGTCCACGGTCCTCCGTTCCCTCATCTTCCTTCTCTTCCCGGCTCTCCTAAAGCGGTGTTTATTAAAATAATAAAATCTAATTGGTACAAGTACTTCTTCAGTACACCGGACCTGGGGGTATCTTCAACTGTAATTAGGTATAATTGCATGTATTGTTTTCTATTTTTATTTATTTTGCAGTACATTCCAGCCGAGAAGCCATGGTTGGCATCAGTTGGCAGGCACAGGGCCGGACGGCCTGTTTCTCCATTCCGGTGGGAGTGGGCTGGTCCTGCTTCTGCTAGAGGGGGAGTTCAAGTATGGAGACAGAGAGGGAAGGGAGCGTATGCCAGAGCTTCTATCCCTGGGAACAGAAAATGAGATTAAAAAAAAAAAAAGCTTCGTGAATGCAGCGGTACTGCCTTGCGGACACTGCTGCGGGGTCAGGGACTGCTGCTCCGATTCCCATCACTTATACTTCCACTAGCCCAGGTTAAGTTAAGTTGGAACCTCCAGTGGACCCCTATACCCACAGTGCCAAACAATTGCTGCACAATCGCCCTATCTCTCCTCGACTGGGGCCAGAAACTGCATCTTCCACTGCTGCTACCAGATGTAGCACAAGTTATCCACTCTAGTGTAGCTAACTCCATGAATAGTGTCTTAGTAGTGGGGTTTTGTTGCCATGCTATTTCCTGGTTCCTAATGTACCATTTTGGGCATCTTTTCTTAAACAAACAGGGCTGCGCCACTGTCTGACATTCAGTCCTCCCGATCGGCCAAGTAGCTGCTCATCAGCTTCCCGAATTCTTCAGGTATCATGCATACGTCTTCTCTCTGTCTTCCCTGCTTCTTGACATACTCTCATGTCGTCTGAGGTCCCCTGGCTCGTCCGGTCTCTGTCATCCTGGTTCGCCCAGGCTCGCTCTGCCTCTGCCATCCAGGCTCGCACTGCCTCGGTCGTCCTGGATCGCCCAGGTTCGCTCTGCCTGTCTGTTGTGCTGCCCTCTTATGCCATGCCAGTGACACCTGGTATGCCGCCCTCCTGTGCACAGGTTCATCACACCGCATGTCATCCCGCTCTCCTGTGCACTTGTTGATAGCGCAGGGGTGTGATGCCGCCCTCCTGTGCACACGTGTTCAGTGCCGCTATTTTGTGCCACTCTTCTGGGCACATTACACAGCTTAGCGGTGTTGTGCCACCCTCCATGCCGGGTACCTGGCACAGCTGTCCCGTGCTCATGCGTGTGGCACCACCGTGTTATACCGCCCTGACGCATGTATGGGGGTGGGCGGGATAACCCTTAACCGGGCCCTTTCTTTCTCAGGTGGAGATGTTGTTTTCCGGCTGTCTTATGTGCCATTTTGGGCTCAGGGCGGTCTTCCCTGCTTCTTGACATACTCTCACGTCGTCTGAGGTCCCCTGGCTCGTCCGGTCTCTGTCATCCTGGTTCGCCCAGGCTCGCTCTGCCTCTGCCATCCAGGATCATCCAGGCTCGCACTGCCTCGGTCGTCCTGGATCGCTCTGCCTGTCTTCCTGGATCGCCCAGGCTCTCTCTGTCTCAGTTTCCTGGCTGGCTCAGGCTCGCTCTGTCTCTATCATCCTGGTTCACCCAAGCTCGCTCTACCCCTGTCATCCAGGATTGCCCTGGCTCGTTCTGTCGTCCTGGATCGCCCAGGCTCGCTCTGCGCCTGTCATCCTGGATCACCCAGTCTCGCTCTGCTCCTGTCATCCTGGATCGCCCAGTCTCGCTCTGCTCCTGTCATCCTGGATCGCCCAGGCTCGCTCTGCTCCTGTCATCCTGTATCGCCCAGGCTCGCTCTGCTCCTGTCATCCTGGATCGCCCAGGCTCGCTCTGCTCCTGTCATCCTGGATCGCCCAGGCTCGCTCTGCTCCTGTCATCCTGGATCGCCCAGGCTCACTCTGCTCCTGCCATCCTGGATCGCCCAGGCTCGCTCTGCTCCTGCCATCCTGGATCGCCCAGGCTCGCGCTGTTCCTGTCATCCTGCATCGCCCAGGCCCGCTCTGCTCCTGTCTCCCGGATCGCCCAGGCTCACGCTGCTCCTGTCATCCCGGATCGCCCAGGCTCGCTCTGCTCCTGTCATCCCGGATCGCCCAGGCTCGCTCTGCTTCTGTCATCCTGGATCGCCCAGGCTCGCTCTGTCTCCGTCATCCTGGATCACCCAGGCCTGCTCTACCTCAGTCATCCTGGATCGCCCAGGCCCACGTTGCCTCTCTCATCCTAGATCGCCCAGGCCCACGTTGCCTCTCTCATCCTAGATCGCCCAAGCCTGCGCTTCCACTGTCATCCTGGACCGTCACTTCATTAAATACCCAGTGCCTTCCCGAAGCGCTCAGGTCATTTAACAGCCCAGCTCCTGCCTGAAGGACTCAGGCCCTTGATGCCTCCCGTGTCGTTCGGTTAAATTAACTATTTCCCTCCTACAGCGCGGGTAGTCTTTTTGCCCACTTATTCAGGCCTACCCCGCACTGGCTCCGGGCACAGTTCAGCCAGATAGATCATGGAGGGTGATAAGCATCCCTCCCGACTCTATGCCAATGTACACCTCAGCCCCTGCCACAAATATTAAGGCTGGTTACAGCCTGTATTTGTGGGCGGGGCTGCTGACTATATCTTGTCACGCGACCTCACCCTGTGGACGGTCACTTCAGGCCCCACCCTTCTTTCTTTCATCCCACTCTCTTGGGTGGCCCACTTATTCATGCCTACCCCGCACTGGGTCCGGGCACAGTTCAGCCAGATAGATAATGGAGAGTGATTGGCGTAGAGTCGGCAGGGATGCCTATCACCCTCCATTATCTATCTGGCTGAACTGTGCCCGGAGCCAGTGCGGGGTAGGCCTGAATAAGTGGGCCACCCAAGAGAGTGGGATGAAAGAAAGAAGGGTCGAGAGGGTGGGGCCTGAAGCGACCGTCCACAGGGTGAGGTCGCGTGACAAGATATAGTCAGCAGCCCCGCCCACAAATACAGGCTGTAACCAGCCTTAATACTTGTGGCAGGGGCTGATGTGTACATTGGCGTAGTCGGGAGGGATGCCTATGTACACCTCAGCCCCTGCCACAAATAGAGCTTTCATTTGGTGGTATTTTATTGCTGCTGACATTTTTACTTTTTTTGTTATTATCGAAATTTAACGATTTTTTTTTGCAAAAAAATGACATTTTTCACTTTCAGTTGTAAAATTTTGCAAAAAAAAAGACATCCATATATACATTTTCCTCAAAATTTATTGTTCTACATGTCTTTGATTAAAAAAAAATGTTTGGGTAAAAAAAAAAATGGTTTGGGTAAAAGTTATAGCGTTTACAAACTATGGTACAAAAATGTGAATTTCCACTTTTTGAAGCAGCTCTGACTTTCTGAGCACCTGTCATGTTTCCTGAGGTTCTACAATGGCCAGACAGTACAAACACCCCACAAATGACCCCATTTCGGAAAGTAGACACCCTAAGGTATTCGTTGATGGGCATAGTGAGTTCATAGAACTTTTTATTTTTTGTCACAAGTTAGCGGAAAATGATTTTTTTTTTCTTACAAAGTCTCATATTCCACTAACTTGTGACAAAAAATAAAAACTTCCATTAACTCACTATGCCCATCACAAAATACCTTGGGGTGTCTTCTTTCCAAAATGGGGTCTCTTGTGGGGTAGTTATACTGCCCTGGCATTCTAGGGGCCCTAATGTGTGGTAAGTAGTTTGAAATCAAAATCTGTAAAAAATGGCCGGTGAAATCCGAAAGGTGCTCTTTGGAATGTGGGCCCCTTTGCTCACCTAGGCTGCAAAAAAGTGTCACACATGTGGTATTGCTGTACTCAGGAGAAGTTGGGCAATGTGTTATGGGGTGTCATTTTACATATACCCATGCTGGGTGAGATAAATATCTTGGTCAAATGCCAACTTTGTATAAAAAAATGGGAAAAGTTGTCTTTTGCCAAGATATTTCTCTCACCCAGCAGGGGTATATGTAAAATGACACCCCAAAACACATTGCCCAACTTTTCCTGAGTACGGCAATACCACATGTGTGACACTTTTTTGCAGCCTAGGTGGGCAAAGGGGCCCACATTCCAAAAGAGCACCTTTCGGATTTCACCGGCCATTTTTTACAGATTTTGATTTCAAACTACTTACCACACATTAGGGCCCCTAGAATGCCAGGGCAGTATAACTACCCCACAAGTGACCCCATTTTGGAAAGAAGACTTCCCAAGGCATTTCGTGATGGGCATAGTGAGTTCATGGAAGTTTTTATTTTTTGTCACAAGTTAGTGGAATATGAGACTTTGTAAGAAAAAATAAATAAAATAAATCATCATTTTCCGCTAACTTGTGGAAAAAAATTTTTTTTTAGGAACTCGCAATGCCCCTCACGGAATACCTTGGGGTGTCTTCTTTCCAAAATGGGGTCACTTGTGGGGTAGTTATACTGCCCTGGCATTCTAGGGGCCCTAATGTGTGGGAAGTAGTTTGAAATCAAAATCTGTAAAAAATGACCTGTGAAATCCTAAAGGTACTCATTGGAATTTGGGCCCCTTTGCCCACCTAGGCTGCAAAAAAGTGTCACACATGTGGTATCGCCGTACTCAGGAGAAGTTGGGCAATGTGTTTTGGGGTGTCATTTTACATATACCCATGCTGGGTGAGATAAATATCTCGGCAAAGGCAACTTTTCCCATTTTTTTTTATACAAAGTTGGCATTTGACCGAGATATTTCTCTCACCCAGCATGGGTATATGTAAAATGACACACCAAAACACATTCCCCAACTTCTCCTGAGTACGGCGATACCACATGTGTGACACTTTTTTGCAGCCTAGATGCGCAAAGGGGCCCACATTCCTTTTAGGAGGGCATTTTTAGACATTTGGATCCCAGACTTCTTCTCACTCTTTAGGGCCCCTAAAATGCCTGGGCAGTATAAATACCCCACATGTGACCCCATTTTGGAAAGAAGACACCGCAAGGTATTCAATGAGGGGCATGGCGAGTTCATAGAAAATGGTTTTTTTTTGCCACAAGTTAGCGGAAATTGATTTTTTTTTGTTTTTTTCTCACAAAGTCTCCCTTTCCGCTAACTTGGGACAAAAATTTCAATCTTTCATGGACTCAATATCCCCCTCACGGAATACCTTGGGGTGTCTTCTTTCCAAAATGGGGTCATTTGTGGGGTGTTTGTACTGCCCTGGCATTTGAGGGCCTCCGCAATCATTACATGTATGGCCAGCATTAGGAGTTTCTGCTATTCTTATATTGAGCATACGGGTAATGAGATTTTTTTTTTCCGTTCAGCCTCTGGGCTGAAAGAAAAAATGAACGGCACAGATTTCTTCATTCGCATCGATCAATGTGGATGAAAAAATCTCTGCCCAAAAAAATAAAAAGTAGGGGAAAGGCGTCTGCCAGGACATAGGAGCTCCGCCCAACATCCATACCCACTTAGCTCGTATGCCCTGGCAAACCCGATTTCTCCATTCACATCAATCGATGTGGATGAATAAATCATTGCCGGGATTTTTTTTTTTATATATATACAAAGTGTTTGCCAAAGTATATGAACACCGCCGCCTCCTCAGCTCATATGCCTCGGCAAACATATCTTTTACTGCAGAGGAGAAATCTCGTCTTGCAGCGCCGCATACACTGACTTTTGTGTAATCTGACAGCAGCGCAATGCTTCTGTCAGAATGCACATCAGTGCTGCAGCTAGTCGATCGGTTGGTCCACCTGGAAGGTAAAAAAAACTAAACAAAAAAGAAAAAACCAGGCCGCAACGCAATAAATTTATTAACTTTATAATAACTTTTGAACAGAACATATAAACTTTTGAACTGAACGTTAACTTTTTTGCTTACCGGTGATTTTTTATTTTTTTTTACCTTTATAGAACAAACCTCTCCTTCCCCATGGGACAATGTGCAAAGCGCAAATCGCCCAAAGATGTGGCGAAGTACATTATGCACTTTATCCCAGGTGAAAGGAGAGGTTTGCAGCAGCTGTGAGTGTAAGGGCCCTAAGACCCCTGTGTGCCTGTCCTGTGAGATGCAATCCCTATGCTAAGTGTACCTGTGTGTGGTACTTCCGGAAACACTCTCCAAAGCATAGGGCAGGGTGGTCAGGGCAGTCAGGACAGAAATAGCGGGTGTCACGCCTTATTCCACTCCTGCTATAAACACATGTTTTTCGGGGTGACGGTTGGGTTGAGGTACCGGCAACGACACTGGGGAAATGTCGCTCGTGTAGACGGCTAACTACACTGGTGGATGGGGCCACGGAACCTCCTGGATTTCAGGAGGTTCGCAATGATCTCTTCCTGAAATTTGAGGAAGGATCGTGTTCTCCCAGCCTTACTGTAGAGAACAAAACTATTGTACATCGCCAATTGAATCAAATATACAGACACCTTCTTATACCAGCGTCTGGTGCGTCGGGAAACTAAATAGGGAGCCAACATCTGGTCATTGAAGTCCACCCCTCCCATGAGCGCATTATAGTCATGGACTGAGAGGGGCTTTTCAATGACACTGGTTGCCCGTTCAATTTGTATTGTCGTGTCTGCGTGAATGGAGGAGAGCATGTAAACGTCACGCTTGTCTCTCCATTTCACCGCGAGCAGTTCTTGGTTACACAAGGCAGCCCTCTCCCCCCTTGCAAGACGGGTGGTAACGAGCCATTGGGGGAAGCCCCGGCGCCTAGGTTACACGGTGCCACAGCAGCCAATCTGTTCTAGGAACAAATGCCTGAAGAGGGGCACACTTGTGTAAAAATTGTCCACATAAAGATGGTACCCCTTGCCAAATAAGGGTGACACCAAGTCCCAGACTGTCTTCCCACTGCTCCCCAGGTAGTCAGGGCAACCGACCGGCTCCAGGGTCTGATCTTTTCCCTCATAGATCCGAAATTTGTGGGTATAGCCTGTGGCCCTTTCACAGAGCTTATACAATTTGACTCCATACCGGGCGCGCTTGCTTGGGATGTATTGTTTGAAGCCAAGGCGCCCGGTAAAATGTATAAGGGACTCGTCTACGCAGATGTTTTGCTCAGGGGTATACAAATCTGAAAATTTCTGGTTGAAGTGGTCTATGAGGGGCCGAATTTTGTGGAGCCAGTCAAAAGCTGGGTGGCATCTGGGACGGGAGGTGCTGTTGTCGCTAAAGTGCAGAAAACGCAGGATGGACTCAAAACGTGCCCTGGACATAGCAGCAGAGAACATGGGCATGTGATGAATCGGGTTCGTGGACCAATATGACCGCAATTCATGCTTTTTGGTTAGACCCATGTTCAGGAGAAGGCCCAGAAATTTTTTTAATTCGGAAACTTGGACTGGTTTCCACCGGAAAGGCTGGGCATAATAGCTTCCCGGGTTGGCGGCTATAAATTGAGTGGCATACCGATTTGTTTCTGCCACGACTAAGTCCAAGAGCTCTGCAGTCAAGAACAGCTCAAAAAATCCCAGGGCCGAACCGATCTGAGCTGTCTCAACCCGAACTCCAGACTGGGCGGTGAAAGGAGGAACTACAGGTGCGGCTGAAGTTGGGGACTGCCAATCAGGGTTTGCCAGCACCTCAGGGACTCTACGGGCCTGTCTTTGCGGTGGCTGCGACGGGGTGACTACTGCACGTGCCACCGTACCAGCTTCAACTGCCCTTCTGGTGCTCGCCACTTCACCATGTTGTACGGCAGTGCTGGTACTAGGTCCAGGGAGGGCTGCGCTGCTGGTGTATGCCTCACCACGTAATCCGACAGCGCCAGCCCCACTCTGCTGCTCTTGAAGCGGATCCTGCGCAACCTGTGGTCTAGCGACACGGGGCCGGGTACGCCTGGTGCTATCAGGGACCTCAACCTCCTCGTCCGAACTTTGGGTCAGACTGCCACTGCTTTCCACAGGTTCATATTCTGACCCGCTAGATTCGTCAGATGAGGGTTCCCATTCCTCATCCGACTGGGTCAGAATCCTGTAGGCCTCTTCAGAAGAATACCCCCTGTTTGACATTTGGACTACTAAATTTAGGGGTATTCCCTGAGACTACCCAAGAAAAAAAAGCAAGCCTGTCTTACAAAGGGGAGGCTAGCGAAGTACCGGAGGCCGCTGCGATTGATAAAAAATATCAAAACTGATTTTTTTTTTATCGCTGCAGCGCTTGTAAAGTGATTGTGCAGTGAGCAAAAAAGAATAATTTTTTTGTCACTGCGGCGGGGCGGGCGTGGGGGCGACCGATCAGGCCTGAAACCAACCGACGAAAAGGACCAGCAGAGGAGCAGAGAAGCCATTTAACACATCATATTTACAAATATAATGTGTTAACTGGCTTCTGATTCGATTTTTTAAAAATCATCAGCTTGCCAGCCACGATCATTGGCTGGCAGGCTGATGACGCGACCCCCCTCTAACTTTTGCCGGCCCGCAATGTGCATGCGCAGGCCGGCTTTGAGCGAAATCTCGCGTCTCGCGAGATGACGCGTATATGCGTGACTCTGCGCAGAGCTGCCGCCTCCGGAACGCGATCCTGCGTTAGGCGGTCTGGAGGCGGTTAAAGGGAACCTGTCACCTGGATTTTGGGTATAGAGCTGAGGACATGGGTTGCTAGATGGCTGCTAGCACATCCGCAATACCCAGTCCCGATAGCTCTGTGTGCTTTCATTGTGTAAAAAAACGATTTGATACATATGCAAATTAAACTGAGATGCGTCAGAGCTTGAAAATATGACCCTTCTCTGGTCACACAAGTAAGATATGACTCTTATGTTAATTTGCATAAAAGGCGGGAAGTACAAAAATGCATAATACTTATTGAATTAGTCTGCAAATGAAATTAAAAGTGTAATTTATATGCTTAGGGTAACACAATAAACATTTAGAAACGCTCAGTGAGGGTAGCATAGTAGAGGTGACAGGTTCCCTTTAAGGGAAAATTGCTTCACAACTGGAATTGCACTTTTTTCGAGGAAGAAGTAGAACACAAAAAGAAAAAGGGAAATAAAACTCAAGACAAAGTAATGCAATGCTTTATTCTTCAATGAATATGTCAGCTTATCAAATTGCCACACTCCGAAGACAATCTGGAGCTCTGGTCAAACGCATCACTCAATATACGGTAAGTGCAAACACTTTGCAATAGCTTATATATTGTATATGAAGTATAAAGAAACTTTGACAGTAGAACTGGGCTAAACCATTTAACACTTATAATCAATGTAAAAAAAAACATGTAAATATCTATTGCTCTTTTACCAGGTTCCACAAAAGTTTAAATGCAGATATCCACCTAGGAATGAAACATAGTAGACACAGCTACACTCACTAAGCGAAGCATAGTGTAGTGATAGGCCTGATGATTTCATCTGACACTGCTGTATTGACTGTCAGTACTTTTAGTGTACTGACCTGCCGAAGCCTGCAGTGTGCACCAAGTGTCTCAGCCCAAGTGCTTTATTCACATCCGTATAGGTCAGTACTTCTCTGTAACGTCCTCCATAATCCTGATTCTACTTTACTTTGTGTGCACTGTGGATGGGAGCTAGTCCACCCCGACCACATTCACTATAATGGGGGCGGGCCAGAGGTCCGGCCGCAGCACGGCAAACATGCCGAGAGGCGGCCGGACAAAAACCGCAGCATGTTTGCCGTGCTGCGGCCGTACCTCCGGCCCACCCCCATTGTAGTGAATGGGCCGAAGTGGACTTCTGCCAGCACGGTGGACTTGCAGTAGCACGGATCCGGCAGGCTGTTCCCCCGCCGGAAAAGGCTACCGCTAGTGTGAAAGTAGTGTTAAGGAAATCCCAGCTTTCCTGAAAACTGGATATTATAAAGAGATTGTGTGTTTAATTTCTGTGTGCACCATAAGAAGATGACAATGACATAAGCTAAACAATAGAAGTTAGCATATGTGTGTTGAGATAAGGTAAGGTTTGTACGTGATAAGTAGCCAATAGGCATTTCTTGCTAAAGAAAAAAATTGTCTTAGCTATTAACCCATTAGTAGAATATAGAATACTAACCAATCAATAGATGGATTTAGTTCTAACCAATTAGAAGTATTATTTGTGTACCAATCAGAAGTTATTGTTGGAATATTTGCAAACCAATGTCAATACTTTAAGGGGTTATACCCTTGGAATGGGGTATAAATAAAGGGCCAATTACACTCCCTTTTTGGGATCCTGGCAGAGTTTTGAACTATGCGCTGACCTCTGTCATTTTCCTCTGTCGACGTCATTCACCTAAACACGTGGTTTCGATCCTCACATGACTGACACTTGGTCTGCCACAAACATTCTCTGGTGGAGAATGCGGGCACCACAACAACGCTCCTAGCTGCAGACCCTGATACGGAGACCAGGACCCAGGAAGACCGTGGTAAGTAACCCATTGTGGTACTGCCCGTCTCCTGAGCTCTGCTCGCTGTTCTGCAGTGTGGTGTGTGAACGTGGTGCCTGCACCGTGTTCTGGTGAATGTTTTGCTTAATTTCCCCTATATGTGCAAACTGTCTCTAGGCGTATAAATGCACGAATGTGTGAGTGGCTGAAAGAAGCTGAATCTGGGAAGGGTCTGACCCTGCCTCACCTGAGCCAAGCTAAAAGTCCAGAGCCCACTGACTGGCTTGTCCGATCAGTGTCTCTGGTTCTGGTGGAGAAACAGGTTGACAGACTTATCTTAGAGTAGGCTGTGAGAAGTGGCAGTGTATAAAACTGGATTAAAGTGTCCCTGAGGCTCACCAGACCTCTATGGATAGAGGTGCTCTATCACCGGTACACCTAAAAACCGCAAGGGTATGTAAAGTTAGAAAAAAAGAGAATTGTGATGGCACACTCACATTTGGTTTGGATTGAAAGGTATTTATTATTATTGGTTAAAATATTTGCTTAAAAAATGAATAAAAATGAAAAAAGGAAATGATGATAGAAATATATAAAAATTTATAAAAATTACAGATAATAAGGTGAGATGACAACTCGTGATGTTGTTTGGGATAAGGTCTAGTTGGATTAGGATATATATTCTAATGGGCGATGATAGACGGGATCAGGGTGTTCCTGACAAGGCTTATGTTCAAAAGATTCATTCAATAGGTTCTAGAGTCCGTGAATATATGGTCACATAAATGGTGCATACTGCGTGGATTCAATTTTGTAGAGTGGTGGTAATCTTTAAAAGGTGTACAATGTCTTCATAAGTAAGAGTCCAATAGCATATAGGTAAATATCCGTGCAAAACAGTTGTGAAAAAAATGTGCTCAATTGAGTAAAAGTATGTTGTGCACAACAAAAAATGTTAATTAGCATAAAAGTGCCCTTTAGGAAAATGTTTAAATTATAAAACATATAATATGTGCCACATAGGCAGTATTCATGTATTGGAGCACTATAGGTTGACTGCTATTGTGAAAGTAGCAGTAATGTGTCCTGTGTATATCGGGTTCTCCAAGTATTGGAACACCCGCCTTTTAAAGAGAGAGCGACTCTCCTAATAAATTTCTAGTTCGCTCAAATTTGCATGTAGGCTTTCCAAATAATCTTAATGGATGTTGCCTATATCATTATAAAAGTACATTCAGTAAAATGCAGATGAGCAATTGAGGGTACGGTCTACTTTACCCGTCTTCAGTTTGTTGCGGTGTCTTCCGTCCTGCAAGGACCTGCGTGGCGTCCCACATGATCACTTGCCTTACCATGTGATGCACGTGATGGTGATGCAGCCTGACGTCACACGGGACCTGGTTCCTGATTGGCCAATCTTGTTAGCTGTAGAAGATTTGAAAAACTATCGTGGTAGCGAATATTTTCATCAGAAGATTCTTCACTTTAAAGTTGCTGTATCCTTTATAGTCCTCACTGCTTCCTCAGACCAGACGTGTTTCGGGACACTTTCTGGTCCCTTCCTCAGTGGTCAATTACTGGTATGTCCGGAGCAAGTGAGGGTTTTTGTGCGGTCTTCTTTAAGGGATGTTGCCCTAATTTTGTTGGCTTGATTCGAAATCCTGGACTGGATTTCATTGGCAACTGAATGGTCTTTTATTAACATTATTTGTTTTGGGATAAAATGGAGAAAATAATGTATTGGAATTATTTCATACTGCAGATATAGATAAAATATGTTCCTCTGTTGTGAGACTCCACATTGGATTGTAAAGGCTATTTCTATTATACTGAACGCATTGTATGGTACTTGCGGTTTGTTGTGCGGTTACACAGCGTTTTTTTTTATTAAGGACGTTAGTTTTGGGTTAACTGTTTTATCTTACAGGTATAGATATGTTCCTGTATTACTGGTACTTGTCAGTGGATACTTGAGTGTATTTAATTTATGCAAATATGTATTGCGCAATGATTGCAATATTGTTATAAGATCTCTATGGTTTCTAATTTACATTGGTCTGGTATATAATGTATTGCTTTGTTTTTTTGTTTCTTATTTGTTAATTGGATAAAAGTATGTATGTGTTTGTGTACACCACGTGCTTCCTTGTTGTTGTTTCAACGGTCCATGCGTTTATTGTGCGGTTTCTATGCGGTTATTCATAAATATGAATTTTTTTTATTACAAATATTGCATTTTTTATGAATTTTTTATGAAGACAGGGTTGTTTTGGGTTAGAAATTCATTTTCTATTTGAATGTTTGTCATTCTATTGGTGCTTGGTGTTATATTTATATTTTGTTCGAAATTTTCTTATTTGCTGGTAGATGGAACGGGAAGGGAACATTGCGTGTGTAAGGGAGAGGGACCTCAATAGGAGAGGAGATAGGGGTGCTGGTAAACAGCCGGACCTCTATTTCTCTTTCCCAAAGAGGTACCACCCCGATTTATAAGAATCCAAATATTTCTAATTGGCGTTTAAGCCCGCGGGTACTAGGGTGTCGAATTCATAAATTATCTTGGATTTGTTTCGTGACATGTTGCTTATATGGTTTCCTCCTCTCCAGGATTTGTTGATTTTTTCGAAAGCTATGAATTTCAAAGATGAGGGGGTCACTGTTATGGTGGGTTTTGTAATGTTTAGATAGTGTATGTTGTTCGTATCCTTTTTTGATGTTGGCTATGTGTTCCGATACTCTTTTTTTCAATTGTCTTTTTGTTGATCCTCCCCTACAATGCTCAACACAAAACCATTGCCAAAATCATCAATAAACATTGGCATCACCTGCTTAAAGACAAAACCATAGGCCCATTACTCAATATCACACCGTCAATAGTCTACACCAAAGCCCCCAATTTAGGATTAAAAATAGCTCCCACAATAAAACAAAAAAAATTAAAAATACACATAATAATTGGCTTTCCCTGAAGGGCTTCTTTCGGTGTGGGCGATGCAGCAATTGTAGACAGACTAATTTCCCCCAAAAAATAACTCATGTCTGTTCAACACACAATCCGTTCAAATTACAAATAGAAGAATGCCTAACATGTAACACAACCGATGTCATATTTACTGGAATGCCCATGCCGCAAACAATACATCGGAAGAACAAAAAGACAATTGAAAAAAAGAGTATCAGAACACATAGCCAAAATCAAAAAAGGATACGAACAACATACACTATCTAAACATTACAAAACCCACCATAATAGTGACCCCTCATCTTTGAAATTCATAGCTTTCGAAAAAATCAACAAATCCTGGAGAGGAGGAAACCATATAAACAACATGTCACGAAACGAATCCAAGATAATTTATGAATTCGACACCCTAGTACCCGCGGGTATTAGAATTAGAAATATTCGGATTCTTATAAATCGGGGTGGTACCTCTTTGGGAAAGAGAAATAGAGGTCCGGCTGTTTACCAGCACCCCTATCTCCTCTCCTATTGAGGTCCCTCTCCCTTACACACGCAATCATCCTTCCCGTTCCATCTACCAGCAAATAAGAAAATTTCAAACAAAATATAAATATAACACCAAGCACCAATAGAATGACAAACATTCAAATAGAAAAGGAATTTCTAACCCAAAACAACCCTGTCTTCATAAAAAATGCAATATTTGTAAAAAAATTCATATTTATGAAAAACCGCATAGAAACCGCACAACAAACGCATGGCCCGTTGAAACAACAACAAGGAAGCACGTGGTGTACACAAACACATATGCCACTTCTGGACTATAATGTAAGAAAGGTTGTCTGTAGGTTGTGCTGTATGCTATATGCGTTTTGCTATGTATATTGGGCTATGGTAATTTGCATGCTAGCAGCCGTAAGCTACTAGCATGCCAGCACTTTGTTTCACGAACAGCGGCTATCCGGGCTGGTCGTGGAACGAAGGCGGGCTCCCCTGATAGACCACACACTTAGAGACGTGTGGCGCTTGTTAACCGATTGCAACAATGTTGCAATCGGTAATTAGAGGCTCTCCTAGGCGGTCGGCCGTCTTGGATCCTTTGTTTCTTCAGCGGTGTTTGGTCGTCGAGCGCCTGGAACTGAAAACGGCTACTCGACGACACGAATACCGCTGTACTTCCAGACCATTCGGGAGCCCGGTTTTCGGTAGGATCGTTCCCCTAAGTGCAATCGACAGACTGGGAGGAACTTCCATACAGACAGTATTTGTTGCGGCATTCAGTCATTTCAGCTGGGATCTGAGCGGTATTCTCCCAAAAGGTGCGCTCAGACCCCAGCTATCCCCCGAACGTTCGGCTATGTTAAAGTACCGAATAATGTCCAGAAAAGGTATTTTAGTGTAAATTGTCAGTTTTGCTCCACGAGGGGATAATCCACTTACCCGTCCATTTTAGTGGGAGTGTCCCTCTCGTGCAGCAATGCCTGTTGGGAGAATTACAATGGCTGATGGGAGAAATCCCCTGAACTAGAGAAACCCATTGTATGGAAAACTGTATAAATATACAAGCTTGTGAATAAAGCCGGCAGTTGACTCCCAGACTGTGTTTCGTCCGGTTATTGGGAGGATTGGGAAGATTACCTTACTGTTCAGCGCGGACTGTGGATTTACCTGTATACCAGCGGAGATCGTGGATTCTAATATTGCACTCCGCTACAACATACATACTTTTATCCAATTAACAAATAAGAAACAAAAAAACAAAGCAATACATTATATACCAGAACAATGTAAATTAGAAACCAAAATCTGAAGTAAATACCAATTACTTATAGAATGACAAATACCCAAATCTAAAATAAGTAAGAAAAAGACTCTCTAATTCAATTTTTTTTAAAAACTCATGTTTTAAAAAAACCGCAGGGGAACCGCACAACAAACGCATGGACCGTTCAAACATCAACAATGAAGCACACCATGTACACAGATACAAACATAGCTCTAAACAACGGGATTCACCCAATGAACAAAAATAAAGGTTACACATCATTATCTGGCAAATAAGAATTAAAAACCAAAAAATCGCATAGAGATCTTATAACAATATTGCAATCATATTTGCATAAATTAAATACTCTCAAGTATCCACTGACAAGTACCAGTAATACAGGAACATATCTATACCTGTAAGATAAAACAGTTAACCCAAAACTAGCGTTCTTAATGAAAAAAAAAACGCTGTGTAACCGCACAACAAACCGCAAGTACCATACAATGCGTTCAGTATAATAGAAATAGCCTTTACAATCCAATGTGGAGTCTCACAACATAAGAACATAATTTTATCTATATCTGCAGTATGAAATAATTCCAATACATTATTTTCTCCATTTTATCCCAAAACAAATAATGTTAATAAAAGACCATTCAGTTGCCAATGAAATCCAGTCCAGGATTTCAAATCAACCCAACAAAATTAGGGCAACACCCCTTAAAGAAGACCGCACAAAAACCCTCACTTGCTCCGGACATACCAGTAATTGACCACTGAGGAAGGGACCAGAAAGTGTCCCGCAACGCATCTGGTCTGAGGAAGCAGTGAGGACTATAAAGGATACAGCAACTTTAAAGTGAAGATTCTTCTGATTAAAATATTCGCTACCACAATAGTTTTTCAAATCTTCTACAGCTAACAAGATTGGCCAATCAGGAACCAGGTCCCGTGTGACGTCAGGCTGCATCACCATCACGTGCAGCATCACATGGTAGGGCAAGTGATCACGTGGGACGCCACGCAGGTCCTTGCAGGACGGAAGACACCGCAACAAACTGAAGACGGGTAAAGTAGACCGTACCCTCAATTGCTCATCTGCATTTTACTGAATGTACTTTTATAACGATATAGGCAACATCCATTAAGATTATTTGGAAAGCCTACATGCAAATTTGAGCGAACTAGAAATTTATTAGGAGAGTCGCTCTCTCTTTAAAAGGCGGGTGTTCCAAGACCTGGAGAACCCGATATACACAGGACACATTACTGCTACTTTCACAATAGCAGTCAACCTATAGTGCTCCAATACATGAATACTGCCTATGTGGCACATATTATATGTTTTATCATTTATAAATTTTCCTAAAGGGCACTTTTATGCTAATAAAAAAAATTGTTGTGCACAACATACTTTTACTCAATTGTTTTGCACGGACATTTACCTATATGCTATTGGACTTTTACTTATGAAGACATTGTACACCTTTTAAAGATTACCACCACTCTACAAAATTTAATCCACGCAGTATGCACCATTTATGTGACCATATATTCACGGACTCTAGAACCTATTGAATGAATCTCTTGAACATTTGAACATAAGCCTGGTCAGGAACACCCTGATCCCGTCTATCATCGCCCATTAGAATATATATCCCAATCCAACTAGACCTTATCCCAAACAACATCACAAGTTGTCATCTCACCTTATTATCTGTAATTTTTATAAATTTTTATATATTTCTATCATTTCCTTTTTTCATTTTTATTCATTTTTTAAGCAAATATTTTAACCAATAATAATAAATACCTTTCAATCCAAACCAAATGTGAGTGTGCCATCACAATTCTCTTTTTTCAAACAGTGTATAAAACTGTCTAGAAAGATTGGATAGGGGCCCTGCAGTTCCTTGTTGGTACCTGAAAAAGGCGCGTGAGGTCAGGGGTTTTTCCAATGTTATGTCATGCTGTGTGATTTCACATGTACTGAGTGCCTGCTGATATTGTGTGAGGAAGAATTACTGTGTTGTTGTCAACTCCTGTGCTGTATAGTGTATACATGCATGGGTATTATGATACCAGTTTGGATTGGACGGTTGCAGTTATAATAATTTCTATAGCAGTTTTTATTTGCTTCCTGTGCCATAGAAAGAACATAGAGGGGTTTTAAGGGGTTTCCAGCGCTTAACCCAGGAGAGGACGTGTGAGTTACTCTGTGTGTGGGCAAGACTATTGTCATGGTCTTACCTGCTTGCTGCTCTCCTTCGTTTGACATGTGCTGGCGGCCATCTTGGTTTCTGGGTTTCTTGTAGCCTTCCACCCTGCGGCTCCTCCTTCCCCTGGGAGGAGCTGGATGCCTAGCTCATATATATAGGAGGTCTGTGGCTTCAGTTCCTTGCTTGGTCCTCTTGTGTTCACATGCTTCTAAGACTGCTGCTGCTTCTGGTTCCTGATCCTGGCTTCGTCTGACTACCCTGCTGGTTCCTGATCCTGGCTTCGTCTGACTACCCTGCTGGTTCCTGATCCTGGCTTCGTCTGACTACCCTGCTGGTTCCTGATCCTGGCTTCGTCTGACTACCCTGCTGGTTCCTGATCCTGGCTTCGTCTGACTACCCTTCTGGTTCCTGACCTCTGGCTTCGCAAAGACTCTGCTCGGTTTCACCATCCGTTTGGACTTTTGCTTTACAGCTTTATTTTCAATAAAGCCTTCTTATTTTCACTTATCTCTTGTTGTACGTCTGGTTCATGGTTCCGTGACAACTATACTGTAGTTTTGCCAACCAGTGGATAGTGCTGCCTTGAAAGCGTGCCCACAGCACCACTGGTAGTAGAGAAAAGTGGTGCCACCTTGGAAGTTTGCCCACGGCACCACTGATAGTGCTGCCTCGGAAGTGTGTCCAACAGCACTGTTATAATTCACCAGGTGTGAGAGTACCTGGATAGTGAATTCCAAGGAGCCACCCAGGGGATGGGGGCTACACAGAGTAAGCGTTACTCTGAGAAGGGAGCAGAGAAATGGGTCTCTGCAATTGATATTGTAGAATGCGCAAAGGGCACTGAAGCAACTAAAAACTGTAGACAAATGTTAAAGAAACTGGGAGCATGTGTGAATGGAACATTAGATG
This sequence comes from Bufo bufo, assembly GCF_905171765.1. Classification (NCBI taxonomy): domain Eukaryota; kingdom Metazoa; phylum Chordata; class Amphibia; order Anura; family Bufonidae; genus Bufo; species Bufo bufo. The sequence continues at coordinate 144,570,146 of NC_053397.1, read as the reverse complement.
AATCAGTATGGCAGAAATTTCTCACTAATTTTAAGGAATGGTTGGAGGACCATAACAAATATGACCAGGTCACAATATGGTATGATGTAGCCCAGGGAATGACTATGACTGCCCATAAAGTAAAAGACACTGACTAAGGGACTGTGTATAAAATATGGAATGTGATTAAATAAAAAAAATTTTTTTATCATCCCTCATGAATTACAGTCTATTAGCCCCATAACCCACAAAAATCTCTCTCTCCAACAGCACCACCTCCATATAATGGCCCGGAGGGGTGGACTTGTCCTAAGTGTGGACAACAAAACCCAGACCCAAGAGAGATGCTCATACCCACTGGTTAATAAGAACCTAAAGTCAGAGCTGGGCAAGTGGAAACACATGATTATAATGTTTATCGGCCATGGACTCCTAATGAGTTTCTGGCTATGTGTAACACTTTTCCAGACCCCCGTACTGTCCCCAGTACTTTCCTTTGTAAATTGGAAAGTATCCAGACTGCATATAAAGCCACTTGGGCGGATCTGGAGAGTCTTATAGAGACAAAAGGAGGGGAGGTACTTAGGCATCAAATGTTGGCAAAGGCCCCTGGTGATGTCACTATAGATAAGGCCACAGACCAGTCAGGCCAGAAATTTATCATGGCCCTTAAACACTGGGTGAAAGAGCAACAGGACAATGAGACTGATACCTTTATGACACAAACACAAGACGCTAAGCAGACTGTAGCTGACTAAAGCACACAGCTTTAGAATAGCTCTGGCTTGACCATGGGTATGAGACAGGAGACAGTAAGGACATGAGACTACTAAAACATTCATTCATGTCTGGATTAAAAGCACCCATACAGGATGCTGTAAAAAAAAAGCTCGCCCTGATTGGCGGACCTGCCAGTTCCCTGACCTAGTGGCCATAGCAATGAGCTAGACTTACAAAATAAAAAGAAGCCAATAATGGCTAACCAACCCTTCAAACCAAAGGGTGGGCTCCAGAAAAGGATACATAACTGGGACCAAGTAACATGTCGGAATTGTGGGAAAAAGGGGCATTACTCAGTCAAATGTCCCCGGAGAGGTCAGGTTACTGCCCGGACCTCTGAATGAAGTGACAGCAAGCCTCTGAGTTCCCTCAACGTTAACTACCCCATTGACACATCCCCAGGTCCACAACTAATCATCACATCCACATGCGAGGACACGGGAATTCAATAGATTTTTTGGTATACAGAGGAGCACTCACGAACACGGCAGTGTGCATTCGGCCTTATTTGTTATAATTTGGATGATTATGGCTTGTTCTGCCTCTCCAGTTTAAGCATTACAATGTGATCTCTGAACTTACAGTTCTGCTGAGATGGCGATAACCATAATCTTAGGTGAATTGGTGGACAGTGACTCGATCCAAACGACACCTTGTAGATCGTGAAGAAGTTTATTCCAAACTGTGCAGATCATACACCGATGAACAAATGGATAGGTCAAAAAATCATGCAGTGAGCAGCTAACAGAGCAAGTAGCTGAGATGAGGGGTGAAGCCAGAATGAAGAAGAGGGGAGGAGACAAGAGAGAGAGCACAAGCTAGGGGAAGAGAGAAGGGACAGACATAATGAAAAGGCAAACCATGCATGTGTAACATGATACTCCCCGTCGAAATCTATGATTTCTAATAACATTTATAACAATAATAACCTTGTTCAAGTCCATGAAATATAGATGTTTTTCTACTGGAAACCTGCAACAAGAGAACAAAGGAACATAAACAAGAAAACATTACTACAATACTTGTAGAAAAGCTCTTGAAGCGTGGAATGGTAGGAAGTAGATAGTTCCTTGAGTCCATCTTCAGAGGGGAAGGCAGAACAGCACCAGTCCTTCTTACCTCCCTTTAACAGGTTGCCTTGAAGGTCTGTCTTCAGAGGGGAAGGCAGCAACAGCACCAGTCCTTCTTAGCTCCCTTTGTATCAACCTGGTGTGAGGAGTTCATCTTCCTGTTTAGGCAGAAGCAGTACTAGCTCGTTTATGGGTCTCAAGTAGTGTCTAGCAGAACCTTCTTTCATTACCTTGACTTCGGCTTTCCGTACTTTGCCATCGTTACTTGGAATAGTCTTTGTGATAAGACCCATAGGCCAATTATTACAATGAACGTCCTTATCCTTGAAGAGAACAATGTCTCCAACTTGCAGGTTGGGTTTGCTTACTTGCCATTTTCTGCGAATTTGAAGGTTGCAAAGGTACTCCATCTTCCAACGGCTCCAAAATGCATTAGCAAGATGTTGAACTCGTTTCCATTGGTGTTTGTAAACATTGGTAAAATCAAAGTCCTGAGGAGGAATACTAGCTATTCCGATCTTTTGAGTTAGAAGGGTAGATGGGGTTAGCAATACTGGAGACTCTGAGTCCGTGGAAACAGGAACCAAAAGGTCTAGCATTGATTATGGCAGACACCTCGGCAAGGAAGGTGACCAAGACTTCATGAGTAAGCTGAGATTTGTGATCCAGCAGCATAGAGTCCAGGATTTTTCTTGAAACTCCAATCATGCGTTCCCAAGAACCTCCCATGTTAGAAGAGTGAGGCGGGTTGAATTCCCACTTACACTTGTTGGTATTTAAGAAGTTCTCCATTTTCTCTGCTCCTATAAAGTTTGTTCCGCAGTCGGATCTAATTAACTTAAAGAGGACCTTTCACCGATTCTTACCCTATGAACTAACTATACAGATATGTAGAGCGGCGCCCGGGGATCTCACTGCACTTACTATTATCCCCGGGCGCCGCTCCGTTCTCCGACTATGCGCTCCGGTATCTCCGCTCACTAAGTTATAGTAGGCGGAGATACCAGTCCCTAAGTTATGGTAGGCGGAGTCTGCCCTAGCGCTGGCCAATCGCAGCGCAGAGCTCACAGCCTGGGAGGTTATTTTCTCCCAGGCTGTGAGCTCTGCAATGCGATTGGCCAGCGCTAGGGCAGACTCCGCCTACCATAACTTAGGGAACGGAGATACCAGAGGGCATAGCAGGAGAACGGAGCGGCGCCCGGGGATAATAGTAAGTGCAGTGAGATCCCCGGGCGCCGCTCCACATGTCTGTATACTTAGTTCATAGGGTAAGAATCGGTGAAAGGTCCTCTTTAACAGGTCCACATATGAAAACAAATTTTCTAAAGGCATTAATGAAGCAAGAAGAGTCCATAGTTTCTATAACTTCAATGTGCACAGCACGAATGCTCAAACAAGTGAACAGCACGGCTCAACGTTTATTATTAACGACTCCGCCACGGGTCTTACGTGTAACTATGGTCCAGGGGCTGAAAACGTCAATACAGACATTGGTAAAGGGTGGTTCGGTACTCAATCTGTCTGTTGATAGCTCTGCCATTTGTTGATTTAGATGCTTTCCTCTTAGTCTTTGGCACTTGACACATTTATGGAGTATGGAAGATATACATCTTTTCATCCCGATTATCCAGAAACCAGCAGACCTGATTGCGCCTTCGGCGAAGTGCCGGCCTTGGTGTTGAACTTGCTCATGGTAATGTCTGACTATAAGAGCAGTAACGTGGTGACAGCCTGGAACGATGAGAGGATTCCGCTCCTCACTAATCGCAGTAGACCTTGCAAAGCGACCGCCAACGCAAAGTAGTTTATTTTGATCAATTATAGGATTCAACTGGTATAGAGGGCTATCCTTGGATAAGTTGAGTCCTTTTGACAAGTTGTGGATCTCTTGCGAATATACTTCATGTTGGACACATTGGATGATGACTCTTTTCGCTTGAGCAACTTCTGCAATAGTGGGGAGTCCTTTACAAATGTGCCACTTACGACACTCCTGATTTGTGCTATCCTTGCTTGCGAAGTGATGAGCAATGTGAATAAGACGTGCAGTCGCTCGTACAGCCGAAAACCACTTAGAAAACCGCTCAAATCAACGAGATTTCAGTTTTACTTTTGCTTCCACAGAGGTGTTAAGTGTAACTGCAATGGTCTTGATTTCCTTATCAGAGTCCGGCTGGACAAGTTCAAAGATAGACTCTACAGGCCTTGAGAAGAATTCTTCATTCAAGAGTACTGGTGGGGATATCCCTGATATATCCAGAAATGTAGCAGCAGGCACTGCACAACTGCCTAAGTCGGCAGGGTTAAGGTCGGTGGGTACATAGTGCTATTGCTCTGGCGTGGAGAATTTCCTGATGCGTTCCACTCAATTGCCGACATACACATGGAATTGTCTTGTTTGATTGTGTATGTACAGTCTGTTTAGAAAGGATCGTCAAAACCGGAGAGGGGGAGGGGTCTGCCTTTATGTAAAGTCCTGTCTAAAGCCCACACTCAGTGAAGATATAAGTGAGGGACATGAACATGTGGAGTCACTGTGGGTAGAGATACATGGAGCTAAAAACAACAATAAATTACTAATAGGAGTTTACTATAAACCACCTAATATACTAGAGTCCACAGAAAATCTACTACTAAATGAGATAGACAAGGCGGCAAATCATAATGAGGTGGTTATTATGGGGGACTTCAACTACCCAGTTATAGACTGGGAAACGGAAACTTGTATATCTCATAAAGGAAACAGGTTCTTGGCAATAACCAAAGACAATTACCTCTCCCAATTCGTTGAGGACCCGACTAGAGGGACGGCAATACTGGACTTAGTATTAACCAATAGACCGGACAGAACAGACGTGCAGGTTGGGGGACACCTGGTAAATAGTGACCATAAAGTAATAACCTTCCAATTATCATTCAAAAGAGCGTTTCTACAGGGAGGAACAAAAATACCAAACTTCAAAAAAGCTAAATTTAGCCAACTAAGAGAGGCCATAGGCCTAACTAAATGGGATAAAGTCCTCACAAATAAAAATACAGCCACAAAATGGGATATCTTTAAAAGCATCCTAAAATCTCATTGTGAGAGGTACATACCATATGGGAATAAAAGGTTAAGGAACAAAAAGAAACCAATGTGGATAAACAGAACTGTAAAGAAAGCAATAAATGACAAAAAGAAAGCATATAAAACACTAAAACAGGAGGGTAGCACGGAAGCACTGAAAAACTATAAGGAAAAAAATAGAACATGTAAAAAACGAATAAAAGCGGCCAAACTAGAGACCGAGAGATTAATTGCCAAAGAGAGTAAAACTGAACCTAAAATGTTCTTCAATTATATAAATGTTAAAAAGTATAAATCTGAAGGTGTTGGCCCTTTAAAGAGTAATGAGGGGGGAGTCGCAGAGAGCGATGAGGGGGGAGTCGCAGAGAGCGACGAGGAGAAAGCAAAGCTGTTAAATATTTTTTTCTCCAATGTATTCACTGAGGAAAATAAACTGTCAGATGAAATGCTGAATGTTGAAATAAATTCCCCATTAAAAGTGTCCTGTCTGACCCAGGAAGAAGTACAACAGCGACTTAAAAAGATTAAAATAGACAAATTGCCAGGACCGGATGGCATACACACCCGTATCCTAAGGGAATTAAGTAATGTCATAGCCAGACCCTTATTTCTGATATTTGCAGATTCTATACTGACAGGGAATGTCCCACAGGATTGGCGCATGGCAAATGTGGTGCCAATATTCAAAAAGGGTCCAAAAACAGAGCCTGGAAACTATAGGCCAGTAAGTTTAACATCTGTTGTGGGTAAACTGTTTGAAGGTTTTGTTAGAGCATCTTAACGGAAATAAGCAAATAACGCCATATCAGCATTGCTTTGTGAGGGATCGGTCATGTCAAACTAATTTAATCAGTTTCTATGAGGAGGTAAGTTCTAGACTTGACAGCAGCGAATCAATGGATGTCGTGTATCTGGACTTCTCCAAAGCATTTGACCCTGTACCACATAAAAGGTTAGTACACTGCTCAAAAAAATAAAGGGAACACAAAAATAACACATCCTAGATCTGAATTAATTAAATATTCTTCTGAAATACTTTGTTCTTTACATAGTTGAATGTGCTGACAACAAAATCACACAAAAGAAAAAAATGGAAATCAAATTTTTTAACCCATGGAGGTCTGGATTTGGAGTCACCCTCAAAATTAAAGTGGAAAAACACACTACAGGCTGATCCAACTTTGATGTAATGTCCTTAAAACAAGTCAAAATGAGGCTCAGTAGTGTGTGTGGCCTCCTCGTGCCTGTATGACCTCCCTACAACGCCTGTGCATGCTCCTGATGAGGTGGCGGACGGTCTCCTGAGGGATCTCCTCCCAGACCTGGACTAAAGCATCTGCCAACTCCTGGACAGTCTGTGGTGCAACGGGACGTTGGTGGATAGAGCGAGACGTGATGTCCCAGATATGCTCAATTGGATTCAGGTCTGGGGAACGGGCAGGCCAGTCCATAGCATCAATGCCTTCGTCTTGCAGGAACTGCTGACACACTCCAGCCACATGAGGTCTAGCATTGTCTTGCATTAGGAGGAACCCAGGGCCAACCGCACCAGCATATGGTCTCACAAGGGGTCTGAGGATCTCATCTCGGTACCTAATGGCAGTCAGGCTACCTCTGGCGAGCACATGGAGGGCTGTGCGGCCCTCCAAAGAAATGCCACCCCGCACCATTACTGACCTAATGCCAAACCGGTCATGCTGGAAGATGTTGCAGGCAGCAGAACGTTCTCCACGGCGTCTCCAGACTCTGTCACATGTGCTCAGTGTGAACCTGCTTTCATCTGTGAAGAGCACAGGGCGCCAGTGGCGAATTTGCCAATCTTGGTGTTTTCTGGCAAATGCCAAACGTCCTGCACGGTGTTGGGCTGTAAGCACAACCCCCACCTGTGGATGTCGGGCCCTCATATCACCCTCATGGAGTCTGTTTCTGACCGTTTGAGCAGACACATGCACATTTGTGGCCTGCTGGAGATCATTTTGCAGGGCTCTGGCAGTGCTCCTCCTGTTCCTCCTTGCACAAAGGCGGAGGTAGCGGTCCTGCTGCTGGGTTGTTGCCCTCCTACGGCCTCCTCCATGTCTCCTGATGTACTGGCCTGTCTGCTGGTAGCGCCTCCATGCTCTGGACACTACGCTGACAGACACAGCAAACCTTCTTGCCACAGCTCGCATTGATGTGCCATCCTGGATAAGCTGCACTACCTGAGCCACTTGTGTGGGTTGTAGACTCCGTCTCATGCTACCACTAGAGTGAAAGCATTGGCAGCATTCAAAAGTGACCAAAACATCAGCCAGGAAGCATAGGAACTGAGAAGTGGTCAGGTCACCACCTGCAGAACCACTCCTTTATTGGGGGTGTCTTGCTAATTGCCTATAATTTCCACCTGTTGTCTATCCCATTTGCACAACAGCATGTGAAATTGATTGTCACTCAGTGTTGCTTCCTAAGTGGACAGTTTGATTTCACAGAAGTGTGATTGACTTGGAGTTACATTGTGTTGTTTAAGTGTTCCCTTTATTTTTTTGAGCAGTGTATATAAAATGAGAATGCTCGGACTGGGAGAAAACGTCTGTAAGTGGGTAAGTAACTGGCTCAATGATAGAAAACAGAGGGTGGTTATTAACGGTACATACTCAGATTGGGTCACTGTCACTAGTGGAGTACCTCAGGGGTCAGTATTGGGCCCTATTCTCTTCAATATATTTATTAATGATCTCGTAGAAGGCTTGCATAGTAAAATATCAATTTTCGCAGATGACACTAAACTGTGTAAAGTAATTAACACTGAAGAGGACAGTATACTACTACAGAGGGATCTGGATAGATTGCAGGCTTGGGCAGATAAGTGGCAGATGAGGTTTAACACTGACAAATGTAAAGTTATGCACATGGGAAGGAATAATGCAAGTCACCCATACATACTAAAAATGGTAAAACACTCGGTAACACTGACATGGAAAAGGATCTAGGAATTTTAATAAACAGCAAACTAAGCTGCAAAAAACAGTGTCAGACAGCTGCTGCCAAGGCCAATAAGATAATGGGTTGCATCAAAAGGGGCATAGATGCCCGTGATGAGAACATATTCCTACTACTTTACAAATCATTAGTCAGACCACACATGGAGTACTGTGTACAGTTCTGGGCTCCAGTGAACAAGGCAGACATAGCAGAGCTGGAGAGGGTCCAGAGGAGGGCAACTAAAGTAATAACTGGAATGGGGCAACTACAGTACCCTGAAAGATTATCAAAATTAGGGTTATTCACGTTAGAAAAAAGACGACTGATGGGGAGATCTAATTACTATGTATAAATATATCAGGGGTCAGTACAGAGATCTATCCCATCATCTATTTATCCCCAGGACTGTGACTGTGATGAGGGGACATCCTCTGCGTCTGGAGGAAAGAAGGTTTGTACACAAACATAGAAAAGGATTCTTTACGGTAAGAGCAGTTAGACTATGGAACGCTCTGCCTGAGGAGGTGGTGATGGTGAGTACAATAAAGGAATTCAAGAGGGGCCTGGATGTATTTCTGGAGTGTAATAATATTACAGGCTATAGCTACTAGAGAGGGGTCGTTGATCCAGGGAGTTATTCTGATTGCCTGAATTTTTTATTCCCCTAAAGTGAGGAAAATTGGCTTCTACCTCACAGGTTTTTTTTTCCTTCCTCTGGATCAACTTGCAGGATGACAGGCCGAACTGGATGGACAAATGTCTTTTTTCGGCCTTATGTACTACTACTATGTATCCTAGCACGATTTTGCTATCTGTGTAAAAGTCAAAGGAATCAATGTCAAGGTCTGTTTCGTGCTCTATAAGCTCAGCAATTTCAACAGCTAACATGGCTGCACAGAGTTCAAGCCTTGGGATGGTATGTGCAGGCTTTGGAGTTAGCTTGGCTTTGCCCATGACGAATCCTACTCCTATTCCACCGTTAGAGTGTACAGCTCGGAGATAATCTACAGCAGCTATGGCTTCCATGGATGCATCCGAAAAGACATGGATCTCTAGTCTGGTGGCATTCTTCAAGGACGCAGGAGTGTAAGAGCGTGGTATCTTGAACTGTTCCAATGCCTGGAGGGACTGCTTCCAGGATTCCCACCTTTGTTGTTTCTCCTTGGGTAAAGGGGTATCCCAGTCAGTGTTCTCTGTAGTGAGTTGTCTGAGTAATATCTTACCCTGAATAGTAAAGGGTGCTACCCAAAGGGTCGTAGATACTGTTTCACTGCAGACAGTACTCTTCTTTTTGTGAAGGGCTTGTCGCAAGCGGATGTTTGAAATGTGAACGTATCTTGCTTAACATCCTACAGCAATCTAAGGCTGCGTTGTGTGAGGGAAAGGTCAGACTCTGGTTGGAATTCCTTGGCACTGACAGCATGATCATCGGAAGGAAATGCTCCCATTACCTTATTGCTGTTGGAGATGATTTTGTCTAGTCTGAGGTTGGCAGTGGCGAGCATGTTCTGGGTTCTGGTGAGAAGGTCAATGGCCTCTTCTTCCGTAGGTAGGGACTTAAGATCGTCATCCACGTAGAAGTTCCTTTCCACAAACCGACGTGCATCCGTCCCGAACTCCTGTTCGCCTATCTGGGCAGTTTTTCTCACTCCATAAATGGCAACTGCGGGGGAAGGGCTATTGCCAAACACGTGAACTTTCATCCGATAGTCTATGACCTCGCTGTTGACATCATTATTGCGATACCATCGGAACCTGAGGAAGTTTCTGTTATCTTCACGGACGATGAAACAATGAAACATTTGTTGAATGTCGGCCATAATGGCAATTGGCTCTTGTCTAAAGCAGGGTAGGACTCCCAAGAGGTTGTTGTTCAGATTGGGTCCAGAGAGAAGATTGTCATGGAGAGAAACGCCTTCATAGCGAGCGCTTGAGTCAAAGACCACTCTAATCTGGTCAGGCTTACGAGGATGATAGACACCAAAACACGGTAGGTACCAGCAGTCTTCTCCTTGTATAAGAAGGGGTGCAGGTTCAGCATGATCTCTTTCAAACACCTTCTGCATAAAGTCGACAAAATGTTTCTTCATCTCCGGTTTCCTGTTCAGGTTGCACTCTAAAGAGATGAACCGTGAATCTGCGTGTTGTCTATTATTTGGAATTCTCTTCCTTTGAGTGCGGAATGGTAGCGGCGCCACCCAGCTGTTAGAATCATCTTGATAGAACTCTTTACTCATGGTTCTCAAGAATTCCTTGTCTTCCATTGTGGCTGCTAACTCATTGTCTTTTGTGGTCACTTCAAACACTGTGTTACCAATGTTGTCATCCCGAAAGATGAATGCTTTCCTATCGTCGAGTATGATGCGCTCTGGCGTACCTTTGACACACAGTCTTTGTTTCACACTATAGTGATGTTGTTGTCTTGGAAAGCAAATAGTGTGTCCATTGGGCAGGACATGAGTTTTAAAGGAAGAAACCGAGAGAGGTTTCCTGCTATTGCTACGACAGACGTTGCCAATAACGACCCAGCCTAGATCCAGATGCTGGGCGTAAGGTGCATCATATGGGCCATTGATTTGATGGTGCACCTTGTGCACCCTTAGGATGTCTCTCCCGAGTAGCAACAGGATATCAGCATTCTCATCAAAGGCTGGTATTTGATCAGCTATGTCTTTCAAGTGAGTATGGTGCAAGGCAGCTTCAGGAGTGGGAATCTCATCCTTGTTAGTTGGGATCTGATTGCACTCAATGATAGTAGGCAAGGGTATTTCCAAGTTGCCGTTGAGAGGAGTAACTACAAGGTCACTGGCTCTTCTACCCCAGACTTCTGTAATCCCTGCACAAGTACCTAGGGTATAAGGTAGAGCACCTCCTTCTTATGCCTAAGAGATCAAAGAACCTTGTACTTGCGAGAGAACGGTTACTCTGGTCATCGAGAATGGTATACAGCTTTACGGCCCTTTCAGGTTTGCCCTTTGCGTATACGCGAACCAAGCATATCTTAGCGCAGGATTTCCCACAAAGTCCTTCCCCACAGACTTCAGTGCATGTTGAGAACACTGGGGTGGAGGTTGCTGTTTGTTCAGCGTGCTCCCCGCCAAACTTTGCCCTGGGGGAATGTCAGTGGATGGAGTAGTGCTGTGTTGGTACAGATGAAGGGCTTGAACGTGGTTGTCACTACCGCATTCTATGCACTTAATGATGGCCTTACAGTCTTTTGCCAGGTGTTCTGTGGAAGCACAGCATCTGAAACAAACTCCAAATTCCTTTAAAAGTTCCTTGCGTTCCTGTAGAGGTTTCTTTCTGAAGCCGATGCACTTCTTAAGTGGGTGTGGCTTGTTATGTATAGGACATTGGCGATTCGGATCCTCAAGTTTCTTGTTTTGTCCAGTCTTCGGAAGAACCGTAGCAGGTGCAGGTTGAACATCAGTCCTTTTCACCGACACTGGACCCCTGCGGTCTCTGTGCGTTATGCGCGGGTTTGCAAATCCTGGAGGTGGACTAAGAGGGTTATAGTCACCGTAGAAGAAACTTGGGTCATTCTTAGAGTCCGCACAATTTCCTTTATGAAGGTACAGAAGTAGGAAAAGGGAGGAAAGGCTACTCCATACCTTTTCTTGTAAGTAGATCCTTGACTAACCCATTTTTCTTGGATGCCATATGGTAGCTTAAGGACAATAGGGTTGATGCCACGATGGGTGTCAAGGTAACTAAGACCGGTTAGGTGGGTGTCAGCCTTAGCTAGTTGAAGCTCTAGAAGATCACTAAGTTCTTGAAGCTTTAGATTGTCTTTAGCTGTCATCCTTGGGAAGCCTTGCAACCTTTTTAGTAAGGCATCTTCGATGTCCTCAGAGCTGCCAAAGCTATGATCAAGTCTGTCCTAAGCAGCGTCGAGACCTGTAGCAGGATTGGAAATGTAAACGGTTTTAAGTCTCTTGATACGTTCAGCTGACTGAGGACCTAGCCACCTGATGAGTAGATCCAATTCTTCTGCAACAGTGATATCTAATTCGCTGATTGTTGCTTTAAAGGTGAATTTCCAGCCTCTGTAATTTTCAGGTTTGTCATCAAACATGGTGAGGCCCATCCTAGTGAGTTCTCTGCGAAGGATGTACTTGGCAAACTGCGACATGTCTGTGTTTTCAGACTTTGGGTATACAATTGCAGACGGAACAAAATTAGTTGCAGTAGCTGGTACATTGACGTTGAGTGACTTCGGAACATGAGATGGTGCTGAGGCGTTTAACACTGGAGCTGGTGTACGGTCCAAAGGTGTTTTGGCTTGTAGTTGCATAATAGTGGATTGGTTAGAGGGTGGCAGGTTAGTGCGATAGTGTGGTAGGTCATTTCTATTCGTACCTGTTTCTGCCACTTGAGAAGGTGTAATAGATGTAGAGACAACACCTTGGTTAAGTTATTTGGCTGCTATGACAGAGTGATGGAGTTTTGATGAGGTCTGTGATGACACTGATGCATAAGATATAACAGAGTGACGGCTACTGACACTTCTCTCATTGTCACTTACAGCCTGCTCTAAGACTCTTAGTCTTGCCATGTGTTTGGCGTGCTCACATTGTTTTTCTAAGACTTCAATTTCTGCTTCCCTCTGTGCAGCCTCAGCTTCCATTTCCGCTTTCTTCTGTTCAGCCTCAGCTTCCATTTCCGCTTTCTTCTGGGCGAAAACTGCCTGGATTTTAGAAGCTTCTGCATCAGCGCGGGCTTTGATGAGTCGTTGGCTGAGAGTAGAAGATGTTGATCTTAAGGCTTTGGAAGATCGTGTGGAGCGCTTAGAAGTTGTGGAGAGATGGGATCTAGATTCATGGAGATGTGCGATTTTTACATCTGTTTTTGTCCTTGTTTGTATTACTAGATCGTCTCTTTCAAGATTGAGCTCATTCAATTCCTGTAATTGTTTTAAGGAATTTTCTGTGTTGTACCGCTTTAAGAGATCAGCATATTTAGCAGTCTTTGGTAGTTCTCATAGGCAGCATTCAACTGCTTAACAGCGCCCTCTAGGTGCAATACCTTATGAGTTGGTTGAGACAGAGCTGACATGCATTCAATAGTTTTAGACCATGAGTGGCTGATGTTCTGCAGCAGTTCTTCTTTGTCAACCTCATAGTTCTCTTGGACTTTCCAGGTTGGCTTCACTAAACGTTTTTGTTTTATGTGGCCTTGAGGATCTGACTCCTGAGCTGTTGGAAGTTCAGGTTCTTTCTTGTATTAGGTTCCTCAGATTGTACATTGCCTTGCTGGTGCATTGTGATGGCAAGCAGAGGGTTAAATCACAAGGTATGTTTTTGCATAGAAATGTATCAATCTTCTGGCTCTGGGAGAGGGTTTCCTAGGCAACCAGTGGGAGGGGGAGTCAGAGAGAAGTTTAGCAATGGCTGCTGCAAAGTTAGTTTTGATAGCATACAGAGCTTAGATTGACTTGCAGGCAGAATGCATGTGACAATACAGTCTAGGAGCTGATTAAATAACAGTTGCATGAACAGTTTCTTCAATAGACTGTGCAGAAAACTGATGAATCTTATGCTGAGATTTACTTGCTGGCTGGAGTATACAGGCTTGTACATATATTCTGCTGTATTCCAGTGTCCATATACATCTCACTATACATGCATTGCTAGCAAGGATCCCTTGAAAGATCTTGTAAGATCCCTTCACAGATTTTTTGACTGTTCTGCCTCTCCAGTCTAAGCATTACAATGTGATCTCTGAACTTACAGTTCTGCTGAGATGGCGATAACCATAATCCTAGGTGAATTGGCGGACAGTGACTCGATTCAAACGACACCTTGTAGATCGTGAAGAAGTTTATTCCAAACTGTGCAGATCATACACCGATGAACAAATGGATAGGTCAAAAAATCATGCTGTGAGCAGCTAACAGAGCAAGTAGCTGAGATGAGGGGTGAAGCCAGAATAAAGAAGAGGGGAGGAGACAAGCGAGAGAGCAGAAGCTAGGGGAAGAGAGAAGGGACACACATAATGAAAAGGCAAACCATGCATGTGTAACATGATATGGCTTATAGCTTATGAAACCCCAAAGTCACAATTTTGAGGTACCCTTTGCTCAGGGGATATGGGTTAATTAACTGGCTAGAGTGTTACACTTTGAGCCTAGAATATTGAACCTTTTCACAAAATTCTAATTTTAAGCTGCATTAATGCAATTCCTTTTAATTTGCATTACTGAAATAAATGGACTTTTGCACGATATTCAAATTTTTGGAGTTTCACCTGTATACGTTAGCATATGTGTGTTGAGATAAGATAAGGTTTGTACGTGCTAAGTAGCCAATATGCATTTCTTGCTAGAGAAAAAAATAGTCTTGGCTATTAACCCATTAGTAGAATATAGAATACTAACCAATCAATAGATGGATTCAGTTCTAACCAATTAGAAGTATTATTTGTGTACCAATCAGAAGTTATTGTCGGAATATTTGTAAACCAATCATGTTAATACTTTAAAGGTGTTACACCCTTGGAATGGGGTTTAAATAAAGGGCCAAGGACACTCCCTTTTTGGGATCCTGGCAGAGTTTTTTAACTATGCGCTGATCTCTGTGATTTTCCTCCGTCTACGTCATTCACCTAAACAAATGGTATCGATCCTCACATGACTGACCCTTGGTCTGCCACAACAGTAGCCTTATCCATCATGAACACACACTGTACTACTGATTAACGCAAAGTTTCTTGAAAGGTTAGGTATGCTTTAAACCTATGCTCATACCGGCATCAAGGTCTGTTTAGTCAGATTCCAGTTCCTCTCTAATTGCCAGAATAACTGTCTGTTGTACTATTCTATACTGTAATTAAAAAGATGATGAAAACCTAACAGGCCTTCAAGAAGTTATTGAGATACAGTACAATACAAATAATAACAGAAGCCATGAGAACCTGAGAAAGCAGGAAATTTCTGGTGGTCATTAGGAGGCAAAGGCAAGTGAAAACACTGAAATGGTTGAACAAACTAAAAAGATGCAGGATGTATGAAAAAATAAAAGTGGTCCCCCAGTTATCAATTAAAATCTGACATTAAAAGATAATTGTAGGCAAAAATTAAAAATGAACCCTTTGGCCGAAGTCATGGAGCTATACATGCTCCCAAAGTTTAATTCACATGAATGAATGATGCCATTATAGAAATCCCCTGCTAGGCCGCAGCTGAAGCCTGTGCTGCCATAACAGCCAAGTAGTACTGTCCTGAGCCACTTCGGAGTTAGAATAAGAAGGCCTGAACAATGCAAAAAGAGGAAACATATATAAATGTTGGCTGATTTTTCATTTTGACTAGAGTAGTCCTTTAAATGCAGACTGTATAGTTAAGGTTACTTTCACACCTGCGTCAGGTGCAGATCCGTCTGGTATCTGCACAGACAGATCCGCACCTATAATGCAAACGCTTGTATCCGTTCAGAACGGATCAGTTTGCATTATTCTTTTAAAATAAAGTCTAAGTCAAAACGGATCCGTCCTGACTTGCATTGAAAGTCAATGGGGGACGGATCAGTTTTCAACTGCACCATATTGTGTCAGTGAAAACGGATCCGTCCCCATTCACTTACATTGTAATTCAGGACGGATCCGTGTCGCCAGGCGGACACCAAAACGCTGCAAGCAGGTTTTGGTGTCCGCATCCAGAGCGGAATGGAGGTGGAACGGAGCCAAACTGATGCATTCTGAATGGATCCTTATAAAACGGATCTCACAAACAGAATTCAAAACGGCAGTGTGAAAGTAGCCTAACATGTCTGTGAACCTGTTTGATATACCTTTTTTCTTTGTGGCACTGTTCTTATTCCCAATCCCCTCTTCACTGGCCCCCCAAGTGCTGAGACTAATGTATGTACAATGACCCTATTTACTAATAAGAGTGTGCCTAGATTTAGGCATAAATTGCTCTAAAAAATAAAACTATTTGGTGCATCTAGGTTTAGAGAAAGTTTCTTTGCTTAGTCAACAGGACATGGCTTACCAGACACGGGTGTGATTTCATGAGAAGGCGTGTGGCGTAAGATGCAAGATTTTGAACCAGAATTGCATTACAATTCTGGCATAAAACTCTGTCTCAAACTAAGCCAACCAATAAATGTTATAGAGTGATCTCCCAGTCTTCTGGCAACAAATACCTCAGTCTCTTGACTTCTGCTTTCCTGGGAACATCTGTCCCTGAGTTGTGGTGTGGGCACTGGCAACAGTGCTTTCGGTACAGTGAAACTTGGGAGACAGTTCCGAGAATTGCTATGAGGCCACCCTTTGCGATGAAGCCAAGCAATACATCATAGAAGCTGCATCCAGACACCGAGAGGATGCATCTGGTTTTCTCTTACAGGTTATGCCAAAACCTGGTACAAGGGACTCATAGGTTTAGACACAGGATAGACACATCACATCAGCGCTGGTCCATCCTTGTGCACTGGGAGAGTGCAAGACTACCGAATCACAGTATGCATCCCATAGTCTGAGAATCAGGTGGCCATTTTAGATGAATGAGTAACAATGCACACATAAAACAACAGATATACTAACAATACATTCATCATTTTTTATGTAGAACTGGAGTGTTGCTTTATGTAAGGCTACTTTCACACTCGCGTTTGGTGCGGATCTGTCATGGATCTGCACAGACGGATCCGTTCAGATAATACAACCACATGCATCCGTTCAGAACGGATCAGTTTGTATTATCTTTAACATTGCCAAGACAGATCCGTCTTGTACACCATTGAAAGTCAATGGAGGACGGATCCGTTTTCTATTGTGCCAGATTGTGTCATAGAAAACGGATCCGTCCCCATTCACTTACATTGTGTGTCAACAACAAAACGCTGCAAGCAGAGTTTTGGTGTCCGCCTCCAAAGCGGAATGGAGATGGAACGGAGGCAAACTGATGCATTCTGAGCGAATCCTCTTCCATTCAGAATGCATTAGGGCAAAACTGATCAGTTTTGGATCGCTTGTGAGAGCCCTGAACGGATCTCACAAACGGAAACCAAAACGCCAGTGTGAAAGTAGCCTTACTTATAAAAGGTGTCAGACCTGATTGGCAGGGGTCCGACACCCAGGATCCCCGATGATCAGCTGTTTGAGAAGGCACTAGCGCTCTTGTGAGCACCGCGGCCTTCTCTGTACTCATAAACACAGCGCCGTACATTGTATAGCAGCTGTGCTTGGTATCGCAGCTCAGCCCCATTCACTTCTATGGGGATCAGCTGCGCCTAGGCATATGATGGCTAACCTCCAGAACTCCAGCTGTGGTAAAACTTGGCTGTTCTCAGAACTCTATAGAAATGAATGGAGCATGCTGAGAGTCGTAGTTTCACCACAGCTGAAGTGCCGGAGGTTTGCCATCACTGCTAGACCATGTGACCAATGAACGGGTTGTCACTTGGCCTAGGGAAAGCAGCAAGAAGGCTGCGGTGCTGCTGTGGGCGTTGGTGCCTTCTCAATTAGCTGATAGGCGGGGGTCCCAGGTGTCAGACCCCCACCAATCAGATACTTATGACTTACTAAGTTTTCATTTCTAGGTGGACATTCACATTGCCACTGTTGTAAAACCAAAATCAAAGTGGCCTGATTTTCAAATACAGACTGTATTTTTCACCTCATTTGACAGGGCAGTTTTGGTTGCTTGTGAACCCCTGACCAGATGGGATGTAGATCGGGTAACCCCCATTCTGGAGATAAATGCACATTTCAGAGGTGGGAACCACATGTATCAGACATATATATATAGCTTATTCTGTGGATGACAAAAATCTCTAAGATTAGAATAACACTTGTGCTCCTACTTTGCAACCTAAATGAAAGGGGTAAGGCTACTTTCACACTGGCGTTCGGAGCGGATCCGTCTGATGTTTCATCAGACGGATCCGCTCCTATAATGCAAACGCTTGCATCCGTTCAGAACGGATCCGTTTGCATAACAGTTTATTTCAGATCTGATTTTTCACTTCGGAAAACTCAGATCCGACAGTATATTCTAAACACAGAAGCGTTCCCATGGTGATGGGGACGCTTCAAGTTAGAATATACTGAGAACTGTGTACATGACTGCCCCCTGCTGCCTGGCAGATGCTGCCAGGCAGCAGGGGGCAGACCCCCCCCCTCCTGTATTTAACTTATTGATGGCCAGTGCAGCCCCCCCTCCCTCCCCAGTATTAATTGTAACCAGTGCGGCCCCCCTCCCTCTATATTCATCGGTGGCCAGTGCGGATATTAAATATGACCAGTGCGGTCTCCCCCTCCCTCCCTCCCCAGTATTAAATATGAGTAGTGCGGTCTCCCCCTCCCTCCCTCCCCAGTATTAAATATGAGCAGTGCGGCCTCCCCCTCCCTCTATTCATTGGTGGCCAGTGCGGATTCAAAGTATTGTGATCAGTGCGGCCTCTCCTCCCCCCCCCTTCATCATTGGTGGCAGCGGAGAGTACCGATCGGAGTCCCAGTTTAAATCGCTGGGGCTCCGATCGGTTACCATGGCAGCCAAGACGCTATTGCAGTCTTGGCTGCCATGGTTACTTAGCAACAAATAGAATCATTATACTTACCTGAAGAGCTGCGATGTCTGTGACCGGCCGGGAGCTCCTCCTACTGGTAAAGTGACAGGTCTGTGCGGCGCATTGCCTATAGACCTGTCACTTACCAGTAGGAGGAGCTCCCGGCCGGTCACATAGATCGCAGCTCTTCAGGTAAGTATAATGCTGCTATTTGTTGCTAAGTAACCATGGCAGCCAAGACTGCAATAGCGTCTTGGCTGCCATGGTAACCGATCGGAGCCCCAGCGATTTAAACTGGGACTCCGATGAATATAGAGGGAGGGGGGCCGCACTGGTTACAATTAATACTGGGGAGGGAGGGGGGGCCCGCACTGGCCACCAATAAGTTAAATACAGGAGAGGGGGGGGGGGGGGGGTCTGCCCCCTGCTGCCTGGCAGCACCTGCCAGGCAGCAGGGGGCAGTCATGTACACAGTTCTCAGTATATTCTAACTTGAAGAGTCCCCATCACCATGGGAACGCCTCTGTGTTAGAATATACTGTCGGATTTGAGTTTCACGATGTAACTCAAATCCGATGGTATATTCTAACATAGAGGCGTTCCCATGGTGATGGGGACGCTTCAAGTTAAAATATACCATCGGATTGGAGAAAACTCCGATCTGATGGTATAATCCTGACTTTACATTGAAAGTCAATGGGGGACGGATCCGTTTGAAATTGCACCATATTGTGTCAATGTCAAACGGATCCGTCCCCATTGACTTGCATTGTAAGTCTGGACGGATCCGTTTGGCTCCGCACGGCTAGGCGGACACGAAAACGCTGCAAGCTGCGTTCGGGTGTCCGCCTGCTGAGCGGAGCGGAGGCCAAACGGTGCCAAACTGATGCATTCTGAGCGGATCCGCATCCACTCAGAATGCATTGGGGCAGTACGGATCCGTTCGGGGCCGCTTGTGAGAGCCTTCAAAGGGAACTCACAAGCGGAGCCCCGAACGCTAGTGTGAAAGTAGCCTTATCTGGCCTTGGAGCTGACAACCCCTGGGGTCCTATCCTTTGTCCCTTAACATAAATAACCCCACTCAGGTGTCTGTGGTCCCAACGCTGCTCCATTCCTGGCAGTTTTCCGCCTCTACAGGACCAGAATGCAGCTTGGTCCTGTGACTGCTGTGGCCAATCACAGGCCTCAGCGATCACAGGATCAAGGTGTTTCCTGGTCCTGCGAGGACTGGAAGCTGCTGGGAATGGAGCAGCAATGGAACTGAGGTCAAGTGAGTGTGTTTTTTTATGTTAAAGGGAACAAGTTAGATCCCCGGAGTTGTCGGCTTCAAGATGAGATAACCCTTTTAAGATCTGTGTGAATCCCTTAGAAAAAAATGCAGTTCAAAATATACTGCAGATTTTTATCCGGGGAATGTTTCTTTGTAAACATTTTGCCTAAAACAGCAATATCAAATTTTCAAAACAAGATGAGCAAATATAATGAAAATACATACCAGTAAAAATACTGATAATTATATTACAAATGTTAAGTGCAGTGTGTGATATTGCATGTTCTTAAGGTAAGACTACATATTGCATATCAGTCTAGTCTATAGTCTGCACTGAATCAGTAACTTAATAAAATACTACTGCAAAAACATGCAATTAATTCACTCATCAGTCTGTTGCAAGACTAGCAAAAATAAGACTCTGTTGCCATCTGGCTTGTGGTTTCCATTATGCATGAAAAGTTGCCAGATCTGTTATACAATGGACACTTGCCGCGCCTAATGGACCACACTGACTTATAATGGAAACTGTTCCACTGAGGTGTCATTTTGACAAGAAAAATAGCACCGAAGCCCTATTTCTCCCACCTAGAATGAGGAAAAGGCAATGGAACCTCCCACATAGATGTGAAAAGATCCTGAGGTGTAACAGATAGATAACTAAAATAATAGGAAACATACATTTCAAATGGGTTTTTCAATTTTTAAAAAATAATTAAAAAAATTGGGTGCAAATGGGTTAACTGCAGTTGAGATTCATCACTTCCTAAGGTACTGTCTGTAGTTGAGATGCCTCTGTAAGCAAGTCTCCCATGCAGTCAAATGACCATGCTCCTGGGGTTTATCTCCCGCTTGTGTGATGTCCCATACTCAGAACAGCGGGTTATCTCCCCTCTCCCCCTCCCTGCAGTAGGAGAGGTCACACATCACATGTTTCTTACCTCCACTGTATCCTGGTTCACCTCCTTCCCTGTCTCTGAGTGGATAGTGTTTCACAGGCTGGGTAGCAGATAATGCAGAGCCAGTGAGCGACAGAACAGCAGAGGAGACAGGGAGAAATTACAGCACTTGCTAACTAAATGTAATAGAGGAGTATGCAAGCATCTGTTATTAGAGGTAATGTCAGGGGAAAATAATCACAGGAACTGTAGCCCTTCACATTGATGATCTTACCCACAGTACACTCTGGCTGCATTAAAACAACAGTGCTGTACAGAGCTGTACAAGATAATGAAAGTGATAAGTACTTCTGAGCTATGGTACCATAAACAGATGATTATTCAGATACATACAGATACATTTCTGTGTTTCTATAAGCTCGGAAAACATCTTAAAGACCTTTTTTTTTCCCTTGAGGAAATCTAAACTACAAGGTTAAAAAAGCAAGTATTATTTTATTGTACTATGAAGGCAGCTTATAAAATTTCATTCGTAACAGACTAGCATGTTTCTGCTGCCCATCATTATTTACATCTAGGAGCTAAATATCAGAATAGCAGGTATGGCAATAACAGTCAATCAGCCTCAACCTGATGAAATAATTGAGAAATAGGCTTTGAGGTAACAACTAAGGACAAACGCTGCATTTAGTGTTAAGAGAGTGTGTTTTCTCCAATTTGGCAATCTGGTGTTTCCACTCCTTAACACGTGCAATTTTGCATTGCTTGGAAGTACTTATCTATGGACAGTTGGCCAGAAGAACTGCACACCTGACATGGCCTATAATCAGGCTATAAGCAGGGAAATGGGAATATTAATAAGAACTTGCACATCCCAGTGTGCATCCTTGTTCAATTCTTTACACCATGGCAAACAGGCAGGTTCACGGTACATTTATAGCATGTGTGTATACAGATTATTCTGGGGATACATGATGATTTATGTTCTGGGACCAGCTGTCACACTTTGTCCATAACTGTTCTTCTTAGTCTCTGTAAGAAGTGAAAAGGGAAGACATTATACAAAGTTTACATTGTGAACATAAACTTCATGTCAGCTATTTTAGACATTTAGACATAAATGTGCATACAACAATGGAAGTTAAAAAGATAAAGGCTAGTCTTGGTACACAGGTAAACAGAAATTTACATTTTCATATTTATGCATTTACACCTCTTTGTTCAAATCGTGATATGCAGATCAAAACAAGTAAAAAATGTGACAAATATATGCCACCAAAAAAAGAACCCTTGTGAAACGTACATTAAATGTCATGCTGTCTTTTACAGGTCAAAATCACCAGAAAAAAACTACATGTGAAGCAAGCCTAAAGGTGGCTTCACACACGGACATAAGGGGAGATTTATCAAAACAAGTGTAGAGGAAAACTGGCCCATAGCAACCAAAGGAGTTCTGATATATAAAAGCTGGAATCTGATTGGTTGCTATGGGCTACTAAACCAGTTGTTTTCCTTTACATCAGTTTTGATAAAGCTCCCCCTGCATAGTGTTTTGTGGGAAATTCCACATTTTCATGGATTTAATTTATTTTCATGTTTTTTGCACAATAATGCTGTTTTTTACTGTTATTTTATTCTGGCCTTTGGTGCATTTTTTTGTGTCAGCGGCTTTTTTTTCTTCAAAACACAGCATGCTTTGGTTATGTATTATTTTCTGTAATTTTTCTATGCTAAGAATGAGATGAGCAGAAAACTCTAGCACCACTAGAAACATAGAAACATAGAATGTGTCGGCAGATAAGAACCATTCGGCCCATCTAGTCTGCCCAATATACTGAATACTATGAATAGCCCCTGGCCCTATCTTATATGAAGGATGGCCTTATGCCTATCCCATGCATGCTTAAACTCCTCCACTGTATTTGCAGCTACCACTTCTGCAGGAAGGCTATTCCATGCATCCACTACTCTCTCAGTAAAGTAATACTTCCTGATATTACTTTTAAACCTTTGCCCCTCTAATTTAAAACTATGTCCTCTTGTAGCAGTTTTTCTTCTTTTAAATATTCTCTCCTCTTTGTTGATTCCCTTTATGTATTTAAAAGTTTCTATCATATCCCCTCTGTCTCGTCTTTCTTCCAAGCTATACATGTTAAGGTCCTTTAATCTTTCCTGGTAAGTTTTATCCTGCAATCCATGTACCAGTTTAGTAGCTCTTCTCTGAACTCTCTCCAAAGTATCAATATCCTTCTGGAGATATAGTCTCCAGTACTGCGCACAATACTCCAAATGAGGTCTCACTAGTGCTCTGTAGAGCGGCATGAGCACCTCCCTCTTTCTACTAGTAATGCCTCTCCCTATACACCCAAGCATTCTGCTAGCATTTCCTGCTGCTCTATGACATTGTCTGCCTGCCTTTAAGTCTTCTGAAATAATGACCCCTAAATCCCTTTCCTCAGATACTGAGGTTAGGACTGTATCACTGATTTTATATTCTGCTCTTGGGTTTTTACGGCCCAGGTGCATTATCTTGCACTTATCAACATTAAATTTTAGTTGCCATATTTTTGACCATTCCTCTAGTTTTCCTAAGTCCTTTTCCATTTGGTGTATCCCTCCAGGAACATCAACCCTGTTACAAATCTTTGTGTCATCAGCAAAAAGACACACCTTACCATCGAGGCCTTCTGCAATTTCGCTGATAAAGATATTAAACAATATGGGTCCCAGAACAGATCCCTGAGGTACCCCACTGGTAACAAGACCTTGGTCTGAATATACTCCATTGACTACAACCCTCTGTTGCCTGTCCCTCAGCCACTGCCTAATCCATTCAACAATATGGGAGTCCAAGCCCAAAGACTGCACTTTATTGATAAGCTTTCTATGTGGGACAGTATCAAAAGCCTTACTAAAGTCTAGATAAGCGATGTCTACTGCACCTCCTCCATCTATTATTTTAGTCACCCAATCGAAAAAATCAATAAGATTAGTTTGACATGATATCCCTGAAGTAAACCCATGCTGTTTTTCATCTTTCAATCCATGGGATTTTAGATGTTCCACAATCCTCTCCTTAAGTATGGTTTCCATTAATTTCCCCACTATTGATGTCAGGCTTACTGGCCTATAGTTGCCCGATTCCTCCCTACTACCTTTCTTATGAATGGGCACAACATTTGCTAATTTCCAATCTTCTGGGACGACTCCTGTTGCCAGCGATTGGTTAAATAAATCTGTTAATGGTTTTGCTAGTTCAACGCTGAGCTCTTTTAATAGCTTTGGGTGTATCCCATCAGGCCCCTGTGACTTATTTGTATTAATTTTAGACAGCTGACTTAGAACCTCTTCCTCTGTAAAGACACATGCATCAAAAGATTCATTAGTCTTCTTTCCTAACTGAGGTCCTTCTCCTTCATTTTCCTTTGTAAAAACTGAACAGAAATATTCATTGAGGCAGTCAGCTAGTTCTTTATCTTCTTCTATATACATTCCTTCTTTTGTTTTTAATTTGGTAATTCCTTGTTTTAGTTTCCTTTTTTCATTTATGTATCTGAAGAATGCCTTCTGGCCTTTTTTTCCTGACTGAGCTAATTTCTCTTCTGCCTGTGCTTTGGAAGCTCTTATAACTTGTTTGGCCTCTCTCTGCCTAATCTTATAAATTTGTCTGTCATCCTCGTTTTTTTTTTTTTTTATAATTCCTAAATGCTATCTTTTTGTTTTTAATGATTTTGGCCACTTCTGCTGAGTACCACAGTGGTCTCTTCCTTTTTTTGCTTTTACTGACAAGCCTAATGCAATTTTCTGTTGCCTTCAATAGTGCCACTTTTAAGTAGTCCCATTTCTCCTGGACTCCAATGAAACTGTTCCAGTCTGATAGGGACTTGTATACCACTAATCTAATTTTAGAAAAGTCTGTTTTTCTAAAATCTAAAACTTTTGTTTTTGTGTGGTGTGACTCAGTCACTGTACTTATAGTAAACCACACTGACTGGTGATCACTAGATCCCAAGCTTTCCCCTACAGTAATATCAGATACCAAATTCCCATTTGTGAATACTAAATCTAAAATGGCCTCCTTCCGGGTTGGCTCCTCCACTACTTGCTGTAGAGATAATCCCAGTAGGGAATTTAGAATATCTGTACTCCTGGCAGAACTAGCTATTTTGGTTTTCCAGTTTACATCTGGAAGATTGAAGTCTCCCATAATGATAACTTCCCCCTTCAATGTCATTTTAGCTATTTCCTCAACTAGTAGATCATCTAATTCTTTGACTTGGCTAGGTGGTCTATATATCACACCTACACGAGTTGCCTTATGATTATCAAGCTGCACGGTAACCCAAACTGACTCTAAATTGTTCTCACTAACTTGTATCAAATTAGATTTTAGGTTATCTTTCACATACAGGGCCACCCCTCCCCCCTTCTTGCCTTCTCTGTCTTTCCTGTATAGAGAGAACCCCGGTATTGATATATCCCAGTCATTACTCCCCTTGAACCACGTCTCAGTAACAGCCACTACATCTATATTCTCAGATGCCATTATAGCCTCAAGTTCATTGATCTTATTTCCTAGACTGCGAGCATTTCTAGACAAGACTCTGAGCTTGTCATTTCTTAACCTTTGTGCTACTGCCCTCTTCTGGCATTGTTTCGGGGGGCAGTTGGACTGCTGGATTATCACTCTTTTGCCCCCCTTTCCTAGTTTAAATGCTTCTTAGCAAATACCTGGAACTGTTCACCGAGGACATTCGTTCCTTTGAGAGAAAGGTGCAAACCATCTTTCTTGTACAGTTCTTTTCCATTCCAACAAGAGCTAACATCAGACACAAAGCCAAACCCTTGGTTCAGACACCATTCACCAAGCCATACATTGAATTCCTTAATGCGCATCTTCCTGTCATGCTGAAGGTTATGCACAGGCAAAACTGCAGAGAATGAAACAGTTGATGCAACCTCCTGTATATCCTTTCCAAGTGTGTGAAAAGCTTCTTTCACCTTTGAAACCTCATTGCAAGCCAGATCGTTTGTCCCAAGATGGAGAATAACATCCACTTCCCTTTCCTGCTTTGCTTGCCTAACAATATTAACGATCCGTCGTCTATCCCTGCTAGCGGTAGCACCAGGGAGACATCTCACAACACCATTCTCCTCAACCTTCACACCTCTTATGATGGAATCGCCCACCAACAGCTGCTTACTATCAATCCTCACCTTCTCCTTTTTGTCTTTGGCTGCAGTCTTACATACTTTAGGCATGGGAGATGATTGTTTCTCACCCACTGTGCTTGAGCCATCCTCCATGTTGCTCTTGCACTCTGAAAGTGCTGCAAATGAATTATGGAGAGCCACAGACTGTGGGACATGCCTTCTATCCACAACTCTCAGTCTACCAGAACCTACAGTAACCCATCTCCCTATTCTAGGGGGCCTCTGTGGCAGTGGCATTGCAATGTTCTCAGCCTGAGTTTGTTTAGTGGTTAATTTAAAAACCTCATATTTCAAAAAGGTAATTTCCTGCTGCATTATGGAGAGCTGTCTACAGATCAGACAGTATCCAAACCTCTGAAGAGTGGAACCTGAAATAAAAGCACAACAATTCCTGCACAGAACCAGGTCTGCCATTGTAAAGAGGGGAAAGATTTTAAACAAACAACTCTTACTTGTTTAGATTGTATCCACCTCCAGATTACCTCCTGAGTATCTCCTGAATATCTTAATGCTCTTGTAAATCAGCTCTTGGTAAGCAGTCTTGGAGAAGCAGCAAGCTATAATTAGCAAGCTAATACTGTGTGGGTTTATATACACACCCTCCCACAAAGGCTCCTCCCCCAACAGCAAATTAACACCTTACTTGCCTATGCTCATTTGCAATCAGACAATAGAGATACTGTGTCTAGCAAATTCCTTACCTCTCTTGAAACACAGTGTCTGAGTATTGACCAGAAACACCACTGAAGTTCTGCTACAGTGGAAAAACTCTGAGTTAGACTAAGTTGGTCTCCTGAATATCTCAATGCTCTTGTAAATCAGCTCTTGGTAAGCAGTCTTGGAGAAGCAGCAAGCTACCTCTTCAAGATTACACTGCAAGTCGTCTCAGAGGTTCAGTGTTATTACAAGTGCTTGTTCCATTCACCTCCTCTTCAAACAGCTGATCGGCGGGGGTTGACGTGAGTCAAACCCCCACCGATCAGATTGACCTAACCTGATGACGTATCCTGAGCCAGATGCTTGCTGTCAACAGGGAATTTGTAAATGATGAAATGCACTATAAAGATGTGCATTTTTGTGCAAGGGCTGAAAGTACTGGATATTTGATTCGAGAGCTCAATCTGCAGCACCACTGAAACAGCTAACTTTGGCTGTTTTTGCACTCTTATTTGGGAGACATTGATCCTAACTGCCGATTATATGATGGGCTCCGACAAGACCGAGTTTTTCCACAAGTCTGATCCGCCGAGTGGAAGTCCCAAGCAGGTGCGATCACCAGGTAGTTCTGCCTCACCTGCCTCTTTTCCTGGTGGGAACGCTCATTGAACCTCTCACCGAAGGTTCTATGAGATCTATGCTGGACTCTCTACGCTCCTCACTAGTGTCCTTCTAATCGGTTTCCTTGCCTAAACTCTCTGACCTTGAGAGTTTGAATGACCCTGTCTCGGACCACGAGATAGACCAGCCAATTTCAAACCCATATCTCTGTTAAATATGGACATCAAACTATTTTCCAAGATTTTAGCATCTAGGTTACATAAAGTCTTCCCCAGCATTGTGGGTTGAGTTGTGGTTGTAGCAGGCAGGCAGTGTAGGGATGGGACCCGACATATGCTTGATCTCCAGGACCACCACACTCTTCCGGTCCTTAGATGCTGAAAATGCTTTTGACAGAGTTCATTGGGGGTACCTGTAGAGTGTTCTCTGCAAATTTAGGCTCACTGGGCCTATTGTTAAAGGCACAATGTTATTTTATTCTAACCTCACTGCAAGGGTGCTGGACTCTGGTTTCCTTTTTAGGACATTCCACATTTCCAATGGAACAAGACATGGGTGCCGTTGGTCTTCGCACTGATTATGGAACCCCTAGCCGAATCCCTACGCATTACTTCAATCATTACTGAGGTACAGACAGGTTTACAATCCCATGTTATTACATTATATACGGATGACATGATCCTATCTATCACTTATCCAGAGACTTCCCTTGCTGCTGCTTGGGATATCTTGCAGCAGTTTTCTTCTGTCTCCTACTACAAATTGCATGTCACCAAGTCCCAAATACTTATGCTTTTTACTCCTGAGGAAACCAGAGGCGCCGACCTCTTCATAACTTTGGCGGATCCACCGCTGCTTCTAAATGTAAGACAGCCTCCTAGCTGTCTTACATTTAGACTATTTTGTATGCCTAAACCAGCCTGTCTCCTTCCCCACCACACCACTTTTTTAGACCTGGGAGAAGTTGCAGAGTGCAGTGAAATCTGTGCCAGGAATACGCCTAATTTAGGCGTATTTCTGTTTAATTAATGACCCTCCTATGTTTTTTTCCTCCAAATACTCTCTTTTATCAATATCATCATATATGACATTTCCAATCCACCACCACAGGTATTGTGTGCCTGGTACAACCCTCTTCCATCAATAGATTTTAGAGTACTCCTAGCCTTCGGAAGTTAATGTCCACTATATATATATGGATAATGATCTTGCCTACTACTTCTACCAAAGTTCCTTTTATGATTAAATGGGAAGCAGAATTGAGAAACATATTTCCTCTGAAATATTGGTATTCAGCCTTATATCGAGCAGTTAAATCCTCAAACTGCATAAATCATGCAGAACAGTATAGGAAAATCCAACTTAGATAGTACTTGACACCAAATAGACTAGCACATATGACTGGGGACTACCCAGTATGCTGCTGGCAATAGTGTAGACATTGGATAACCCCAGCTCTTATGTGGTGATTCTGCCCACTAATCCTGCCTCTTTGGGAGAAATCTCTCACTGGTCATATGAAAGGTATCTGCATTATCGATGAACTTATGCCTAGAGTTGGCAATCCTATGTTTAGGGTTATCTAAGGCCCCTCTGCATGTTACATGGGTGGTAGCACATATCCTCACTGCTACTCACAAGGTTATTGCCCGGCACTGGAAATAAACTATCACTTCTCTGATATCTGAAGTCATACAGCTAGTTAACCAACACATGCAATATGAGATGATCTATGCACCTAACTAGCAATCCAGGATTAAGTCCCATAATCAGTGGCTGCCCTGGCTTTCAAGTTCTAATGCCTTCCCTCTAATGTCTCCCTTCCTCTACTAGGAGTGCTTTTTTTATATCTGTCCTTTGGCCTAGGGTTGTCACATTTTGTACGGCCTATTGCACCTTCTACTAAAAGACAATTTTATGATTGTTGTACTTCATGCCTACCTGTTTGTAATGGGTTATAGGTTATTGTTTTTTTTTTTCTGTATCACTGGTATTGTAATAATAATATTAAAAACTCAATAAAAACATTGTTACAAAAAAGATTAAATTCAACTGTCATAAAAAAAGCATGTGAAGAAAACCCACGGCTGATTTCAAATACAGTGGTATACAAACTGAATTATTGTTTGATACTTATTTAACTTTTTTTAATGTCCCAAATGCACTAAAAACATTTTTTCTAATATACTTTATTAATTAATTTTGACCTTTTACTAAAGTGGTGTACGCGTCCGCGTTTTGCGGACAAGAATAGGCAGTTAAATCAATGGCTGTCCGTGCCGTTCCGCAAATTGTGGAACGCACACGGATGCCATCCGTGTTTTGTGGATCTGCGATTTGCGGACCGCAAAACACACAACGGTCGTGTGTATGAGGCCCAAGGCTGCAGGTCTCTGAGAATTGTTAGCAACTGTCTCCATAAAGTGTGAGCTCCAGACTGCAACTGATCTCTGTAGATTTGCATACAGAGACAACAGTGGCACCAAGAGGAGACAGATACGATCGCTCTGCCAGGCGCTGTAGGAAACTTTCAGGTCAGCCATGAAGCTTTCCTACTGTCATCTTTCACAAGATGACAGCAGGCAGTTCTGATCTGTATTACAGGTCTGGGGCTATTTATGCAAGCTCCGAACCTGTTACACTTTATTCTCTGGGGGCATAGCAGCTCCAAGGCTGTAGCGCATGCTCTGGAGCCGTTATACAGGAGGAACGAGGTGGCCGAACCTAAAACAAGCATCGAGTGGGCAGGAGTTAATATGCATGTGCCAACCTCTGTGAATCCTCTGATTCCCAGCCACTAGAAAGGCCAGCTGTATCACTACTATGATGCAAGCACGGCCACCACTGCAGCGGTGGCAGTAACCCCTAGAGATAAGCATGGTTTAACAGGTTGGAAAATTAAAGGTAAAGGTTAACAGATGCATTATTGAAAATAGAATTATATTCTCAAATGACTTAAAATACGATTATACACATAATAAATATGACATGATGAGGTTAGACAACGCCTTTAAGAAACACCAATAAACAATCCCTGCCCAAAGGACCATCCCACCAGGTGTTCACATCATTACGAGTGTGCATTTCAGAACACACTGAGACCAGATTCATTAGCAAACTACAAAATATTGCATGGGATATAAATTATCTAGATTTTGAGGTTAAAACATTTTTCAAACAGAAAAATATATAGTTCTACATAGTATAGCATTAATTAGATATATATTATCTTGTAGTGAAAACAACTGTGCCGCACCTTTAAGGTTCTTCATAATTTGAAAGGAAATTCTTCAATATAGTTACGGAGTGCAGGTTGAATAGGCAATCTGGGTAATCCCTCTCTTCCGTATTGTGTCACAATGCATAGACGGCATAGCTGCTGCAAACTGAGAATTCGAGTTCTGCGCAGTGGCTTTGACAGTACCAATTTAATCCCATTTTGGCAAATCAGGGGACTTTTCTTGCTCCTCTCAACAGCTTGCTCTAGAAGTTTCACTGGACAATCTGAAAAGAGCTCTTTTAACCAAAACCTTCCTTTAAAAAATAGGACCCGTACACTAACTGGACCTGATTCCATTTTGACACTGACACTAAAAAGGTGATTTCCCTGAGAGCTGTCACGTACAAGAAATGTGCCAACTGACTCTTTTGCCAGCATGGAATGGGCCTCAGCTGTACGAAGAGGACCCCAGTAGAAGCCACTGGCCTGGAGAGTGAGCACAGATAGCTCAACAAGTTGTCTTTCACTGTTCCGGAAAAGACGGTAATGAGACTGGGGCACAACAATGGGAGGACCAGGGACAGGATAAATAACTTGTCTTGATTCTTCCTGGGGGCAGGCCCCCCCTCCAACCATTTCAAAGACTCCATGCGTCAAATAACATCTTCATCTTCCAAAAACAGTGTGTATCCATCCTATTAAGACAAGCACAAAAAAAGTGTTACTACTTTTGCAAAAAAATTAATAAATACTGTAAGACTAGTGTAAAACTATACATATTTGCAGTGAATAGCATAAAAGAAAAACACCAAATGACAATAGAGAAATTGCATCTATAAGAACACCATATAACTGGCATAAAAAAAACTATTGGGAATAAAAGACCTCAAGCAGCTAGAAAAAAAACCTGTCCGTTTAACCCCTTGCTGCAAATGGACGTAGCTGTATGCAGGGCCGGTGCAAGGATTTTTGCCGCCCTAGGCAAAGATCCATTTTGCCGCCCCCTCATGTCACTCACTCACTGACAGACACACACACACACTGACAGACAGACACGCACTCAGACACTCACTGAATGACGTACTCAGAAACTCACTGACAGACATACATACACTCACTGACAGACAGACACACACTCACTGACAGACAGACACACACTCACTCACTGACAGACATACGCCTACCCACTGAAACACACACACAAACTCACTGACAGACACTCACTCACTGGCAGACAAACACACACATATACTCACTGACAAACATACAGACACTTACTGACCGACAGACATCCACACTCACTGACATACACTAACTCACTTACATACACACACAGACACTCAATGACAGACACACATACATTTACTGACAGAAAGACAGACATACATAAATACACAGGCAGACACTCACTCAGTCAAACACTTAAACACTCACCTCCCTGGGGTCCAGTCTGGTGCAGCTCCTCAGTCCTCCAGCGCGCCGTTTAGTATGCCGGGGCCGGAATGACGTCATATTCCGGCATCACAGAGGGCGCACGAGGGAGGAGTGGGGAGCTGCAAGAACAGCCTCCCTTGCCGCTCGCCTCCTCTCCTCCGGTAATTTACTGGCAGAGCAGGCACCTGCCATCAGGGTAAGCAGATGCCTGCTCTGCCATATTTAAGAAGGACCTCCACCTCCCGGCCCCCCTGTAACGGCGCTGGGGGCGGCTCAAGAGCCACTCGCCCAGGGCTGCAGCCCCAGTCATGGGGAGCCCACCAGGGCGCCCCCAGCAGGCCGGCGCCCTAGGCGAATGCCTAGTTCGCCTATATGGTTGCACTGGCCCCGGCTGTATGCATGTAACTTGCTGCTCTCACTAAGAGCAGAGACATGGGAGAAGCAGTCAAGGAACCAATCAGAGTGGTCCCTTGTCGGCGATCGCTTTGATTAATCAATCTAAAAATGTCAGTTTTAGGATCTGATCTCCACTATGGAGATCAGAGCCCGCATGACCCCTGATGCCATCCAGCAGTGATCCCCCCTGTGCCCCACATGCTCCTTGCAGCCTTCTGTGCGGTTCCCTGGTATTGTATGTGATGGTGACGACTCAGGAACGAACGGAGCCGCCGCCATCAACAGTGAGTGTCAGCTGTAACATACAGCTGACACTCTGATGCAAGGACCAAGATCAGTGCTGGCACAGATCACTGTCTTTTAACCCCTTAGATGCCGTGGTGAGTAGCCACCTGCAGCATCCATGGGGTTAACAGAGGATCCCTCTCTCCCTTATCGGGTCTCCACGCTGCAGCAGGCTGATGGTCGCGATGGCAACTGGACACCTTACAAAGGTATCCAGGCTTGCCATGTACCTAAACCTGAACCCTGAGGGTCAGGCTTAGGGCTCATACACATGAACGTATTTTCTTTCCGTGTCTGCAACAACAAAAAAAAGGAATGTTACTCCGTGTGCATTCTGTTTCCTTACGTCCGTTCCGCCAAAAAATAGAACATGTCCTATTATTGTCCGCATTACGGACAAGGATAGTACAAGGATAGTACTGTTCTATTAGAGACCAGCTGTTCCGTTCCGCAAAATACGAATGCACACGGACGTCATCCATATTTTTGGTGGACTATAAAACACATACGGTCGTGTGCATGAGCCCTTAGTTCTAGTCTAAAACTGACAGTACTAGAATGCAATAGAAGAGCATTGCAGAGTACAGGTGAAACTCAAAAAATTTGATCATCATGCAAAAGTTCAATATTCTAGGCTCAAAGTGTCACACTCTAGTCAGCTAATTAATCCATACCCCCCTGAGCAAAGGGTACCTGAGATTGTGACTTTGGGGTTTTTATAAGCTGTAAGGCTACTTTCACACTTGCATTTTGGCTTTCCGTTTGTGAGATCTGTCATGGGCTCTCACAAGCGGTCCAAAACGGATCAGTTTTGCCCTAATGCATTCTGAATTGAAAAGGATCCGCTCAGAATGCATCACTTTGCCTCAGATCAGTTTCCGCTCGACAAAACAGACAAACGCATCCGTCCTGGCACACAATGTAAGTTAATTGGGACAGATCCGTTTTCTCTGACAGAATCTGGCACAATAGAAAACGGATCCGTCTCCCATTGACTTTCAATGAAGTTCATAACGGATCCGTCTTGGCTATGTTACAGATAACACAAATGGATCCGTTCATGAGGGATGCATGCAGTTGTATTATTGTAACGGATCAGTTTTTGCAGATTCATGACGGATCCGCCCAAAATGCGACTGTGAAAGTAGCCTAAGCGATAATCAATCATAACAAATAAAGGCTTGAAATATCTCGCTTTGCATGTAATGAGTCTCTCTCATATATTAGTTTCACCTTTTAATTTGAATTAATGAAATAAATGAACTTTGCACGACATTCTAAATTTGTTGAGTTTTACCAGTATAGTACAGCCATCAGCCCCACTGGATCTTCAAGATCAAAGTAGGACTTGATATAAAAAAAAATGTTAAAAAAAAGTATAAGTACAAAAAGAAACAAAATAAGCTAGAATTTTTCCATATCCTCCCATTTATAATTGATTAAAAAATGAAAAATAAAATAAAATAAGATAAACTACACATAATTGGTATCGCCGCATCTGTATCAACCTGATCTATAAAAGGATCATGTCACTAATCCTGCGTTTGTGAATGGCATAAAAAAGGTAAAACAAGAAAACAATGATAGAATTGCTGTTTTTGTCACTTCACCTCCCAAAAAGCATAATAAAAAGTGATCAAAGTCATATGTATCCCAAAATGATACCAATAAAAACTACAGCCCGTCCCGCAAAAAAATTAGCCCACACACAATTACCGTATTTTTCGCCCTATAAGATTCACCGGGCCATAAGAAGCACCTAGGTTTTTGAGGAGGAAAATAAGAAAAAAAATATTTTGAACCAAAAGGTGTGCTTTTGGTGGGTTTTGAACTAATAGTGGTCTGTGGATGGCACTGTTATGGGGGCATCTGTGGATGGCACTGTAATGGGGGCATCTGTGGATGGCACTGTAATGGGGGCATCTGTGGATGGCACTGTTATGGGGGCATCTGTGGATGGCACTGTTATGGGGGATCATTATGGGGGCATCTGTGCATTGCACTGTTATGGGGGGGGGTCTGTGGATGGCACTGTTATGGGGGCATCTGTGGATGGAATAACACTGCTATGGGGGGGATCTGTGGATGACACATATATAGCATCTTATCTAATGTGTCATCCACAGATCCCCCATAACAGTCTCCCTGTGTAGTGAATGGGGGCCGGCATCTGGTTTTGTAATGGCAGCGGGGCCCATTGCAGTCACTGTATTCTACTACACCGGGCCCCGCTCACAGTAGTATAATCCGAACCTGTAGGTATTGTTAAACTATTCAAATCATCTGAAATCCAGCGCATGTACTACTTACTACTAACTTCGTAGTAGTCAGGAGGCCGGGCGGGCGCTGGCAGCGTGACTCACTACATCACGCACCTGCGCCGCCTGCTTTATTCAAAAAGTGGGTGGAGCAGGCACGTGACGTAGTGAGTTATGCTGCCACCCGCCCGGCCTCCTGACTGCTACGAAGTTAGTAGTAAGTACTACAAGCGCTGGATTTCAGATGATTTGAATAGTTTAACAATACCTAAAGGTTAGATAGGATTATACTACTGTGAGCGGGGCCCGGTGTAGTAGAAAACAGTGACTGCACCGGGCCCCGCTGCCATTACAGAATCAGATGCCGGCCCCCAGCCCCTCCTCCCTCTCAGCCGATACACCCGACGGCCGCAGCATTCACCCCATAAGACGCCCTGCTATTTCCCCCCACTTTTTGGGGGGGGGTGCGTCTTATAGGGTGAAAAATACGATACATTAGGGAAAAAACTAAATTGTTCTGGATGTTAGTATATGGCAATGCAAAATATAATTTATTTTTAATACAAAAGCGATTTAATGCTGCAAAAGCAGTAAACATGAAAAAAACTAAATAAGTTTGATATCACCATAACCATATGGACCCCCACATCAAAGTTATCATATGTTATGTACAGCATGGAGAACCCCATAATTTTTTTTTTTATAAAAATGGTAGAAAAAGTGATCAAAAAGTCAGATGTACCCCAAAATGGTATCAATAAAAATTACATGTTGTCCTGCAAAAAACAAGCCATCACATAACTCATAGTTACAGTTTATAAGGCCGAAAAAAAAATACATCTGTCCATCTATTTCAGCCTGTTATCCTGCACGTTGATCTAGAGGAAGGCAAAAAAAAACTGAGGTAGAAGCCAATTTTTCTCACTTTAGGGGAAAAAAATCCTTCCCGACTCCAATCAGGCAATCAGAATAACTCCCTGGATCAACGACCCCTCTCTAGTAGCTATAGCCTGTAATATTATTACACTCCAGAAATACATCCAGGCCTCTGTTGAATTCTTTTATTGTACTCGCCATCACCACCTCCTCAGGCAGAGAG
The DNA here is from genome assembly GCF_905171765.1 of Bufo bufo. Classification (NCBI taxonomy): domain Eukaryota; kingdom Metazoa; phylum Chordata; class Amphibia; order Anura; family Bufonidae; genus Bufo; species Bufo bufo. The sequence continues at coordinate 144,534,428 of NC_053397.1, read as the reverse complement.
TTCCATAGTCTCACTGCTCTTATCGTAAAGAATCCTCTTCTAGGTTTGTGTACAAACCTTCTCTCTTCCAGACGCAGAGGATGTCCCCTCGTCACAGTCACAGTCCTGGGGATAAACAGATGATGGGAGAGATTTCTGTACTGACCCCTGATATATTTATACTAGGGTTGCACCAGGTATCGAATTATCGATACCCAATCGATACTTTTATATTGGTATCAATTCAATACCAGTATTTGCATTTTACCGATTCTAGGCTGCGCTACTGCACAGCCTAGTATCACAGAACATGGCAGGCACTGCTTTCAGCGCGCACCATGTTACCTCAGCAGCACAGTGGAGAAGGGGGTCACTCTCTTCCTCCCCACCGTGCTGCTGCTGCCACCAATGACAAGTGGGAGGGGAAGAGGAGGGGCTGTGGCCACTGCTCCACCAATGAATATAACTCACACATTAATTCAAATACAGGAGGCGGGTGCCGGCTGCAGAATCACATAGCCAGCCCCATACCTCTATGACAGGAAACTGCGGTCAGCGGAAGTTAACCCCTCAGGTGCCGCGTTACCATGGCAGCCAGGATCCTACTAAAGCCTTGGCTGCCATGGTAAGCTCCATGCTGCTGTGTGCACAAAGCCCAGGGCAATAGGGAGTGTGAGATCCTATTCACCCTAATAGAGGTCCATTAGGGTAAATAGGACAAGGGATTAAAAGATCCCAGGTTCTAGCCCCCAAGGGGAAATAGTTATTAAAGGGGTTCTGCACTTTAATTAAACTGATTATCTATCAGCATCATCTAATTATCATCAGCATCTAAAATCGGCGGGAGTCCGACACCCTGCCGATCAGCTGTTTGAGAAGACGGAGGTGCTCCAGCAGCACCGTGGCCTTCTCACGGTTTACCACTGGCCCAGTGACGTCACGACTAGCATCAACTGGCCTGGGCGGGGCTAAGCTCCATTCAAGTGAACGGAGCTTAGCCCCGCCCAGGCTAGTTGATACTAGTAGTGATGTCACTGGGCCAGCGGTAAACAGTGAGAAGGCTGCAGCGTTGCTATAGCGCCGCTGCCTTCTCAAACAGCTGATCGGCGGGGGTCCCGGGTGTTGGACCTCCGCCGATCAGAAGCTGATGATCTATCCAGAGGAAAGATCATCAGTTTAAACAAAGTGCAGAACCCCTTTAAATAAAAAGTAAAATCTTAAAAAGAAAACACCAAAATATTAAGTAAAAATCACCCCTTTTCCCAATTTTACATATAAAATATATAAACAAAAAATATAAATATTACATATCGCCACGTCCGAAAAGTCCAAACTATTAAAATATCTCCTATGTGGTGAATGCAGTAATAGAAAAAAAAGATAAATAAATATAAACTGCGCGATTCGCCATTTTTTTGTCACCTTGTACCCTGATGAAGGGAATTTTGCTTATTGGAAATTGGAGATTTATGTCTATCTCCGTATTCCGTCCCTTCTATTCTATTCCTAGATTGTTGCCCTTGTTTCCTATATAACCCGATTATTCTGTGTATTATTACACCTCTTCCAGTCCTTCATATACCCCAGGAGCAACATACAACCCTCGCAGATACTTATATATAAAAATAGTTTACTGATAACAGAGATGACAAAGCAATGGACATTATACATAAAGATACAGATAACACAATACATAGAGGACACCACCACACACAGCCACCTCCGTTCCTGCCCACCCTGGATACTAAGCAAATGTGGCTAATAATATGTATTTATATACAGTATATCCAGAGTCCACCAATTTACAGTCTACTGGATCTACTCTTCTAATCAACTCATATCCAGTACCTGACCATTAGTACATGTACATATAGAGACTCCTGCATAAACAGCATACACTCACCTAAAAAATTATTAGGAACACCTGTTCTATTTCTCATTAATGCAATTATCTAGTCAACCAATCACATGGCAGTTGCTTCAATGTATTTAGGGGGGTGGTCCTGGTCAAGACAATCTCCCGAACTCCAAACTGAATGTCAGAATGGGAAAGAAAGGTGATTTAAGCAATTTTGAGCATGGCATGGTTGGAGGTGCCAGACAGGCCGGTCTGAGTATTTCACAATCTGCTCAGTTACTGGGATTTTCACGCACAACCATTTCTAGGGTTTACAAAGAATGGTGTGAAAAGGGAAAAACATCCAGTATGCGGCAGTCCTGTGGGCAAAAATGCCTTGTGGATGCTAGAGGTCAGAGGTGAATGGGCCGACTGATTCAAGCTGATAGAAGAGCAACGTTGACTGAAATAACCACTCGTTACAACCGAGGTATGCAGCAATGCATTTGTGAAGCCACAACATGCACAACCTTGAGGCGGATGGGCTACAACAGCAGAAGACCCCACCGGGTACCACTCATCTACACTACAAATAGGAAAAAGAGGCTACAATTTGCACAAGCTCACCAAAATTGGACAGTTGAAGACTGGAAAAATGTTGCCTGGTCTGATGAGTCTCGATTTCTGTTGAGACATTCAAATGGTAGAGTCCGAATTTGGCGTAAACAGAATGAGAACATGTATCCATCCTCTGATGGCTACTTTCAGCAGGATAATGCACCATGTCACAAAGCTCGAATCATTTCAAATTGGTTTCTTGAACATGACAATGAGTTCACTGTACTAAAATGGCCCCCACAGTCACCAGATCTCAACCCAATAGAGCATCTTTGGGATGTTGTGGAACGGGAGCTTCGTGCCCTGGATGTGCATCCCTCAAATCTCCATCAACTGCAAGATGCTATCCTATCAATATGGGCCAACATTTCTAAAGAATGCTATCAGCACCTTGTTGAATCAATGCCACGTAGAATTAAGGCAGTTCTGAAGGCAAAAGGGGGTCCAACACCGTATTAGTATGGTGTTCTTAATAATTCTTTAGGTGAGTGTATATAATCTACTAGTAATACAATTGCAGACTACAAATATCTATATGTACACAAGTCTACTGGGATATTATACTTATATACATACCCACATAAGCACACATATAACTTAGCTTGCTCCTGAAGTGCTGTTCATCCAAGGGGGTCCAGGAAGAGAAGAGAGAGCCCGACTCCCAAGTTTCACCTATGTTCCTGTGTCCTAGCCCCCCACCATAGACTCCACCCTGTGACCACCCAAATATCTTCCCCCATCTCTTGGACAAGAGAATGTTGTTGAACTGCTTTTACAATATGCCCTTCCTGCCTTACATATGCTAACAAGGGACACAAGGCTACTGGTCATACTGAATGGGTGAATACCAATTATTAGGCATATTTGTGTGGTCATTAGGATGAGGTTCTGGCTGAAAGCCATATTTCCTGTAACATACCCCTAAAAAATAGGATAGGACTGTTCGATTATGGGTCGGATGTTCCATGGAATGCACACAGCTTTTTTTGGTGTTTTATTTTTTTCGCGTGGTATCGATTGGTATAGAGTATCGCAATACTTTTTTATGGTATCGAAATCGATGTATTGTGACAATCTTCATTTATACATAGTTATTAGATCTCCCCTCAGTCGTCTTTTTTCTAAAGTGAATAACCCTAATTTTGATAATCTTTCAGGGTACTGTAGTCTACCTGTAACGGACCGTTTCAGCAGACAAGGGGTTAAAATCCGTTCAGGCGATAAGACCCTTTCTGAGAGACAGGCACAGCTACTGCAGGACACCAACCTCCCGAACTGGATTCAAAGTAGCACTCCAAACTGGAACCTCACGAATAGCTGCTAGCAGACGAACAGGAAAAGCATACAATCCTGGCAATCGGTCCTCTAACAGCATACAGTGAATCCCCCCAATAACGAGACAAGGCTCCGTGTTGAGGGTCAAACAGTGGTCTGACTGTACTTCACGTACAGCCTCTTTTATTCATAAAACTCAAACATAGTACTGCCCACAGGGGTTTGAAATATAACCAATCAGTAATTAACAACACATACAATGTAACTACAGCAACCAATCGTTCACGCCCCCAGAGGACCAGAATGAAGACTGACATAGGACAACATATCCCCACAATGCATCATGGTCTCCTCCCCTCTGTCTGGAGACAACCTGAGGAGCAATCCAATTATCTCTCAGAACAAAGGGAGATTGCCAATTCACATGTAGATACAACAGGACAGACATCACCATTTAAACACACAATGGGACAATGGCACAATAGAAACACACCCAGCATTTTCCTCCCAAGCTGACAAGTTACAATTATTATAGATTGTTACAACTTTGTGAGTTTACATTGGCCATACATATAACTTACATAAATTCAAACAGTATAACGTGGGGACAAACCTATCCAAAATTCACTTGAATCGGTTCAGGGGTTTAAAAGTTAGTATATGGCCCATAATCCTGGGGCAAGAGGCCAGCAGCCAGTCCTCTCCAAAACCCAGTGGCGAGGTCGGTTTCGCCACACTACCCATTCCAGTTATTACTTTAGTTGCCCTCCTCTGAACCCTCTCCAGCTCTGCTATGTCTGCCTTGTTCACAGGAGCCCAGAACTATACACGGTACTCCATGTGTGGTCTGACTAGTGATTTGGAAAGTGTCAGGACTATGGCTAAGTGCAGGCAAATAGCTGGACAATACATCAAAATATACATAAACATCACATAGTATAATGTTGAGGCCAACAAAGTGCAAAGTGCCAGGACTCACTCAAATAATATGCATAGTAACCATACCAAAGAGCCGTCACTCCTGCAACCCGACGCGCGTTTCGCTAATGCTATATCAGGGTGTAAATCCTGTGGAACACTCCCTGTCAGTATAGAGTCTGTAAATATCAGAAATAAGAATAACTGAGACCTAACTGAGCGTAATGGAGCCTAAAGACCCCATAGACTATAATGGGGTCCGTTCGGTGTCCGCTCAGAACATGATTTTTACTGGGGTCTTTAGGCTCTGTTACACTCAGTTAGGTCTCAGTTATCTGCAGAATCCGTCCTCCTGCTCCTCAACAGTGCCGGAGAACGAAAAGGAGAAACGGTGATGTGAAAGGAGCCTTAGATAAGTAAAAGCATTCCAAAGTTATTAACACATAAAGTGACATGTCAGATTGGAAATATAGGGCTTGGTCAGTATGCAAAATCTAAGATGATTTTAACATCCTGCAACACGTGGGGAAACGAAAAAACTATAGAGAGCAAGCATTTGGAGAGTCTTCAGGCTTTTTTCACATTTTGCTATGCTGTGGCCTTGTATTAAAATAATAAAACAAGTTTTCCCCCATCAATCTGCACATAATACCTCATAATGAGAAAGGGATAACAGAATTTTAGAAATGTTTGCAAATTTATTAAAAAGTAAAAACTAAAATTATGCAAGGACATAAGCAGAGGTCGCAATAACGCCTATACAAGCGTCATAAAAGCTTGTTCAGGTCATTTTACTCCCTGAAAAAAGACTCATGCCGATTTTTATGTATGGTCTTTTTTCTAGTCAGGAGCGCTGTATCAGAAGCTGCTAGGTCCGGAACACAGGAAGCCCCACCCCGCTCCGCCCTTCACGGACATCTCTATCAACAGAATGGCAGCATCAGGCGGGCGCCGTGTATGGCAGCATCAGACGGGCGCCGGGTATGGCAGCATCAGACGGGCGCCGTGTATGGCAGCATCAGACGGGCGCCGTGTATGGCAGCATCAGACGGGCGCCGTGTATGGCAGCATCAGACGGGCGCCGTGTATGGCAGCATCAGACGGGCGCCGTGTAAGGCAGCATCAGGCGGGCGCCGTGTACGGCAGCATCAGGCGGGCGCCGTGTACGGCAGCATCAGGCGGGCGCCGTGTACGGCAGCATCAGGCGGGCGCCGTGTATGGCAGCAACAGGCGGGCGCCGTGTACACGGTGCACGGTGGACACTATCTCACTGTATTATGGCTGGAGTGGTCTTATTTTTTTTTTTTATTGCTATTTCTGCACAGAAGACATTATAAAGGAGACTAGTATCGGTTTCCCTGCAGAAATAGCAGCCTAATAGTTATGTAGGACTATGTATTATATATATATATGAATTACCGTATAATTTGTACTCCTCTTCGGCTAAAAATACTCATCAAAATTGTTAAGAGGAGTATTTTTACTCTTCTGGAAAAAAAATTGTGCAACCTCTGGACTTAAAGGGGTATTATCAACACGCCGTTTCATACTTACCTGCTCCCGGCGCGCTGTCCACTTCCTGGTTTTGGCACTCGGCAGGGGGCGGGCTCCATCTTGATTGAAGTCTTCTCCCGGCCGCGCCGCGCTATGGACTGAACGCGCACGCCGAGGCCACGCATGCGCCCTGGTGACTTCTTCCTGGCAATTATACTATACTGGCCAGTAAGAAATTACCATAGCGCATGTGCGGCCTCGACGTGCGGTTTCGGGACTGTGCGCGGCCGGCCGAAGAGAAGAAGTAGTCTGCGCAAGCGCGGCCACCACGATTCGTGGTAACCAGGGGAGACGGAAGACAACAGTCAGGTAAGTATATGTTTATTATCTTCTAAGGGGTAGGAATTAGTTAATTAAATATATTTAGAAAAATGATCACTGTTAAATCATTAACAGATTTAACAGTGATCATTAAGATGAGAATACCCCTTTAAGTATTCAGACCCTTTGCTATGACACTTGAAATTTAGCTCTGGTGCCTTCCATTTCTATTGATCATCATTAAGATGTTTCTACACCTTGATTGTAGTCCACCTGTGGTAAATTCCAGCCTTGTCTATATAAAGTCTCACAGCTGACAATGCATATCAGAGCAAAAACGAAGGCAGGAGGAGGAGAGAACTGCATGTGGAGCTCAGAGACAGGATTGCTGCACTGAAAGTACACAAGAATACAGGGGTTTCCGTGATTCTTAAATGGAAGACATTTGGAACAACCGGGACTCTTCCTAGATCTGGCCGCCCCACCAAAGTAAGTAAACAGTGGAGAAAGGCCTTGGTAGAGAGCATCCCACCAATCTAGGCTTTATGGCAGAGTGGCCAGAAAGAAACCTGTTCTCAGTAAAAGACACAAAAATTATTATTTCTTTTTTCAAAAAAAGGCACCTAAAGGATTCTCAGACAGAGACAAAACTCTCTGGTCTGATGAAACCAAGACTGAATTTTTTGGCCCCAATTATAAGCATCATGTCTGGAAGAAATCAGGCACAGCTCATCACCTGCACAGTGTCATCCCTACAGTAAAGTATGGTGGTGGCAGTATCATGCTGTGGGGGTGTTTTCAGCAGCTGGGATAGGAAGATTGGTCAGGGTTGAGGGAAAGTTGAATGAAGCGAAGTACATATTCTTAATGAAATCTGATCCAGAGTGCACTGGACCTCAGAATGGGCCGAAGCTTTACCTTCCAACAAGACAATCACCCTAAGCACATAGTCAAGATAACACAGAAGTGGCTTAGGGACAACTCTGTGAAAGTCTGAGTGGTCCAGCAAGAGTCCTAACTTGAACCCTATCCAACATCTCTGGAGAGACCTGGAAATGGGTGCCCACTGATGGTCCCCTTCCAACCTGACAGAGCTTGAGAGGATCTGTAGAGCAGCATTGTAGAACATCCTAAAATCCAGGTGTGCAAACGTTGTGGTATCATACCAAAGGAGGGAGTCTGTAATCACTGATAAAGGTGCTTCAAACAAGTACTGAGTAAAAGGTCTGAATACTTATGTCAATGCAATGTGTTAGTTTTCCATTTTCAATAAATTAGATTTTAAACGTTTGGTTTCACTTTCTCGTTATAGAATATTGAGTGCAAACTGATGGGGAAAATGTTGAACTTTTTTTAATTTTAGCTCAACATAACAAAAGTGAAAGGGTCTGAAGACTTTTCAAATGCACTGCATATACATATGTATATATACACACACATACACAATAGTGGGCTTGTGGGAACAGGAGCTGTGCTTGCAACCAAGCCCAAGGAGAGTGACAGTGATTGACAGCTAGTCTGCAGAGAAAATAGATGGTGTCATGCCTCCAGCATCTTCAAAAGTGCGACTGTACTTTAAAAAACTTTTTATATGTTCTACCGGCATATCAAATGTTTTGATTGGTGGGAGTCTCAGTGCCTGAGACCCTCACCAATTTTGATAGGGCACAAAGAATTGTGCATGCAGAGCACTGTGGATCCATGTAAAAAAAGGACGGTTTTGGTGGATTTTAATGTCACGGCTGTTTGTGAGCAACAATAGTAATACACAGTACAGAGCTACTGACTGGACCCAGAACTAGGGAGGATAAAGGGTGACCCCTGTCCAACCCTCAACGCTCTCCCTATTCTGCTAAAGCACATGCCCGGATCCCAATGGCGGAACGAGGCATGCCCACGTGCCTAAGACTAATGACCACTGTAACCCCTACAATAGTGGAAGGGGCACGGCCACCAGTGCCCTACTCAGTATATGGAGGGAACCGTGGCCACCTCAGATCCAGTCAAAAATAAACAGGAACACAACAATGTCTGCACACTTAGCTGGAGGTGTTGCAGCCGCAGAGAAGACGGATCCAAGGACAGGCTGGCAATATCCGGAGTGCTAGCTGCAGCAGAACACAGGTCCAGTGAACTGATAGCCACAAGTGAAGAAACTAAAGCAAGAGCTACAACTGAAGTGAGAACTATAATCCACATCCTATCATAGGAGGAGGGGTGATATAAAGAGAGGGAAATCAAACACATGAAGAACAGCTGTGGTGAAAGAAACCAAAAGTAAACAGAGTAGTGAGAACTCCTCCCAGCTCTAGTAGTGACATCATCACAGGGGTGGAGAAACAGAGCTGTGAGAACGTCCCAAAGCTCTGGTAGTGACAGTACCCCCCCCTCTACGGGTGGACTCCGGACACCCAGGACCCACCTTCTCAGGATGAGCCCTATGAAATGCCCTGATAAGGCGAGTGGCTTTAATGTCCGACACCGAAACCCACATCCTCTCCTCAGGACCATAACCCTTCCAATGAACGAGATACTGAAGAGAACCGCGGACAATGCGAGAGTCCACAATTCTAGAAACCTCAAACTCCAGATTGCCATCAACCAAAATAGGAGGAGGAGGCAAAGAGGAGGGTACCGTGGGCTGGACATATGGTTTTAAGAGAGATCTGTGAAATACATTATGTATCTTCCAAACCCGTGGAAGATCAAGACGGAAGGCAACAGGATTGATGACTGACAAGATTTTATAAGGCCCAATAAACTTGGGACCCAATTTCCAGGAGGGAACCTTCAACTTAATGTTTCTAGTAGACAACCACACCAGATCACCCACATTCAGGTCCGGACCAGGCACACGTCTCTTATCAGCCACACGCCTATACCTCTCACTCATCTTTTTAAGATTACTCTGAATCTTTTGCCAAATGGTAGACAAAGACGAGGAAAATCTCTCCTCCTCAGGTAAACCAGAAAGAGCCCCTCCCGAGAATGTCCCAAACTGCGGATGGAACCCATATGCACCAAAGAATGGTGACTTATCAGAAGATTCCTGACGACGGTTGTTCAGAGCAAACTCAGCAAGAGGGAGAAATGAACACCAATCCTCCTGGTTCTCTGCCACAAAACAGCGCAAATATGTCTCCAGATTCTGATTGAGGCGCTCAGTCTGACCATTCGACTGCGGATGAAAAGCAGAAGAGAAGGACAGCCGAACCCCCAGGCGAGAACAGAAAGCCTTCCAGAACCTGGACACAAACTGCGTGCCTCTATCGGAAACAATATCAGAGGGAATGCCGTGCAATTTAACAATATGGTCGACAAAAGCTTGCGCCAACGTTTTAGCATTGGGTAAACCAGGGAAAGGTACGAAATGAGCCATCTTGCTAAAACGGTCCACCACCACCAGGATCACCGACTTCCCCGAGGAACGAGGAAGATCCGTGATAAAGTCCATGGACTTTACGAAGAGCCGGCCACCAAAATCTCCGAGCAATGAGATCTACCGTGGCTCTACTCCCGGGGTGACCAGCAAGAACCGTATCATGATGCTCCTTAAAGAGTTTGTGACGTAGCTCAGGAGGCACGAACAACTTCCCAGAAGGACAACGGGCAGGTGTCTCAGTCTGGGCAGCCTGGACCTCGGCCTCCAAATCGGAATATAGAGCAGAAACAACTACCCCCTCCGCCAAAATGGGACCCGGGTCCTCGGAGTTTCCTCCTCCCGGAAAACAGCGAGAGAGGGCATCAGCCTTCACATTTTTGATCCCAGGTCGGAATGTAACAACAAAATTGAATCTGGAGAAGAACAGAGACCATCTGGCCTGTCTCGGATTCATACGCCTGGCCGACTCCAAGTATGCCAGATTCTTATGGTCGGTAAAAACGGTGATAGGGTGCCTGGCCCCCTCCAAACAATGGCGCCATTCCTCGAAAGCCAACTTGATGGCCAACAACTCCCTATCTCCCACATCATAGTTTCTCTCTGCTGGGGAGAGTTTTTTAGAGAAAAAGGCACAGGGTCGCCACTTGGCAGGGGAAGGGCCCTGGGACAAAACCGCACCCACACCCACCTCGGAAGCATCCACCTCAACAATAAAAGGTAAGGAAACATCGGGATGCACCAAGACGGGAGCAGACGCAAAATTCTCTTTAATCTTAGAAAAGGCTGTAAGCGCCTCCTCCGACCAAGAGGAAAAATCCACCCCCTTTTTTGTCATGTCAGTGAGGGGTTTGACAACAGAGGAATAATTCAAAATGAACTTTCTGTAATAGTTCGCAAAACCCAGAAAGCGCATCAATGCCTTCTGATTCTCAGGAAGCTCCCACTCAAGTACAGCACGGACCTTCTCGGGATCCATGCGAAAACCAGAAGCAGAGAGGAGAAAACCCAGAAATTGAATCTCCGATACCATAAAAAGACATTTCTCCAGCTTGGCGTACAATTTATTTTCCCGCAGAATCTGCAGAACCTGAAAAAGATGATCCTGATGGGTCTGAAAATCAGGGGAAAAAAATCAAAATATCATCAAGATACACCAATACAAATTTCCCCATTAAATGATAGAAAATACTATTAACAAAATGCTGAAAGACGGCCGGAGCATTCATCAGGCCGAAAGGCATAACGAGATTCTCGAAATGCCCGTCAGGGGTATTAAAGGCCGTTTTCCATTCATCCCCCTCTCTGACCCTGACCAGGTTGTACGCGCCTCTCAAATCCAATTTGGAAAACACCTTGGCCCCAACAATTTGATTGAAGAGGTCCGGGATCAGAGGAAGGGGATAGGGATCGCGAATCGTGATACGGTTCAGCTCCCTAAAATCTAGGCAAGGTCTCAGAGAGCCATCTTTCTTTTTAACAAAAAAAAACCCGCGGCCACAGGTGACTTTGAGGGACGAATATGCCCCTTTTCGAGACTCTCGGAGATGTAAGTTCGCATAGCGATTCTTTCCGGTTGTGAGAGATTGTAGAGGAGTGCTTTTGGCAGCTTGGCGCCGGGAATGAGGTTAATGGGACAGTCAAACTCCCGGTGAGGAGGTAGGTCCTGAACACCGCTCTCGGAAAACACGTCCGAGAAATCGTTTTAGTAGACACCTCTGCAAAAGTCGCTGTGAGACAATTCTCTCTACAAAAGTCACTCCACTCATTTATTTGCCTTTCTTGCCAATCAATAGTGGGGTTATGTCTAGTGAGCCAGGGTAACCCCAAAACTAGAGGAGACGGCAATCCGTTAAGGACAAAACAAGATATATCCTCCACATGAGTGTCACCTACAGCTAGCCGGATATTGTGAACAATGCCCTTCAGAGATCTCTGTGAGAGTGGAGCAGAGTCAATAGCAAAAACAGGTATATCTTTATCTAAAGTGCAAACCTGAAAACCATGCATGGCTACAAATTGAGTGTCAATAAGATTGACGGCCGCTCCACTATCGACAAAAATCTCACAAGAAATGACTTTGCTCTCTAGCGCCACCCTGGCAGACAGGAGAAAACGGGAACTGCAGGTCAGAGGAAAAGCATCAAATCCTACATCAACTTTGCCCAAAGTAGCAGATGAAGCAGAACTTGATGATTCACCTTTTGAAATTTTTCTCTTATTATCGCTCTTAGTACGGTTCAAGAATCTCCTAGACAGACAAACATTTGCCAAATGACCTATGCCCCCACAACAAAAACACACCATACTCTGAGGACTAAATCCTCTTTTATCAGGGGCAAGTCGACCTAGCTGCATGGGCTCCTCCTCAGAGGGGAGCGAGACAGGATGAGGCCCCTGCACACTGAATGAGTCCGCACCACTGCCCCTAGACTGACAATGGCTGGACAGAGAGGTCTCGTTTCTTTCTCTTAGACGCCTGTCAAGGCGTACCGCCAAGGACATGGCAGACTCTAAGGACGTTGGTCTCTCATGGAAAGCAAACGCATCTTTTAATCTCTCCGAGAGACCATGACAGAACTGACTCCGGAGTGCAGCATCATTCCAACCCGAATCAGCTGCCCATCTCCGAAATTCAGAACAATAAAGCTCCGCAGACCGTTTGTTCTGGCATAAAACACGTAGGTTAGATTCGGCCAGAGCAACACGATCCGGGTCATCATAAATCTGCCCCAGGGCCACAAAAAATCCCTCCACGGATCGAAGGGAGGGATCCCCTGATGGCAGCGAAAAAGCCCAAGTCTGAGCATTACCCCTGAGCAGGGAAATGACAATCCTCACCCTCTGCTCCTGATTACCAGAAGAGTGAGGACACAAGCAAAAATGGAGTTTGCATGCCTCTCTGAAACGAACAAAATTCTCACTGCCCCTGGAGAACGTCTCCGGAAGTGAGACCTTTGGCTCGCAACAGACTCCATGAGCCGGAGCAGGGCCCAATGCTTGAAGCTGGGTCATAGATTGACGGAGATCCTCTACTTCCAAAGAAAGACCCTGCATGCGGTCAAACAGGTCAGAAAGCGGATCCATGTCAAAAAAGGACGGTTTTGGTGGATTATAATGTCACGGCTGTTTGTGAGCAACAATAGTAATACACAGTACAGAGCTACTGACTGGACCCAGAACTAGGGAGGATAAAGGGTGACCCCTGTCCAACCCTCAACGCTCTCCCTATTCTGCTAAAGCACATGCCCGGATCCCAATGGCGGAACGAGGCATGCCCACGTGCCTAAGACTAATGACCACTGTAACCCCTACAATAGTGGAAGGGGCACGGCCACCAGTGCCCTACTCAGTATATGGAGGGAACCGTGGCCACCTCAGATCCAGTCAGAAATAAACAGGAACACAACAATGTCTGCACACTTAGCTGGAGGTGTTGCAGCCGCAGAGAAGACGGATCCAAGGACAGGCTGGCAATATCCGGAGTGCTAGCTGCAGCAGAACACAGGTCCAGTGAACTGATAGCCACAAGTGAAGAAACTAAAGCAAGAGCTACAACTGAAGTGAGAACTATAATCCACATCCTATCATAGGAGGAGGGGTGATATAAAGAGAGGGAAATCAAACACATGAAGAACAGCTGTGGTGAAAGAAACCAAAAGTAAACAGAGTAGTGAGAACTCCTCCCAGCTCTAGTAGTGACATCATTACAGGGGTGGAGAAACAGAGCTGTGAGAACGTCCCAAAGCTCTGGTAGTGACATCAGCTTACCAAAGGGGATAGCGCTGCAGTAATGAGCTCAGTCCACTACAATATAGAAAAAGCTGTCTGCCGTCAGAGCTGGAACTATTTTCAAACAGATGATCAACGGGAGTGCAGGGTGTTGGACACCCTCCAATCACCTAGTTATGGCCTATCTTAAAGATAGGCCATCACTCAATAAAACCTCTAGGTTATTTTTGTATGCGTACACAGATACTCCATCTAGTGGCTAACTTTGGTGCCAGTATTTTGTCCCTGTGTTATTCCCAAACCTACACCTGGAACAAGTGAGACAGACTGTGCAATGGAGGAATGCCAGCATCTTCCATTTTCCCACTAGTGCAGCTATCTGGAAGGAGAGAAAGGGAGAAGGCGAGGACAGTAGTGGTGGTGAAGATAGTAGTAGTATTAATCATGGTAGCAGTCCTCACTCTGGCGCATGCAGTGAAGGGTGGTGCGCAGCCTTCCCCTTTTGGTACACCCTGCTTTGGGGTCTCCTGCCTGCTGGTAGGTGGGCTCTGGGGTGCAAGGCGGAGCTCCCTCAGTGATGAAGCGACAGTGCACAGTGGTGCCGCATTTGGAGGTAATCAGTTCAGTGTAATTTACGGAAGTAATTTAGGCACTTGCAGAGTAAGCTCAGTCTCTTCAGATGGCATGCACTGTTTTACTAAGGCTATATAAAAAGGTCTAGGCCAGGGATGCCCAACCTGCGTCCCTCCAGCTGTTGCAAAACTACAACTAATGCTCAGACAGCCTATAGCTATCAGCCTACAGAAGGGCATAGTGGGAGTTGTAGTTTTACCGCAGGTTGGGCATCCCTGGTCTAGGCCATATAATGATTACTTCTCTGAGTCTCTTACGAGTTAATCCAACTTCCCAATTTGGAAGAAGTTTTTTATTTTTTTTTGCATATATAGCCTGTGGCCCAAAATACACAAAGCAAAGTTTCACCACCCAATTAAGTAGTGAACCACTGGGTCACTGCACATGGCAGCATCACTGGTTAGAATATGGAGTAACCTTGCACTGATTCACAGCCACAGCAGTTGTAATCTGCAGACTGGATCCTCACATGCGCATACATGTTTGTTAACACGATAGGGGTCATGTGCCAATGTTCTATGCCATTTATTTAGGCATAGAAAAGATGTGAATCTTTATGCCATTTTGTGACAAAATATGTGACTTTTTAGCTTTTTCCAGCACCCTCGCACCCCTTTTCCTAATAGTGGCTGGGGTGAGGGAGGGAGGAGGCAAGCCACAGGCAGGAGCTCTATTTCCCAGTTCATTTAACAATATATGCACCAGAACACTGGCACATAATATACCAGAAATCTATTCCAGGTCCTGGCTGGAGTAGATTTCTGCTGTGGCGCATGGACAGCAGAAAATGCAACAAAATTATTAAGAAGAGTGTTCTTCAATATATCGGTTGGATCTTTAACTAGAGGGGTTTTTACTAAGACCAGTGTGTGAAACGCCAGGCTTTAGTAAATAACTCCAGTTATGTCTCAACCATTGTGTGATATGTGCTACCTTACTTGTACATCAGCATGTGTTAACTCATGTTTTCTGATCTATTGTTTCTAGTTTCAGCATATCCTATTATAAATTCTACAGACATCTTCACACAGTCTAGTTTAATGGAAAGTAGGTCAGTGTGTCTGCATGTCAGACTACATTCATGACAACGTGCAGTGTGGACTAAGTGTGTGGTTAACATTTTTAGCCCACGATCTGTAGAAATTATAGAGAGCTGAAAAGGTATAGCTTTATTTGAACAACAATGGCCGCCTGAGGAATTCTGTTTATAGAGGCTGGTCTTTGTACACCGACAAACGGTCTTTGGACAGGGATGTCCAAATGTGATGCTTGGAAGAGCATAAGAAATGCAGGACTTATCCTCTGCAGCAGAGGTAACTCTTGATCTTCCTTTACCTGGGCTGGTCCTCATAAGAGTCAGTTTCATCATAACACTTGATGATACCTTAAAAGTTATCAAAAATTTTCAGACTGACTGACCTTCGTGTCTTAAAGTAATGATGGACTATCATTCCTTTTAGTTGAGTGGTTCTTGCCATAATGTGGTTTAGAACAGTAGTAAAGGTATGGAACTGTGTGGCAATCCTATCTCTGCACAAAGCAACTGATTGTCTCACATTATGAAGGCAAGAAATTCCACAAATTAACTCTTAACAAGGTGTGCCTGTTAACTGAAAACAATTCCAGGTTACTACCTGGAAAAGCTGATTGAGAGAATGGCAATAGTGTCCAAAGCGGTCATCGAATTGAATAGAAAACACATTCTCGTCTGTTTAACCCCTTCCTATCATCCGCCGTAATAGTACGGCAGATATCAGGTCTTTAAATATGGCGCCTGCTCTGGAGCGGAGTGAGCACAAAAGCAACAGAGTGAGCACAACATGTGGCTGCACTGAATTGAAAAATAGCAATTTATGTATAGGATAATGGAGAAATGCTTACCGCCGCTGTCATGGGTGCCGTGTTCAGCAGTGATCTGCTGCCAGTGTCTCCCATTTACCGCTGCAGTTCTGGGCTCTGTCTGTGTGGGTGCTGTTGTTCTAGGATCCGCTCCACAGTGTTCTCTCAGCCCTGGACACAGCATGCTTGCTGCTTGTTCCCTGCAGCACTTCCTTAAGGGACGGCGCGTTTCACTTCTTGTGCTTTATGGGTTAGGTCATGTGACCTCTCTGACCAATCCTAGCCCTCCTGCACATATATAAGTGGCTCAGCACCCTTTTCAGATGCCTCAGTGTCAAGGTCCTTGTGTCCTGCTAAGGTTCCTGATATCTGCTTGTGTTCCTGACTCATACTTGTATTCCTGGACTCTGCTACCTGTTTGATCCCTGCTTGCCTTGACTTTCCTGTTGCCGAACCGGATTGCCTGACCTGTACCTGTGCTGCATGCCCTGACCTACTGCCTGTTTGACTTAGTCTCTGCCTCATCCTTCGGTCCTGCACTGTTGCTCCTGGTGACGACTCGGCCTGCTGATAATGCCTGTACCTCTGGTACCTTGCTCAGGTACCTCCTGGTCCACCTGGACCAGTTGCCTCGTGTGCCAATCCTCCTCAAGAGGTAGCGACCTGGTGGTCTATCCCCAGCAACAGGGGTACAGTAAAGATTGAGGGGTTTACTTAGAGAATGCCCTTAGAGGAGGTAGGACACGTGGCACAGTGGGTTCACACCCGCTAGTTTGTGACAGTACACTGAGGCCATGGACCCCGCTGGTCATTTCAAGCCTGTAGTTCAGGAATTGTTACATGAAGTGAGACGTCAGAGCGAATGTAAGGATGTTATAATGCAGTTCATGCAAAATGCTGCTGCTCTTCTGAATGCCATCTCTTCTCCAGCTACTGCAGGGTCTCCAGCCGCTGATACTCCTGCAATACCCACACCGGTGAATCCGGATTTGTGTGCAGCAGGTGTGCAACTCCCTCTGCCATCACGCTATGGTGTGGATACAAAGACCAGTCGTGAAGTCCTGAACCAGTGTCTGATCCACTTTGAGTTGCATGGGCAGAAGTTTCCCACTGAGCGGTCCAAGGTTGCCTTTATTGTGTCTCTGCTGTCTGATGAGGCCCTTGCTTGGGCAAATCCTATTTGGGAAAATGGAGGTCCAGAGACCACTAATCTTCAGTCTTTCCTGGCTACCTTCCGGCTGGTCTTTGAAGAGCCCGGCTGCACGTCCTCCGCTGCATCAGCTCTGCTGCGTCTACGACAGGGTTCCTCGTCTGTGGGTCAGTACGGCATCCAGTTTCGCACCCTGGCTGCCGAAATTGCATGGAACAATGAGGCTCAACTGGTGGTGTTCTGAGAGGGCCTTTCTGACCAAATTAAGGATGAATTAACTGGTTTGACGGTCCGTCTACTCTGAATGACCTGATCACCTTGGCCACAAGGATAGATATGCATTTCAGGGAACATTCTAAGGAAGTCGCAGGCACCAGAAGACCACCTTGTTTGGCTCCATTCTTCCAGAGGCCAGTTCTTCCTCTAGTGTCCATCCCATCTGAAGAGCCCATGCAAATAGAGCGCCTTCGATTGTCTGACCAGGAAAGTTTACGCTGCAAAGCAGAGAACCTGTGTCTGTATTGTGGAGGCAAGGCCCACTTTGTGCGTAATTGTCCACAGAAGCCAGGAAACGCCAATGTCTAGGATCAGTTGGAGAGGTGGTCCTAGACAAGGAGAAGTCCACTCTGAAACTTTCAGTTCCGGTGACTCTCTCTCACACTGGAGTCACACTGTCTGTGCCCGCATTCTTGGACTCTGGGTCAACCGGTAACTTCATTCAGCAAGCTCTGGTCCATCAGTACCGGCTTCCTACCATCTGTCTAGAAAGGCCTCTGTCAGTGGCGTCTATAAATGGACTGCCACTGCCTGAATCTGTGCTTTTTGTTACTATGGTAGAAGAGAAGAAACGCTGAACTTTATGTCGAGCGTATGGACCTTAGAGGGTGCACTAACACAACCAGTCGTAAGCAATATTAAAGTTTCAGCAATTTTCTGTTTTATTCATAGACAACGCGTTTCGGGGTACTGGAGACCCCTTTATCAAGTCTGAGCCGGGTCAGCAGAGCGGGTACCGCGGCTGATTTCAAGTTGCACGAGGAAGACGCTGACCCATGCAACTTGGAATCAGCCGCGGTACCCGCTCTGCTGGTCCGGCTCAGACTTGACAAAGGGGTCTACAGTACCCCGAAACGCGTTGTCTACAAATAAAACTGAAAATTGCTGAAATTTAAATATTGTTTACGACCGGTTGTGTTAGTGCGCCCTCTAAGGTCCATACGCTCAACGTAAAGTTCAGCGTTTCCTTATCTTCTACCATTACCCGAGCGGCAGGGTGGCTCCTGCCCAAGGCGATCGGACGAATCTAGGCTGCACCAACCGTTGCAATTCTCTTCTTTTGGCCTTCATTGTGGTTGCGCCCAATTGGTGCAACCGCAATAGGTGAGCAAACCATCTCTTACAGTAGAATTTTTATTTACTGAACATACTTCCCCTATGAGCGCCTTTCTCTATCCTATTGGCCACCATTTTCTGTTACTATGGGTATTGATGACACAAAAAGTCTAGAAGGGTTCACTGAGAACCAGTGGACCGAAAAAGACTAGTCAATAGGTAACCCTTATTAGAAGCGCCAAATCCCAAATGGTTAAGGAGAGAGAAAAAAAATTGGCCAACAGGGTGATATAAAGAGCGTGGTCATAAATCTGGCAGTTTGGTGTTGTGAGATACAAAATGAAGAAGATAACCAAAAGGGTAATATAGGTGATGTAAAACTAGATGATTGGCACCATTAGATACGCAACTAATGAAATTCACCGGTATACAACAGTCACAATGAAATAATATATATATATATATATATATATATATATATATATATATATATATATATGCTAATATTGCTCAGCGTGAATAAAATTGCTCAGCGTGAAAAAAATTTAATTAAACTTAATTACTCACTTCACAGGGGGGTGGCCTGCTGGATAAACTCAAGACACCAGCAGGGTCCAATAGCGCCCTAGCCAGAATAGCCTTTAGGATCTCAAATGCTGATGGTTGCCTAGTATGGAAGAAAAGGCTTCACTTCAGTATTATTAATGAAGACTTCGGCTTCTTTATTGTGGACAATGAGCTCAACGCATTTCAGGGTGTGCAAACCCCTTCATAAGGAGCAGGTACATAAAATCAGTGAACATATATTAAAACAATGGGAGGCGTCTTATGGGGCCGAGGCTGCACATGTGGGACGCTAAAAGAGATACGCCCCCTTGTGAGCGCACTCCAGGCATAGGTCGGCGCTAGCACTGAAGGTAGAGTGTAGATCGGGTACCATCCACAGATATAATGCTAGGGGGCATAAAAGGATAAAAACTGGACTCTTCATAGAATTATATGTCCCCAAAATAAAACATAAAAAGCTAACAAAATTAACATCCAGAAAGGGGGATGTGTATACATTATGTATATATATATATATATATATATATATATACACACACACACACACACACACACACGGGGATAACATTAAACATATGTGTATATAAAAAACACCTATGTAAAAAATACCATTAATAGATAAAAATAAAAATAAAAGTAACAGCTTGCTGCATAAAAATTCTATAAAATAAATACCAGATAAGTAAAATACATGATATATAGTAGTGGTGAATTAATCATTAAATAGTAGAAGGATGCAAAGAAAAATAAAATAGAAAAAACATAAGTGATAATATTAAGATATTATTACACTACATGTAATCTCTACTTGCCATATTGTTTTTTTACGCATATATATATATATATATATTATTGTTATTAAATGCCTAAAGAAGTGATGTTCACTTATCGCATGTACATACACATTCAACTATATAGATTTAAAATAGAAGTAAAATATATAAAATAAAAAATATAATATATTAAGGTAGATTATAAGTATGTGGTCACTGTACATATAGAGGCACTCAAGGGTAGGGGAACCTATTAGTATGCAGGGGGGAGGCTTCAATAAAATGAGTACAGATATAAATAATGATAGAAAGAAAAAATAATTTAAAAAATCATCAATAATATCAAAAATTTACCAATTTAATAATGTTATTGTAGGATTTGGGGGGGGGTATATGAATGTCGGTATTTGTAATGACAAACAATGTATATGTACAGTGACCACATAAATACTTATAATCTACCTGTCACGAGGGTGTCAAGAACCACGCCTGACTCCGTTATACCCGGGGTCAGGAAGTCGCAGCAGTTGGCTGCACGCTCTATGTAAGATAGGGCTGTTTCCTTAAGGTAGCTTTCTGGGTTTGCTTTGCAAACCCTTTTGGCTCACTCAGGGATCCGTAGCTCCTTCTCCTCAGCTGTTCCTTGTCCAGCACTCCCAAACCTCCTTATATTCCCCTCTCACACTTCTCTGGTTGCCAGATATAGAGCTTCCTGCCTGGACATCTATTCTGACCCTCTGGAGCTGTGTTGCTGCGTTCTCTGGTAGTTGGTCCAGAACGCTACCCTCCGGATCCCTGTTGGACCTTTGTGGTCTATTGTGGTCACCCACCTGGGTGTATGTGTTTGTCTGTCCTCTCCCTGGTGTTTCCCTCTTAGTGACAGTGGTGCGGACTAGCGATCCCACCGGCCCGTTCACTATCTAGGGCTCATTTTAGGGAAAGCCAGAATTTAGGCACGTGATCGCCGCACGGGTGAGGAACCCGTCTAGGGACGTCGGGTGCCAGCCGCAAGGTGAGTTATGGGTCACCACCTTTCCCTCTCCCTTGGGCAGGGCTTTCCCTTTTTCCTCCCTGTGCGTGACGCCGGTCATTACATTATATCTGGCCCTTATTTTGTGTCGGTAAAAAAAAAAAAAAAATTATAATTTTTTTTTACCTACTTAGAATCCAGTATGGATCAAATTGCTGCTCTGTCCAAACAATTTTTTTTGGCCTGTCTTTGGAGATGGCAGGATTGAAGGCGTCGGTCCTCCAGCAACAGCAGCAATTACAACTGACCGCAAGCCCAGCGGTTGCTACTGGTAACCAGGTTGTTGCGGAACCCAAGGTCCCTCTCCCTGACAGATTTTCTGGGGAAAGGGACAAGTTTTTGACATTCCGTGAGGCCTGTAAATTATATTTTAAACTGCGCCCTTACTCCTCTGGTAATGAAGAACAGCGGGTGGGGGTTGTTATTTCCCTGCTGCAGGGGGACCTGCAGTCCTGGGCGTTCTCTTTACCTACTGATTCCCAGGCTCTTCGGTCAGTGGATGAGTTTTTCGGGGCCTTGGGTCTCATATATGACGACCCTGACCGAGTCGCACTGGCTGAATCAAGATTACGGAGACTCTTACAAGGAGAGCGGCCGGTAGAGGAGTATTGCTCTGAATTCCGTAGGTGGGCTACAGATACCCAATGGAACGACCCGGCTCTCAGGAGTCAGTTCTGCTCTGGGTTATCCGAAAGGGTTAAGGATGCGCTTGCATTATATGAGACTTCCTTTTCCCTTGATGCGGTTATGTCCCTTTCTATCCGAATAGATAGACGCCTTAGGGACAGGTTGAAAAAACCGGAGCAATTGGTAACCCCTCCCAAGCAGCAGTTAGTCTGTACAGAATTAGACGAGCCTATGCAGCTAGGAGGAACAACTCGTCAGGTCCGTCCTCCTGAGGCT
Organism: Bufo bufo; assembly: GCF_905171765.1. Lineage (NCBI taxonomy): Eukaryota > Metazoa > Chordata > Amphibia > Anura > Bufonidae > Bufo > Bufo bufo. The sequence goes on along the minus strand of NC_053397.1, from coordinate 144,512,648 downwards.
CGCCGTAGGCGTGGGGTTTGTTTTTTTTGTGGGGAGAGGGGTCATTTCATTAATGTCTGTCCTTCTTTCCTCAGAAACAAAAGACCGTCGGAAAACTACTAACCCCAGGCTGTGTGGAGGATGTCAGCCGGGGGTATACGTTTCCTCCATACGTACATCGCAATTTGTGTTGCCAGCGGTTATTGTTTTTGGTGATAAGACGGAGACTATTTCTTTCTTTCTAGACAGTGGAGCAGGGGTAAATTTGATAGATGCCCATTTTGCCCGCACTATGGGTTTGTCTCTCTGTACGCTACAGAGACCTATTCCCATATTCGCTATTGATTCTGCTCCTCTGTCTCAGAGAAACCTCACCCACATTGTTCATAATTTACACCTTCGGGTAGGGGACCACCATAACGACATGTTATGTTCTGGAGGGGCTTCCCACTCCGGTAGTGCTGGGTCTTCCCTGGTTGGTAGCGCACAATCCAGTGGTGGATTGGCAGGCCAGGAAGATATTGGAGTGGAGTGAGCAGTGCAGAGAAAATTGCTTAAATAGCAATTGCTTAGTCGCCTCCATAACTACCCTACCTACATTTATTTCGGATTTTGAGGATGTTTTTTCTGAAAAGGGTTGTCAGAAGTTACCACCTCATCGTCCTTATGATTGCCCAGTTAACCTTATTCCCGGCGCAAAATTACCCAAGACAAGGTTATATAATCTTTCAGGTCCAGAGAGACAAGCCATGAAAGATTATATCTCCGAGAGCTTGGCTAAGGGACACATCAGACCCTCTTCTTCACCCGTGGCTGCAGGGTTTTTCTTCGTTAAAAAGAAAGATGGGGGGCCTGCATCCTTGCCTAGATTTTCGCGAATTAAATCGGATAACCATCTGAGACCCATACCCTCTTCCTCTCATTCCTGACCTGTTTAACCAGATTGCGGGTGCTAGGTGGTTCTCCAAACTTGATCTTAGGGGGGCCTACAATCTGATTCGTATTAAGGAGAGGGATGAGTGGAAGACAGCTTTTAACACCCCTGAGGGGCATTATGAAAATCTAGTTATGCCTTTCGGTCTGACCAATGCTCCTGCCGTCTTTCAACATTTCGGTAATGACATTTTTAGTCATCTAATCGGCAGGTTTGTGGTAATATACCTAGATGATATTTTAATTTATTCGTCTGATCTGAGAACACATGAGGTGCATGTCAGACAAGTACTGCAGGTCCTACGGACGAATAAATTATATGCTAAAATTGAAAAATGTGTCTTCGCAGTTCAGGAGATACAATTCCTAGGTTATTTTTTATCTGCTTCAGGTTTCCGTATGGATCCTAGGAAGGTCCAGACAATTTTAGATTGGGATCTTCCTGAGAACCTCAAAGCACTAAAACGGTTCTTGGGCTTTGCAAATTTCTATAGGAAATTCATTAAAAATTATTCACTTATTGTAAAACCCCTTAATGACATGACTAGGAAGGGGACTGATTTTTCTAAATGGTCTGACGCCGCTAAAGTTGCTTTTTCCTCTCTAAAAGAGAGGTTTACCTCAGCACCTGTACTAGTCCAACCTGATGTCTCTCAGCCTTTTATTGTTGAAGTCGATGCGTCAGAGGTGGGAGTGGGGGCGGTGCTGTCTCAGGGTCCGTCTCCTGGCAAATGGCATCCTTGTGCTTTCTTTTCTAAAAAACTATCTGCAGCAGAAAAGAACTACGATATTGGCAATAGGGAACTATTAGCTATTAAATTTGCGTTTGAGGAGTGGCGTCACTTTTTAGAGGGGGCAGTCCACCCCGTCACTGTGATTACGGACCACAAAAATCTTCTGTACCTCGAATCAGCTAAGCGTCTCACCCCTAGACAGGCTAGGTGGTCGCTATTTTTTACCAGGTTTAACTTTGTGATTACCTATCGTCCTGGGGCAAAGAATACCAAGGCTGATGCACTATCTCGTTTCCCTGGATGGGGTAATGTGAGTGATCCGGTGCCTATTCTTCAAAGAGGAGTGGTTGTTTCTGTGGTACACTCTGTTCTGGAGGGGAAGGTGTTAGAGGCCCAGGGGGACGCCCCGGTCTCTTGCCCCTCAGAGAAATTGTTTGTACCGTTGAACCTACGTTTCGAATAATTAAAGTAACATCATAATTCGGCACTTGCTGGGCACCCGGGTAGTAAAGCAACCTTGGAGCTATTGTCTCGTTGTTTTTGGTGGCCAAGGTTGCGTCAGGATGTATTGGATTTTGTGTCTTCTTGTTCTACCTGTGCGCGCGCAAAAGTTTCACATACACGTCCTGCAGGGTCTCTATTACCACTCGTCATTCCCAATAGACCGTGGACACATCCGTCAATGGATTTTATCACTGACTTACCTTTGTCTGCGGGTAAAACAGTTATTTTGGTAGTAGTGGACAGGTTTAGCAAAATGGTACACTTCATTGCGTTACCCGCACTACCTAATGCTAAGACTCTTGCTCAGGTATTCGTCAGTGAAATCGTGAAGCTTCACGGGGTCCCCTCCGATGTTGTTTCGGATCGGGGTACCCAGTTTATTTCTAAATTTTGGAAAGCTTTTTGTTCCTGTTTGGGGGTACACTTGTCCTTTTCCTCAGCTTTCCATCCTCAGTCGAATGGACAGACTGAGCGTACCAACCAAAACCTTGAGACATAGCTAAGATGTTTTGTGTCTGAAAACCAAGAGTTGTGGTCTTCATATTTACCGTTAGCTGAGTTTGCCATAAATAATCGTCGTCAGGAATCCACTGGCAAGTCACCATTTCTTGGTGCATATGGTTTTCATCCCCAATTCTGTACTTTCAAAGAGGGGGGGTCTTCTGGGGTTCCCGAAGAGGAACGGTTTTCGTCATCTCTTTCATCGGTATGGCAGAAGGTGCAAGCTAACTTGAAAAATATGGGAGGTAAATACAAATGCATGGCTGATAAGAGACGGTCGCCAGGTCCGGACCTAGGAGTGAATGACTATGTGTGGTTGTCTACTAGGAATATTAAATTGAAGGTTCCCTCTTGGAAACTGGGTCCTAGGTTTATTGGCCCTTACAAAATTGTAGCCATCATCAACCCCGTGGCTTTTCGCCTGGAGTTACCTCAGACTTTTAAAATTCATAATGTTTTTCATAAGTCGTTACTCAAAAAAATATGTTCCACCTCTAGAACCGTCACCGCTGCCACCCCCTCCTGTTGTCGTGGATGGTAATCTAGAATTTCAGATATCCAAAATTGTTAATTCTCGTCGGGTTCACCGCTCTCTTCTATATCTGGTGCATTGGAGAGGTACCGGTCCCGAGGAAAGAATGTGGGTTCCAGCGTCTGCGTCTGCCGACAGGCTAGTTCGGGTTTTTCATGCCTCTCATCCTGAGAGACCTGGTCCTAAGTGTCCGGAGGCCCCTCGTAGAGAGGGGGGTACTGTCACGAGGGTGTCAAGAACCACGCCTGACTCCGTTATACCCGGGGTCAGGAAGTCGCAGCGGTTGGCTGCACGCTCTATGTAAGATAGAGCTGTTTCCTTATGGTAGCTTTCTGGGTTTGCAAACCCTTTTGGCTCACTCAGGGATCCGTAGCTCCTTCTCCTCAGCTGTTCCTTGTCCAGCACTCCCAAACCTCCTTATATTCCCCTCTCACACTTCTCTGGTTGCCAGATATAGAGCTTCCTGCCTGGACATCTATTCTGACCCTCTGGAGCTGTGTTGCTGCGTTCTCTGGTAGTTGGTCCAGAACGCTACCCTCCGGATCCCTGTTGGACCTTTGTGGTCTATTGTGGTCGCCCACCTGGGTGTATGTGTTTGTCTGTTTTGTCTGTCCTCTCCCTGGTGTTTCCCTCTTAGTGACAGTGGTGCGGACTAGCGATCCCACCGGCCCGTTCACTATCTAGGGCTCATTTTAGGGAAAGCCAGGGTTTAGGCACGTGATCGCCGCACGGGTGAGGAACCCGTCTAGGGACGTCAGGGCAGTCAGGTGCCAGCCGCAAGGTGAGTTATGGGTCACCACCTTTCCCTCTCCCTTGGGCAGGGCTTTCCCTTTTTCCTCCCTGTGCATGACGCCGGTCATTACACTACCTTAATATATTATATATTTTATTTTATATATTTTACTTCCATTTTAAATGTATATAATTGAATATGTACGTACAGTACAGACCAAAAGTTTGAAGGCATCAAAACTATGAATAAACACATGTGGAATTATATTCATAACAAACCAGTGTGAAACAACTGAAAATATGTCATATTCTAGGTTCTTCAAAGTAGCCACCTTTTGCTTTGATTACTGCTTTGCACACTCTTGGCATTCTCTTGATGAGCTTCAAGAGGTAGTCCCCTCAAATGGTTTTCACTTCACAGGTGTGCCCTGTCAGGTTTAATAAGTGGGATTTCTTGCCTTATAAATGGGGTTGGGACCATCAGTGGCGTTGAGGAGAAGTCAGGTGGATACACAGCTGATAGTCCTACTGAATAGACTGTTAGAATTTGTATTATGGCAAGAAAAAAGCAGCTAAGTAAAGAAAAACGAGTGGCCATCATTACTTTAAGAAATGAAGGTAGGTCAGTCAGCCGAAAAATTGGGAAAACTTTGAAAGTAAGGGCTATTTGACCATGAAGGAGAGTGATGGGGTGCTGCGCCAGATGACCTGGCCTCCACAGTCACCGGACCTGAACCCAATCGAGATGGTTTGGGGTGAGCTGGACCGCAGAGTGAAGGCAAAAGGGCCAACAAGTGCTAAGCATCTCTGGGAACTCCTTCAAGACTTTTGGAAGACCATTTCAGGGGACTACCTCTTGAAGCTCATCAAGAGAATGCCAAGAGTGTGCAAAGCAGTAATCAAAGCAAAAGGTGGCTACTTTGAAGAACCTAGAATATGACATTTTCAGTTGTTTCACACTTGTTTGTTATGTATATAATTCCACATGTGTCAATTCATAGTTTTGATGTCTTCATAGTCATGAAAATAAAGAAAACTCTTTGAATGAGAAGGTGTGTCCAAACTTTTGGTCTGTACTGTACATGCGATAGGTGAACATCACTTCTTTTGGCATTTAATAATTTTTTTATATATATATATATATATATATATATATATATATATATATAAAAAATATAAGAAAAACCATTGGCAGCACCAGCCAAAATATTAGTAAAAAAAGAGAAAATATGGGTGCAATGTCCAAGTATGGTAAATGGTGCTTACCCACTTATAAACAGCAAGAAAATGGGACTGCACTCCAAAAGGTTCTTCAGTAAAACAGTGTTTTTATTCACCCATATGGTGGCAAAAGCGACGTTTCGGCTCGTACATAAGCCTTTCTCAAGGCTCATGTACGAGCCGAAACGTCGCTTTTGCCACCATATGGGTGAATAAAAACAAACTGTTTTACTGAAGAACCTTTTGGAGTGCAGTCCCATTTTCTTGCTGTATAATATATTATATATATATATATATATATATATATATATATATAGATACAGTCGGGTCCATAAATATTGGGACATCGACAAATTTCTAACATTTTTGTCTCTATACACCACCACAATGGATTTGAAATGAAACGGACAAGATGTACTTTAACTACAGACTGTCGGCTTTAATTTGAGGGTATTTACATCCAAATCAGGTGAACGGTGCAGGAATTACAACAGTAAAGCACTTCTTGTTCGTTTCATTTCAAATCCATTGTGGTGGTGTATAGAGCCAAAAATGTTACAAGTGTGTCGATGTCCCAATATTTATGGACCTGACTGTATATAGAAGGAAATGGACAGCACTTACAATAGAAAACCGTGATTTATTCAGCCCAAGTGGTACAGTGAGGCAACGTTTCAGCTCGGACACAGAGCCTTTTATATATAATAAAGTACAGGGGAGTAAAAACAATAGGGCAAGTAGAGATTACATGTAGTGTTTGTATCTTATTATTATCACTATTCCGTTTTTTCTATTTTATTTTCTTCTTTGCATCCTTCTACTATTTTATGATTAAAGGGGTATTCCCATCTTGCTTCTTCATCATCAATTGCTGCCAGCTAGCTGTTTACTTCCTGGTTTTCTGCTGCTAAGGCTGGGCGGCCTGAGTGAAGGCCGGCCACACCTCCTTATGACATCACACTGAGAACTCAGTCCTTGCGTGCTCGTTCATGTAAAGAGTATGACTGATCAGTGTGTCAGCCTGCAGTGTCTGTGAGGCCCCTCCCCCCTGCTGGGGGATCATCAGAGAGTCATGTGAAGTGAGCTCAGTGTACAGTAACACCTGGCTGTTCTGCACAGTTTTACACATAAAATCTCAGTCTGATCTTTTACAAACCCATTCTGTGCATCAAAAACTTCCCTTCCCGATTAGTACCGTGTCTGAACAGCAGCGTATTCAGCTCTGCTACATCAGTTTCTCTCTTCCACCAGCATTGATACTGACCCGCCACATATACAGCTCTACTACATCTGTCTATTCCCTTCCCGATTAGAACTGTGTCTGAACAGCAGCATATTCAGCTCTGCTACATCAGTTTCTCTCTTCCACCAGCATTGATACTGACCCGCCACATATACAGCTCTGCTACATCTGTCTATTCCAGTGTTTCCCAACCAGTGTGCCTCCAGCTGTTGCAAAACTACAACTCCCAGCATGCCCGCACAGCTCTGCTAGATCTGTCTATTTCCTTCCCCATTAGAAATGTGTCTGAACAGCAGCGTATTCAGCTCTGCTACATCAGTTTCTCTCTTCCACCAGCATTGATGCTGACCCGCCACATATACAGCTCTGCTACATCTGTCTATTCCCTTTCCCACTAGAAATATGGCTGAACAGCAGCATATTCAGCTCTGTTACATCCATCAGCCCCCCCAGTGCCTCCAACAGCCTTCATATGCCTCAAACAGGCCCCATATGCCTCAAACAGCCCCCATATGCCCCAAACAGCCCCCATGTGCTTTAAACAGCCCCCAAGTGCCTCAAACAGCCCCCCAAGTGCCTCCATCAGCCCCCAAGTGCCTCAAACAGCCCTCATATGCCTCAAACAGCCCCACAAGTCCCTCCATAAGCCCCACAAGTGCCTCCATAAGCCCCACAAGTGCCTCCATAAGCCCCACAAGTGCCTCCATAAGCCCCACAAGTGCCTCCATAAGCCCCACAAGTGCCTCCATAAGCCCCACAAGTGCCTCCATAAGCCCCACAAGTGCCTCCATAAGCCCCACAAGTGCCTCCATCAGCCCCCCCATATGCCTCTATCTGGCCCCAAGTGCCTCAGTCAGCCCCCAAATGCCTCAAACCCCCCCATATGCCTAAAACAGCCCCCTAAGTGCATCAAATAGCCCCCCAAGTGCCTCAAATAGCCCCCCCAAGTGCCTCAAATAGCCCCCCAAGTGCCTCCATCAGACCCAAATGCCTCAAACAACCCCCCAAGTGCCTCAAACAGCCCCCCAAGTGCCTCAAACAGCCCACCAAGTGCCTCCATCAGCCCCAATCGTTGGTAGAATTGGTGGTGCATGTAAAAATAATACTCACCCACCGCCTCCCGGTACTCCTCTCCGACGCTGTCCGGATTCGTCTCGGGCAGCCGCGCATGCGCAGAACTATATTCTTTTGTGCTGCGTTGGATCTGCGCATGCGCGGCTCTCTTTTAGATGCGGTTCAAAAGAATATGGATCCACGCATGCGCAGCCGGCGACATGCGCGCTCAAAGTGTCAGTGAGAGGCCGGCGGGAGCATCTAAAAGAAAATTACTGCGCAAGCGCGGCCTATGGATGCGGCCGGCGAGCGGTGGCCGTATCCATGGGCAGCGAAGAAAAACAATGAATTATGATAATTCGATTTTAAAGAAAATTTTCGTTTTTTTTATAATATATATTTAGAAAAAACTTAAATGGGGGATAAATAATTTTATGAAAGATAATTAATAAGATGGGAATACCCCTTTAATTCACCATTACTATATATCATGTATTTTACTTATCTGGTATTTATTTTATTGAATTTTTATGCAGCAAGCTGTTAAAAATGAATATAAAGGTATCTATTAATGGTATTTTTTACATACACATATGTTTAATGTTATCCCCATGTGTGTGTGTATATATACACTCACCTAAAGAATTATTAGGAACACCATACTAATACGGTGTTGGACCCCCTTTTGCCTTCAGAACTGCCTTAATTCTACGTGGCACTGATTCCACAAGGTGCTGATAGCATTCTTTAGAAATGTTGGCCCATATTGATAGGATAGCATCTTGCAGTTGATGGAGATTTGAGGGATGCACATCCAGGGCACGAAGCTCCCGTTCCACCACATCCCAAAGATGATCTAATGGGTTGAGATCTGGTGACTGTGGGGCCATTTTAGTACAGTGAACTCATTGTCATGTTCAAGAAACCAATTTGAAATGATTCGAGCTTTGTGACATGGTGCATTATCCTGCTGGAAGTAGCCAGAGGATGGATACATGTTCTCATTCTGTTTACGCCAAATTCGGACTCTACCATTTGAATGTCTCAACAGAAATCGAGACTCATCAGACCAGGCAACATTTTTCCAGTCTTCAACAGTCCAATTTTGGTGAGCTCGTGCAAATTGTAGCCTCTTTTTCCTATTTGTAGTGGAGATGAGTGGTACCCGGTGGGGTCTTCTGCTGTTGTAGCCCATCCGCCTCAAGGTTGTGCGTGTTGTGGCTTCACAAATGCTTTGCTGCATACCTCGGTTGTAACGAGTGGTTATTTCAGTCAACGTTGCTCTTCTATCAGCTTGAATCAGTCGGCCCATTCTCCTCTGACATCTAGCATCCACAGGGCATTTTTGCCCACAGGACTGCCGCATACTGGATGTTTTTCCCTTTTCACACCATTCTTTGTAAACCCTAGAAATGGTTGTGCGTGAAAATCCCAGTAACTGAGCAGATTGTGAAATACTCAGACTGGCCCGTCTGGCACCAACAACCATGCCACGCTCAAAATTGCTTAAATCACCTTTCTTTCCCATTCTGACATTCAGTTTGGAGTTCAGGAGATTGTCTTGACCAGGAGCACCCTTCTAAATGCATCAAAGCAACTGCCATGTAATTGGTTGACTAGATAATTGCATTAATGAGAAATAGAACAGGTGTTCCTAATAATTCTTTAGGTGAGTGTATATGTATACACATCCCCCTTTCAGGATGTTAATTGTGTTTGCTAGCTTTTTATGTTTTATTTTGGGGACATATAATTCTATCAAGAGTCCAGTTTTTATCCTGTTATGCCCGCTAGCATTATATCTGTGGATGGTACCCGATCCGCACTCTACCTTCGGTGCTAGTGCCAAACTTTCACTTCAGCGCTGGACCAGAAGTCCCTCTGTGCATTCCAGTGTGGAGCGCACACCAGGAACCGGAATTTTCTCGGTGGGTTCCACGGTGGAACACATATCGGGCCGGATGTTCAGCCTGCGGTCCACCCCTAATTTCTCCATGCCTGGTGTGCGCTCACAAGGGGGCGTATCTCTTTTAGCATCCCACATGTGCAGCCTCGGCCCCAGAAGACGCCTCCTATAGACTTTTGGCGGTTTTAGAGTCATGTTTAAAGGCCGACCAGGTAAATGTTGTTTTAATATATGTTCACTGATTTTATGTACCTGCTTCTTATGAAGGGGTTTGCACACCCCGAAACGCGTTGAGCTCATTGTCCACAATAAAGAAGCCGAAGTCTTCATTAATAATAGTGAAGTGAAGCCTTTCCTTCCATACTGGACAACCATCAGCATCTGAGATCCTAAAGGCTATTCTGGCTAGGGGGTATTGGACCCTGCTGGTGTCTTGAGTTTATCCAGCAGGCCACCCCCCTGTGAAGTGAGTAATTAAGTTTAATTCTGATCACCTATATTACCCTTTGGTTATCCTCCTCATTTTGTATCTCACAGCACCAAACTGCCAGTAGATTTATGACCACGCTCTTTATACACTGCTCAAAAAAATAAAGGGAACACTTAAACAACACAATGTAACTCCAAGTCAATCACACTTCTGTGAAATCAAACTGTCCACTTAGGAAGCAACACTGAGTGACAATCAATTTCACATGCTGTTGTGCAAATGGGATAGACAACAGGTGGAAATTATAGGCAATTAGCAAAACACCCCCAATAAAGGAGTGGTTCTGGAGTGGTAACCACAGACCACTTCTCAGTTCCTATGCTTCCTGGCTGATGTTTTGGTCACTTTTGAATGCTGGCGGTGCTTTCCCCCTAGTGGTAGCATGAGACTGAGTCTACAACCCACACAAGTGGCTCAGGTAGTGCAGCTTATCCAGGATGGCACATCAATGCGAGCTGTGGCAAGAAGGTTTGCTGTGTCTGTCAGCGTAGTGTCCAGAGCATGGAGGCGCTACCAGGAGACAGGCCAGTACATCAGGAGACGTGGAGGAGGCCGTAGGAGGGCAACAACCCAGCAGCAGGACCGCTACCTCCACCTTTGTGCAAGGAGGAACACTGCCAGAGCCCTGCAAAATGACCTCCAGCAGGCCATGTGCATGCATGTGTCTGCTCAAACGGTCAGAAACAGACTCCATGAGGGCGACATGAGGGCCCGACGTCCACAGGTGGGGGTTGTGCTTACAGCCCAACACCGTGCAGGACGTTTGGCATTTGCCAGAGAACACAAAGATTGGCAAATTCGCCACTGGCGCCCTGTGCTCTTCACAGATGAAAGCAGGTTCACACTGAGCACATGTGACAGACGTGACTGTCTAGGGATGCCGTGGAGAACGTTCTGCTGCCTGCAACATCCTCCAGCATGACCGGTTTGGCATTGGGTCAGTAATGGTGTGGGGTGGCATTTCTTTGGAGGGCCGCACAGCCCTCCATGTGCTCGCCAGAGGTAGCCTGACTGCCATTAGGTACCGAGATGAGATCCTCAGACCCCTTGTGAGACCATATGCTGGTGCGGTTGGTCCTGGGTTCCTCCTAATGCAAGACAATGCTAGACCTCATGTGGCTGGAGTGTGTCAGCAGTTCCTGCAAGACAAAGGCATTGATGCTATGGACTGGCCGCCCGTTCCCCAGACCTGAATCCAATTGAGCACATCTGGGACATCATGTCTCGCTCTATCCACCAACGTCACGTTGCACCACAGACTGTCCAGGAGTTGGCAGATGCTTTAGTCCAGGTCTGGGAGGAGATCACTCAGGAGACCGTCCGCCACCTCATCAGGAGCATGCACAGGCGTTGTAGGGAGGTCATACAGGCACATGGAGGCCACACACACTACTGAGCCTCATTTTGACTTGTTTTAAGGACATTACATCAAAGTTGGATCAGCCTGTAGTGTGTTTTTCCACTTTAATTTTGAGTGCGACTCCAAATCCAGACCTTCATGGGTTAAAAATTTGATTTCCATTTTTTTATTTTTGTGTGATTTTGTTGTCAGCACATTCAACTATGCAAAGAACAAAGTATTTCAGAAGAATTTTTTATTAACTCAGATCTAGGATGTGTTATTTTTGTGTTCCCTTTATTTTTTTGAGCAGTGTATTACCATGCTGGCCAATTTGTTTTTCTCTCCTTAACCATTTGGGATTTGCCGCTTCTAATGAGGGTTACCTATTGACCAGTCTATTTCGGTCCACTGGTTCTCAATGAACCCTTCTAGACTTTTTGAGCCATCACTACCCACTGTTTACTCCACACGCTGATCCCTTTTCAGCGTTGCTACCCCTCTAGCTGCCTTCCCTATTTGCACCTCACAATTTCCTTCCAATTTCCTTTTTTTACACTCCATCCGCTGGCGCCTCTAGTTTTGTCCTAACTCTTGGAGATCCACTTCCACTAGATCGGATTAACCCTCGCTTTTCTCTCTTTCTACATATCTTTCTGTTACTATGCCACTTAAGTTGCAAATAGGGGTTCTGTATTCAGTGATGATCTCCTATGTGCTGCCAGCGTCCGTGAATCCGGCCTTCCCTGGCTGCGTCAGCACACTCCAATTCTGGATTGGCACTCCGGTCAGATTCTGCATTGGGGATCTTCCTGCCAGTCCACCTGCTTATCAGAGGTCTGACCTGCATCCTTGCCTACTGTACCTGTAGACCTGCCTGGACTTCCGCAGCAGTATGCCAGTTTTGTGGATGTCTTCAGTAATAAAGAGGGCTAGACCCTGCCTCATTGTCCTTATGACTGTCCGATTGGCCTTCTGTCTGGAGCCACTCCTCCTCGCGGTCGAGTCTACCCACTATCACTTCCTGAGACCCAAACGATGTCTTAATACATCAAGGAGAATCTCGAGAGGGGGTTTATCTGGAAATCTACTTCACCAGCCGCTGACGGGTTCTTCTTTGTACAGAAAAAATATGGATCCTTACGGCCCTGTATCAACTATTGAGGTCTGAATAAGGTCACAGTCAAGAATAGATACCCTCTTCTGCTAATCTCCGAACTCTTTGACAGGATACAGGGAGCCGACTTCACAAAATTTTACCTGCTTTCAACACTTGTGATGGACACTACGAGTATCTCATCATGCCCTTCGGTCTGTGCAACGCTCCCGCGGTATTCCAGGAGTTGGTAAACAATATCTTCCGGGACCTGCTCTATGTCTGAGTGAAAGTGTACCTGGACGATATACTGATCTATTCTCCAGATTTGACCACTCACCGGAAGCATGTAAGTTTAGTTTTACAGCGGTTGAGAATCGACTTTATGCCAAACTCAAGAAATGCATCTTTGAAAAATCTACCGTACCATTCCTCAGATACATAATCTCGGATGCCGGGTTGCAGATGGATCTTGAAAAATTTAATTCAGTAAAGGACTGGCCCTGCCCACAGGGTCTTTGTGCTATAAACGCGCTTCCTTGGATTTACTAATTTCTATCGTCAGTTCATCCCAAATTTTTTATCTCTTACATCTCCGATCTACGCTCTTACTAAGAAAAGGGTGAATGCCAGAGTCTGGACTCCTGAGGCAAAGGCCACATTCGTCCAATTAAAGAGGTCCTTTGCTTCTGCACCTGATCTGCATCATCCCGAAGTCTCCCGACAATTATTTTTAGAAGTAGATGCCTCCTCCATAGGAGCCGGTGCTGTTTTACTACAGAAAGGTTCCAAGGGCAAGATGTTTACATGTGGATTTTCCTCCAAGCTCTTCTCCCCTGCTGAAAGGAATTACTGTATAGGAGACAGAGAGCTTCTGGCTATAAAACTTTCCTAGGAGGAATGGCGTTATCTATTGGAGGGGCCCAGCATCCAGTGATAATCTTCAACCTCGACAAGCCAGAAGGGCACTCTTCTTCTCCAGTTTTGATTTTGAGCTTCACTTTCGCCCGGCCGAGAAGAACATGAAGGCGGATGCTCTGTCTCGGTCATTTGACTTCTCTGACCAGCAGGAGGAGCCCCAGTACATTGTAGATCCTGCTCCAAGTGGCTCCTGTCCTGGTAGAGACAACCCTCCCGGGAAGACATCCGTGCCATCTGCCAAGAGAAAACGTATTCTAGCTTGGGGGCACAACTCCAAACTGGCTGGTCACCACAGAACTTTTGTCTCACCACTACTGGTAGCCCACACTGTCTAATGATGTGCGTTATTATGTGTCTGCCTGAACAATCTGTGCTCAGAATAAAGTCTCCAGGACCAAACCACCCGGGCTGTTGTTACCTCTTCCTGTTTCTGATGCCCCATTGCAACACATGGACATTGTTACAGATCTGCCCTCTTCTGCCGGATGTACAGCTATCTGGGTGGTCGTGATTCGGTTCTCCAAGATGACGCACTTTGTTCCTTTGGCTGGACTGCCCTCGGCTGCTGAACTTGCTAAACTGTTCGTGAGACACATACTCCGCTTGCATGGTCTACCTTGGCATATTGTTTCTGATTGCGGAGTCCAGTTTACCTCTAAGCTTTGGAGAACTCTTTGTCGGCTGCTCGAAATTGAGCAGGTCTTCTCTTCCGGTTATCATCCCCAGACAAATAGGCAAGTAGAGCGGGTCAATCAAATATTAAAGAACTATCTCTGGCATTTTGTTTCAGCCCAACATGATAACTGGGTACAATTGCTACCTTGGGCTGAATTCTCCTATAACAACCACTCTAGTGAGTCTACTGGATCCTCTTCATTCTTTGTCGTTTATGGACAACACCCTCGTACTCCTCTCCCTGTTCCTACATCTTCTGCTCTCCAGCTGCGGATTCCTCTTTTAGGGATTTTCTGAAGATTTGGCGTGAAACCAAGGACTGCATCAACAAAGCGGTGACCCGCATGAAAACGAATGCAGACAAGAGAAGAAAACCACCTCAGTTCTCGTCTAGAGATAAGGTATGGCTCTTCTCTAAAAACATCCGCTTAAGGGTTCCTAGTTTCAAGTTTGCTCTTAGGTTCTTTGGACCATTTGAAGTATTGAGGAGGATCAACGAAGTGACATATAAGTTACATCTGCCTCTCTCTCTCTCTCTGTATTCTTAATGCCTTCCATGTGTCCTTACTAAAACCAGTAGTTCTTAAATCGCTTCTCGACAGCTCCTTCTACTCCAAATCCTGTATCTGACTAGATATTTGTGGTCAAAGACATCCTGGACATCAAGAAGCGTGGCAAGATGATTTACTATCATGTGGACTAGAAGGGCTTTGGTCCTGAGGAGAGGTCTTGGGAACCAGAAGAGAACATTCATGCTCCAAACTGGATAAAAAGGTTTCTGTCTCGTCGTGGACTCAAGAAGAAGGGGCATAAGGAAGGGGGGAGTACTGTAACATTGGCTGCTGTGCACCGCTGTTCCCCTGCTTACCGCTGCAGTTCCAGGCACCGTGTTCACCGGTGATCTGCTGCCAGTGCTTCCCATTCACTGCTGCAGTCTTGGGCTCTGTCTGTGTAGGTACTGTTGTTCTGGGATCCGCTCCACAGTTTTCTCTCAGCCCTGGCCATGGCATGCGTGCTACTTCTAAGGGCCGGCGTGTGTCACTTTCTGTGCTTTTTGGGTTAGGTCATGTGACCTTGCTGACCAATCATAGCCCTCCTGCACATATATAAGTGGCTCAGCCCCCTTCCCAGATGCCTCAGTGTCAAGGTCCTTGTGTCCTTCTAAGGTTCCTGATATCTACTTGTGTTCCTGACTCGTACTTCTATTCCTGGACTCTGCTACCAGTTAGATACCTGCCTGCTTGTCTTGACTCTCCTGTTGCCGACCCGGATTGCCTGACCTGTACCTGTGCAGCCTGCCCTGACCTATTGCCTGTGTACTTCGCCTCTGCCTCATCCTTCGGTCCTGCACTGTTGCTCCTGGTTACGACTCAGTCTGCTGACAACGCCTGTACCTCTGGTACCTTTCTCAGGTACCACCTGGACCAGCTGCCTCATATGCCAATCCTCCTCAAGAGGTAGCGACCTGGTGTTCCCCTCGGGAAAGTCTATGCCCACCATCAGGGGTACTGTGAAGATCGAGGGGTTTACTTAGACAACGCCCTTAGAGGAGGTAGGACACGTGGCACAGTGGGTTCACACCCGCTGGTTCGTGATAAGAAAATTACATTACTCTATATAAATTGCAAACTGATTATTGCATGTTGCAGTCCACTTGGAGACCTAAAAAAAAAAAAAAAGAATTAAAAAAATAAATATATTCAAATTCACCCCTCTTTCCCCAGTCAAAATAAAAATAAACAATAAAAAAATAAACACCATGGGCATTGCTGGGTGCAAAAATGCCCATACTATAAAAAAATAATAATAATTTAAATCCCATATGGCCTAACGGGAAAAAAAAAAAATTATAATAATTTTTATAAAAATTTATTAAAAGGTCATACACACCCCAAAATGGTATTAATAAAACCTACAGATTGTCCCTCCCAAAAATGAGCCCTCATACAGCTCCATAGACATAACTTAAAAAGTTATGGTGCTCAGAATATGGCAATGAAAACAATTTTTCCAAAAGTTTTATTTTTTTCAGTATTAAAACGCAATAAAAACTATACAAATGTGGTATCGCCATAATCGTACTGACCTGAAGAATGAAGAGCACAAGTCAGTTTTACCGCATAGTTAACACTGTAAAAACAAAACCCATAAAACCATGGCAGAATTGTATTTTTTTCCAATTCCACCCCATTTTGAATTTTTTTTTCAGCTTCCCAACACATCCTATGCAATATTAAATGGTGCCATTAGAAAGTACAACTTGTTCCACAAAAACAAGTCCTCATATGGCTATGTGAACAGAAAAATTAAAAAAAATTATGGCTCTGGGAAGGCAGTGAGCGGAAAATAAAAACATGAAAAATCACTCTGTCAGGAAGGGGTTATCCAAGGCTATAAACTGCTCCCCCCATATGCCGGGCCCCTCACATTGAATATACTTAACTGGCTTCTCGCACCACTCCTGGTCCCCGCACCGCAGCTTCTCCCCGTGCGCAGATGAAAACATCCGATGTCTGTAGGGGAGCAGCCAATGGCAGGTGGGAACGGGCCTCCCTAGCGTCACCCGAAGCTGCTGCTGCGGTGCGGGGACCAGGAGCAGGGAGCCAGGTAAGTATATTCAATGTGAGGGGCCCGGCATATGGGTGGGGGGGGGCGCAGTTTGTAGCCTTGGATAACCCCTTTAACTTTTTTTGTTTACTACTTAATTCCATGTGTGTTCCTACATCGTTTTCATATTTTCAATATGAATCTACAATGTGGAAATGAAAAGGTGCAGACTTTTTAACTGGTACTGTATTTGATCAATTTTCCATTATCCACAATACAACAGAGTTCAAACTATTCAAGAGAATTCAAGATTCATTTGAGTTACACATTGCTCAAATAATGAAATCAGGCTTGCAAATCACCTCCCCTCCCATACAAGTGTAGACTGAGACTCCAATTGGGACTCAGTTGTGAGGTCAAATGCATCCTTAGAAAAAGAAAGAATAAGTAAAATACAAAAGAGAAGAGTGGAATCCACAGGACAAACCCTCCTGTGAAATTATTTTTCCAGAGATGGTGCCCCGCAGCTCCTTGTTTGATGGCCGCCGGCAGAAAGGAATACCTCAACCTGTCCACGCCACATCTCATTTGGATGAACCTCTCGCTGGAGCTGCTCCTCTGCCTCCTTGTTAGTAGGGGATGTAGGGGTGGGACTGGTTGCCGATGATACTTTTAAATTTCACAATGATTTTCCTCTCTGCCACTGATCTGAGTTGTGGTAGTTTGGTGCCAGCCACACTGTCAGCCTTTTTGATTAGTTAGCGTATCTTGTTCTTATCAGCCTCCTAACACTTCCTCCCCAACATATGACTGTGAAGAACATGATACTGGTTACTGAGTGATAGAACATTTCTAGTGTTTTGGTACACACATTGAATGACCTCAGTTTCCTCATGAAGTACAGGTGGCTTGCTTCTTTCTTGTTTATTTTGTCTGTGTTCATTTGCCGTTCAAGTTTTTCATCAAGGTGGACACCTAGATATTTGTAGTTGTTATGATCTCGACTTCCTGGCCGTTGATCATAATCAGCAGCACAAGTTCCTTCATTTTTCCGAATCTTGTTACCATCTACTTGGTCTTTGTCACATTCAGTATCAGGCTGTGCACCAGTCCACAAAGTTTTGTATCATTTGCCTGTATTCCTTCTCCTCACCTTCTTTGATGCACCCAGTTACCACACAGTTGTCTGACAATTTTGGAAGTGGCACTGGTCAGTGTTGTATGCAAAGTCGTCAGTGTACTGTATAATATGAAGAGAGCCAGTGACAGAACTGTTTTCTGTGGGACGCTACACTGAGATAGTTTCCTAGCCTTACATACTGAAGCCTGTTCACAAGCTAGTCCCAGATCCAAGTATCTGTCATTTACAGGGTCTTAATATCACCAGACATCCAGCACTTTTTATTACTAAAAGCACCAGCACAGAAGAACATAGTGGATCAAAGGACCAGGCCATTTTTCACCTTTCTACCCAGGCCATTTTTAGAAAATCTGTGGTAATAACTTTAAAATACTTTAACTTATCCAGGCCATTCTGAGACTGTTGTCCCGTCACATATTGTACTTCATGACAGTGGTAAAATTGAGTCAAAAAATTTCATTTTTATTTATAAAAATAAAATAAAATTTTTTATTTTTTTGGGACGTTAGAAGGCTTTAAAGTTTAGTAACTACACCCCTCAAGATATTCAAAACTGATTTTACAAACTTTGTTAACCCTTTAGGTGCCCCCACGAGAATTAAATGACAATGGGAAAGAAAGTTCAAAATTTCACTTTTCTTTTAGCAGATTTAAAATTTTAATAAATTTTTTATGCAACACATCAAGGGTTAACAGCCAAACAAAACTCAAAATGTATTACCTTAAATCTGGAGTTTACAGAAACACCTTGTGTGTGCTCAAAAACTGATGTATGGGCACAGCATGCTTCGGAGTGCAGATTTAGCTGGAATGGTAATTGGGAGTTACGTCACATATGAAGACACCCCGAGGTGGCCCTACAGTGGAAACCCGAAAAAAGTGACCCCATTCTGGAAATACTTTGACCCATCAGGCGTTTCACGGAATTAGGAAATGCTTGGCTGTGAAAATGAAAAATGTAAATTTTTTCCAGAAAAAGATGCTTTAAACCCACATTTTTCACTTTCACAAGGGGTAACAGGACAAAATGCACCCCACATTGTGTTCCACATTTCACCCCGAATACGCTAACACCCCATATGTGCTCAAAAAATGATGTATGGACGCACAGCAGGCTTCAGAGTAGAAGGAGGACCATAGGGCGTTAGGAGAGAGGATTTAGCTGGAATGGTAATTGGGAGCTATGTCGCATGTGAAGACACCCTGAGGTGGCCCTACAGTGGAAACCTCCAAAAAGTGACCCCATTCCAGAAACTACACCCCTCAAGGAATATTTCAAGGTGTGTAGTGAGCACTTTGACCCATCAGGCGTTTCACAGAATTAGGAAACGCTTGGCCGTGAAAATGAAAAATTTACATTTTTTCCAGAAAAAGTTGCTTTACACCCACATTTTTCACTTTCACAAGGGGCAAAAGAACAAAATGCACCCCACCCCAAAATTCCCCCCGAATACGCCAACACCTCATATGTGCTAAAAAAAAAATGATGTATGGGTGCATGGCAGGGCTCTAGAGTCAAAGAGCTAAATATGGATTTCGATGACCTGAACTGGCAGACATGTATTTTAGGTGTTATGTCACATTAAAGGGGTTCTGCAGTTTTTATTAACTGATGATCTATCCTCTGGATAGATCATCAGCATCTGATCGGCGGGGGTCCGACACCTGGGACCCCTGCCGATCAGCTGTTTGAGAAGGCCGCAGCGCTCCAGGAGTTCTGCAGTTTTTTTAAAAACTGATGATCTATCCTCTGAATAGATCATCAGCATCTGGCCTGCGGGGGTCAGACACCCGGGACCCCCGCCGATCAGCTGCTTAAGAAGGCAGCGGCGCTGGCAGTAGCGCCGCGGCCTTCTCACTGTTTACCGCAGGCCCAGTGACGTCACGACTAGTATCAACTTGCCTGGGCACGCAAGCTCCGTTCATTTGAATGGAGCTTAGCCCCGCCCAGACAAGTTGATACTAGTCCTGACATCAGTGGGCGTGCGGTAAACAGTGAGAAGGCCGCGGTGCTACTGCCAGCACCGTTGCCTTCTCAAAAGGCTGATCGGCGGGGCTCCCGGGTGTCAGACCCCCGCAGGTCAGATGCAGATGATCTATCCAGAGGATAGATAATCAGTTTAAAAAAAAATGCAGAACCCCTTTAAATAAATTCCTGAGGTCCCCAGAAATGAAAAACCCCAAGAAGTGACCCCATTTCGGAAAGAGCACCCCTGTACAAACATTTTAAGCGTTAGAAAGGGTACTTTTCAGCAAACAGGTGTCTCACAGAAGACAGAAAAACTTGTGAAAGCATTTCAAAGCACACATTTGTGAAAAAATAATAATTACTAGCAGACCCCAATTTTTTTTTCCCCCACAAGGGGTTAAAGGAGAAAATGCGCCCCAGGACGTGTTCCCCATTTTCTCCACATTCAAGAAATACCCCATATATGCTTGTAGCCTGCTGTATGGGCGCACAGCAGGCAAAGTGCAAAATATTGGAGGGAATACGGTGGCTCTCCTGTGTGGGCAATATGCAAGGTGCACGTGTCTAAGCTGACTCACCCAGTCAGAAAAGGCAGGCGTATAGGAACATAGGAAGACAGGCACTCTATATGAGGTCACCAGCAGATATCAACAAAGGACAAGGGATAGTGTGTATATGATAAAAACTATATTTATTTGGGTAGTAATAAAAACGTTATCAATATAGGTCACTCCCAATGTACAGGGAGAGGAGTGGGTGGTGTAAAATAGATAAATGGATAAATGAATAAAGAAAAATAATGTGAAAATGTGATGATAAAACACCCTGTATTGGGTTATAAGTCCAGAATCATGGTATATAGAACTTTAAATATTAGAAAAATATAGTCAATAGTCTGAGCTGGATGCAGTTGATTAGAATAAGTAAAAAGTTAGTACAAAGATCTAAATTGTGACAGGTTTAAAAGGATATATCAGCATACGCGTTTCGAAGGATTGCAGCCTTCTTCACCACTGATGAAGAAAGCTGCAATCCTTCGAAACGCGTATGGTTATCCAAGCCCTGGGAAGCGCTTCCAAACTCCCCTGCACCATCAGGCTGCCTCTATCCATTGACAACACCGGATATTTAAGCGCCCGAAAAAAGCGTGCGCTAAACTGCCACAAGTGGCAAGAACGCCAGACACAGTCAGCAGCCCTCTGATCGGAGGAAAAGACAGCAACATTCGCATCGACAGATCGATCCACAAACAGCAGCCCTTCGCAGTCATCGCATCCATCTGCAACCGCGCTGCCGGCCCCGTCTATCCATAACCGCACTAAGCATCCACAGCACAAAGAGGATCCTGCGCGGAGACACCCACATAAAGGTAACAGCGACCAGATAGTCAATTTTAGGTGGGACGCCACCAGGCACTGGTTCGCTGAAAATAACTTTCACATAGCTGTGTATACACATACATCAGATCTGGAATGCTGCTGATATATCCTTTTAAACATTTTACAATTTAGATCTTTGTACTACCTTTTTACTTATTTTAATCAACTGAATCCAGCTCAGACTATTGACTATATTTGTCTAATATTTAAAGTTCTACATACCATGATTCTGGACTTATAGCCCAATACAGGTTGTTTTTATCATCACATTTTCACATTAATTTTTCTTTATTCATTTATCTATTTTACACCACCCACTCCTCTCCCTGTACATTGGGAGTGACCTACATTGATAACGTTTTTATTACTACCCAAACAAATATAGTTTTTATCATATACACAGTCACTATCCCTTGTCCTTTGTTGATATCTGCTGGTGACTTCATATAGAGTGCCTGTCTTCCTATGTTCCTATAAAGTGCGAAATATGTTTTTTGCAGGCCTGAATAAACAGACATGGATTTCAGCTGCTATGTCTCATTAAATAAATTCCTGAGGTCCCCAGAAATGAAAAATCCCAAGAAGTAACACTATTTCGGTAAGAGCAACCCCGTACCAACATTTTAAGTGGTGGAATGGGTACTTTTCAGCAAACAGGTGTCTCACAGAAGGCAGAAACACTTGTGAAAGCATTTCAAACCACACATTTGTAAAAATGAAAAATTACTAGCAGACATCAATTTTTCACTTTCACAAGGGGTTAAAGGAGAAAATGCAGCCCAGGATATGTTCCCCATTTTCTCCCCTTTTTGCAAACACCCCATATGTGCTTGTAGCCTGCTGTATGGGCGCACAGCAGGGCTCTATAGGCAAAGTGCAAGATATGTTTTTTGCAGGCCTGAATAAACAAACATGGACATACGCATTGCACATTGCCATCTGTACAATGTGTACGGACAGCTTTTTGTACCACACTTTCACTTTTTGTGTGGCACTGTAGGGCTTCAGAACCCCTCCCATGTGCCTGTTGTAGTCCAGGATACAAACTGGTTTGGGGGTAGTGGTACCTCGTACAGGAGCAGGGGAGCTGGCGTTAGTGTGAATGTTGGTCAGTAAAAGGACTTCTCTCTTGTCCTTGTGCTTAAAGGGAACCTGTCACCGGGATTTTGGGTATAGAGCTGAGGACATGGGTTGCTAGCGCAATACCCAGTCCCCATAGCTCTGTGTGCTATTATTGTGGGAAAAAAACGATTTGATACATATGCAAATTAACCTGAGATGAGTCAGAGCTTGAAATATGACTCTTCTCTGGTCACACAAGAAAGATATGACTCTTTTATGTTAATTTGCATATGTATAAAATAGTTTTTTTACACAAAAAAAGCACACAGAGCTATGGGGACTGGGTATTGCGGTATTTCATTAGATCCGCCTACCTCAGTTCATCGCCGCCTCTCTAACGTCCGCTCGCTTCAGCCAGATCCCGTGAGTGCACACTAGATATAACCTGATGCGCCCGTGCGAACTATTGGCAGCGGCCTCGTTTAGCGAAGTGCGCCGGCCGGCACATGCGCACTTAGCTAAACGAGGCCGCTGCCAGGAGTCCGCACGGGTGCATCAAGTTATACCTAGTGCGCACGCGCGGGATCTGGCTGAAGCGAGCAGACGTTAGAGAGGCGGCGATGAACTGAGGTAGGCGGATCTAATGAAAGGGAGGGCGGCGATTTCACTTCAGAAGGCGGCGCTGTGCACCTAAACGAGATGGCTGCAGCCGGGCACCCTTCACCATGAGACATCCCCTTGGACACATTTTGAAGTGAGTGACAGGTGATATAAACCTGTTTTTTATGATTATAGAGCCACAGCCGCATTTGATAAAGTCACTTTAGGATTCAGTGTATTACTAGGGACATTGCCATAGGTTTAGGTTATAGGTCTAATTTCTGATGACAGAATCCCTTTAACCACCAGCATGTTATCATGGAGGAGAGCCCTACTTTCACCCATTCTCAGTGGTTGCCCTACCAGGGATCTAGGGAGGCCTCTGATTTTTGTGCAATGTGCCGCAAGCCACAGTACCTTTGGCAGCTAGGGACCTGAATAGGGATATGTTGGTATAATAGTTATCCACATAGAGGTGGTAACCTTTATCCAGCAGTGGGTGCAGTAAGTCCCACACAATCTTCTCACTAACTCCTAGGATGGGGGGCATTCTGGGGGTTCTATCCGGGAATCTTTCCCTTCGTAAATGCGGAACTTCTGGGTGTACCCGGAGCTACTCTAGCAAAGTTTGTATAACTTTATGCCATACCTTGCCCATTTGCTAGGCAGATACTGGCGGAATCTAATCCTCCCTTTGAACAGTAATAGAGACTCATCTACACATACATTTTTATCTGGGTTGTACACCTCACCAAACTTGGTGCTGAAGTGGTCAATGACAGGCCTAACCTTGAACAGACGGTCAAATGTTGGGTCGTTTTGGGGTGGGCAGTGGGCATTATCGTTGTAGTGTAGGAATTTCCAAATTGAATCAAATAGATTCCGGATCATGGTCTGACTATAAATTGGAGTCTGGTAGAAAATGTCCGAACTCCAATATTGCCTAATGTTTTTTTTGTTTTTTTTTTACAACGCCCATATGCAGCACAAGTCCCCAAAATTTTATAATCTCTGCTGCACTTACTGGGGTCCAACTTTGGGGTCTAGCATATGGCGACGCAGGGTTCTGATCAATAAATTGGTTTGGGCCACCATCAAATTTACAAAATCTTCAGAGAATAAGATTTTGAAAACATCTAGCTCAGTGAAGCCCGCATAATCTGAATGTCCAGTTGGGAATTTGGTGCGGATATTCGTCAGGGGGTGGGGTCCATGTGGGCTCACTCTGGGGTGCTGCCTCCTCTGCTACCCTGGGGCGCCTTCTAGAGGCTCCCTCATCAGCAGATGACGATGAGGGGTAGAGGAATAGAGGAAAGTGGCATCCTCTTCTCCCTCACTGGCAGACTCAGTATTGGAGGCAAGCATGGCGTATGCCTCTTCAGCTGAGTACACTCGTTGGGATGGACGGGCCATTTTTATTTTATTGGGGTGTGATGTTTGAAATGTGCAAACCTTTATTTAGTGTGAGGAGTATTTATGTAGTGTTTTCACACGTGAAGGGGCTTGTAATAAATTTGAAATTAAATTTAAAAGAAAAGTAGTAAAAAAATTAATAAATGTATTTTCTGCACAAAAAAAATAAAAACTTGCAGTGCAAACTGAGCAAACACGATCAGTAATGGACACTACTGGTCGGTACTCAGTGGTTGCAAATTGCACGCACGCAGATGGTGCGTTCGTGCAAAAACTTAAACTCACACTAACTGAAATTTATATACACTGCGTGCAGAATTATTAGGCAAATGAGTATTTTGACCACATCATCCTCTTTATGCATGTTGTCTTACTCCAAGCTGTATAGGCTCGAAAGCCTACTACCAATTAAGCATATTAGGTGATGTGCAGCTCTGTAATGAGAAGGGGTGTGGTCTAATGACATCAACACCCTATTTTAGGTGTGCATAATTATTAGGCAACTTCCTTTCCTTTGGCAAAATGGGTCAAAAGAAGGACTTGACAGGCTCAGAAAAGTCAAAAATAGTGAGATATCTTGCAGAGGGATGCAGCACTCTTAAAATTGCTAAGCTTCTGAAGCGTGATCATCGAACAATCAAGCGTTTCATTCAAAATAGTCAACAGGGTCGCAAGAAGCGTGTGGAAAAACCAAGGAGCAAAATAACTGCCCATGAACTGAGAAAAGTCAAGCGTGCAGCTGCCAAGATGCCACTTGCCACCAGTTTGGCCATATTTCAGAGCTGCAACATCACTGGAGTGCCCAAAAGCACAAGGTGTGCAATACTCAGAGACATGGCCAAGGTAAGAAAGGCTGAAAGACGACCACCACTGAACAAGACACACAAGCTGAAACGTCAAGACTGGGCCAAGAAATATCTCAAGACTGATTTTTCTAAGGTTTTATGGACTGATGAAATGAGAGTGAGTCTTGATGGGCCAAGGTGGAGGTGGAGTACTGGTTTGGGCTGGTATCATCAAAGATGAGCTTGTGGGGCCTTTTCGGGTTGAGGATGGAGTCAAGCTCAACTCCCAGTCCTACTGCCAGTTTCTGGAAGACACCTTCTTCAAGCAGTGGTACAGGAAGAAGTCTGCTTCCTTCAAGAAAAACATGATTTTCATGCAGGACAATGCTCCATCACAGGCGTCCAAGTACTCCACAGCGTGGCTGGCAAGAAAGGGTATAAAATGGCCTCCTTGTTCACCTGATCTGAACCCCATTGAGAACCTGTGGTCCATCATCAAATGTGAGATTTACAAGGAGGGAAAACAGTACACCTCTCTGAACAGTGTCTGGGAGGCTGTGGTTGCTGCTGCACGCAATGTTGATGGTGAACAGATCAAAACACTGACAGAATCCATGGATGGCAGGCTTTTGAGTGTCCTTGCAAAGAAAGGTGGCTATATTGGTCACCGATTTGTTTTTGTTTGGTTTTTGAATGTCAGAAATGTATATTTGTGAATGTTGAGATGTTATATTGGTTTCACTGGTAAAAATAAATAATTGAAATGGGTATATATTTGTTTTTTGTTAAGTTGCCTAATAATTATGCACAATAATAGTCAGCTGCACACACAGATATCCCCCTAAAATAGCTAAAACTAAAAACAAACTAAAAACTACTTCCAAAAATATTCAGCTTTGATATTAATGAGTTTTTTGGGTTCATTGAGAACATGGTTGTTGTTCAATAATAAAATTAATCCTCAAAAATACAACTTGCCTAATAATTCTGCACTCCCTGTACACTCACCTAAAGAATTATTAGGAACACCATACTAATACGGTGTTGGACCCCCTTTTGCCTTCAGAACTGCCTTAATTCTACGTGGCATTGATTCAACAAGGTGCTGATAGCATTCTTTAGAAATGTTGGCCCATATTCATAGGATAGCATCTTGCAGTTGATGGAGATTTGAGGGATGCACATCCAGGGCACGAAGCTCCCGTTCCACGACATCCCAAAGATGCTCTATTGGGTTGAGATCTGGTGACTGTGGGGCCATTTTAGTACAGTGAACTCATTGTCATGTTCAAGAAACCAATTTGAAATGATTCGAGCTTTGTGACATGGTGCATTATCTTGCTGGAAGTAGCCATCAGAGGATGGGTACATGGTGGTCATGAAGGGATGGACATGGTCAGAAACAATGCTCAGGTAGCCTGTGGCATTTAAACGATGCCCAATTCGCACTAAGGGGCCTAAAGTGTGCCCAGAAAACATCCCCCACACCATTACACCACCACCACCAGTCTGCACAGTGGTAACAAGGCATGATGGATACATGTTCTCATTCTGTTTACGCCAAATTCGGACTCTACCATTGTCATGGTCTTACCTGCTTGCTGCTCTCCTTCGTTTGACATGTGCTGGCGGCCATCTTGGGTCCTGGGTTTCTTGTAGCCTTCCACCCTGCGGCTCCTCCTTCCCCTGGGAGGAGCTGGATGCCTAGCTCATATATATAGGAGGTCTGTGGCTTCAGTTCCTTGCTTGGTCCTCTTGTGTTCACATGCTTCTAAGACTGCTGCTGCTTCTGGTTCTTGATCCTGGCTTCGTCTGACTACCCTGCTGGTTCCTGATCCTGGCTTCGTCTGACTACCCTGCTGGTTCCTGATCCTGGCTTCGTCTGACTACCCTGCTGGTTCCTGATCCTGGCTTCGTCTGACTACCCTTCTGGTTCCTGACCTCTGGCTTCGCAAAGACTCTGCTCGGTTTCACCATCCGTTTGGACTTTTGCTTTACAGCTTTATTTTCAATAAAGCCTTCTTATTTTCACTTATCTCTTGTTGTACGTCTGGTTCATGGTTCCGTGACATTAGGACCAAGCCATGAATTCTGACGGTACAGGGCCATCCTCGCTACCCACGCTGGTTGCCAGACTTGATCAGCAGGATCACCTGTTGGGTCGGTTCGCTGTGGCGTTGCAAACCCTGCTTGAACGCACGGCTCATTTCGCTCCCGTTGCCGATGGGTCGGTTGTCGCTCCTGGGCTCGCTCCTACTGCCGCTCCGGTTGTTGCGCCAGAGTCTACCCCGACACCTGTTGTTGCGCCTGCGGTGTTTCGGGGTATGACCGGTTCTGCCCCTCTTCCACAGCGCTTTGGGGGAGAGCCAACTCAGTGCCGAGGTTTCCTTAACCAGGTGGGCATTTATTTCGAGTTGCTGCCACATGCCTTTCCTACTGAGAGATCAAAGGTGGGCTTCTTGATCTCGCTGCTCTCGGACAAGGCCTTGGCCTGGGCCAGCCCTTTATGGGAGAACAACAATCCGGTGGTTGCCGAGTTTTCCGGTTTTGTTGCTTCTCTTCGGAAGGTATTCGATGTGCCGGCTCGTGCTGCCTCTGCTGCGAAGCTCCTTATGTCCATCAGACAGGGTTCACGATCCGTAGCTGAATACGCCATTGAGTTTCGTACCCTGGCAGCAGAGGTGGGCTGGAATAATGAGGCTCTGGTCGCTGCTTTCTCTCATGGTCTCTCGGATGCCTTGAAGGATGAGGTTGCAGCTAAGGACCTACCAGTTGAGCTCGAGTCTCTTATTTCTTTCCTGATTTTGATTGACACCAGACTCAGGGAGAGACCTTCCTTTAAGGAGAACCTGCGGAGGTCTTCTAACAGATTGGTGCCTACGTTTGCTGTCCCACCCGTGCCTCCCTCTCCTCCCACGCCTCCTGGGGATGACTTGTCTGGGGGTGAACCCATGCAGCTGGGGTTTGCTCGCCTGTCCGAGGGGGAGAGGGCACTCCGGAGACGCGAGGGCCGATGCATGTACTGTGGTCTCGGTGGGCATTTTCGGTTGGCATGTCCGAACCGTCCGGGAAACGCTCGTACCCTGAGATCCTGTCGGGGGCAGATCTTGGGTGGAGTCTCCTCGTCCCCGGTTTCCCGTGTTGACAAACCACTGATCACTGTTGTCCTCTCCTGGGTCGGGGGCTCGGTGACGACCCAGGCGTTGGTGGACTCTGGTGCTGGTGGTTTGTTCATTGATAGTGTGTTCGCTGCCGCCAATTCCATTCCTCTGCAGGCTCGAGGTTCCCCACTGGCTCTTGAGGCGATAGACGGCAGACCCCTTCTGCCGCCACACGTGACTCATGAGACCCTTCCAGTGGGGATAGCCATTGGTGCCGTTCACAGAGAGTCGGTCTGCCTCCAGGTTATTTCGTCTCCACACTACTCGGTGGTCTTGGGGTACCCCTGGCTCCAGAAGCATAATCCGACTTTCGATTGGAGATCGGTCGAGATCCTCTCGTGGTCACCGCAGTGTGGGGCTAGTTGCATCCATGGGTCTGTCAAGTTGCTGTGTACTTCCTCGGACTCTCTGTTGCCTCCTGAATACGAGGAGTACCGGGATGTATTCGATAAGGTGCGCGCGGTTGCCCTACCTCCGCACCGCCCATACGATTGTGCCATAGAGTTACAATCTGGTGCCGTTCCTCCTCGTGGCAAAGTCTATCCACTGTCGGTAGCGGAGAATGAGGCCATGGAGGAGTACGTGAGGGAGGCGCTTTCACGCGGACACATTCGCAAATCTTCGTCCCCGGCAGGGGCTGGATTTTTCTTTGTGAAAAAGAAGGGCGGTGAGTTGAGGCCTTGCATCGATTACAGGGGTCTCAATCGCATCACGATCAAGAACGCTTACCCGATACCCTTGATTTCCGAGCTGTTCGATCGCCTTAAAGGGGCCACGGTCTTTACCAAACTCGACCTGAGGGCGGCATATAACCTGGTAAGGATCAAGGCGGGCGATGAGTGGAAGACCGCGTTTAACACCAGGACCGGTCATTACGAATCCTTGGTTATGCCCTTTGGGTTGTGCAATGCGCCCGCAGTCTTTCAGGAATTCATCAACGATGTTTTCCGTGACCTGTTGCAGCAGTGTGTGGTAGTCTATTTGGATGACATCTTGGTATATTCTGAATCCATGGAGGCCCACATTCTGGATGTCAGACGAGTGTTGCAACGGTTACGAGAGAACAAGCTGTTCGGTAAGCTTGAGAAATGCGAATTTCACCGATCCCAGGTAACCTTCTTAGGTTACATCATTTCCGCTGAGGGGTTCTCCATGGATCCTGAGAAGGTTTCGGCTGTCTTACAGTGGCCCCAGCCCAGTGGTCTTCGTTCCCTGCAGCGCTTTTTGGGCTTCGCCAATTATTATCGGAAGTTCATCAGGGACTTTTCCATGCTGGCCAAGCCTCTCACGGATCTGACCAGGAAGGGCAGTAATTCCCAGGTCTGGCCGCTCGAGGCCATCCGAGCTTTTGAGGCCCTAAAGTCCGCCTTTGTGTCGGCTCCGATTCTGTCGCATCCCAACCCTGGGTTGCCCTTTGTCCTCGAGGTGGACGCGTCTGAGACGGGAGTAGGCGCCCTTCTGTCTCAGCGTAGAATACCAGAGGGTCCTCTGCTTCCTTGTGGGTTTTACTCCTGGAAACTGTCTTCCGCGGAGTGCAACTATCAGATTGGTGACAGGGAGTTATTGGCCATCGTGCAGGCCCTTAAAGAATGGAGGCACTTGCTCGAGGGTTCGGTGGTTCCGGTTCTCATCCTGACGGACCACAAGAATCTGACCTACCTTTCTGAGGCCAAGAGATTGACACCACGTCAGGCCAGATGGGCTCTGTTCTTGTCACGTTTTAATTACGTGGTCTCCTACCTACCCGGTTCCAAGAACATCAGGGCGGATGCCTTATCACGGCAGTACTCCGAGCTGTCCAGGGAGGAGTCGATTCCGACTTCGGTCATACCTCCGAATCAGATCCTGGCCGGCATTCGCACCAGCCTGACCTCTCCCCTGGGTGAGCAGATTTTGGCGGCTCAATCTGGTGCTCCCTCTGGGAGACCCAACGGCAGATGTTTTGTGCCTGAGGAGTTGCGCACTCGGTTGTTGCGAACCTACCATAACTCCAAGACCGCGGGGCATCCTGGAAAGAATCAGCTGTCCTGGGCTGTTTCACGTCTGTTCTGGTGGCCTTCCCTACGTTCCGACATCGCCGCATATGTAGCGGCATGCTCCGTTTGTGCCCAGAGTAAGTCCCCTCGGCACCTTCCGTTGGGCCTTCTGCAACCCATAGCCACCGGGGAGCGCCCATGGTCACACCTGGGGATGGATTTCATTGTGGACCTCCCTGCATCCCGAGGCCATACGGTCATTCTCATGATTGTGGATCGGTTTTCCAAAATGTGCCACTGTGTTCCTCTCAAGAAGTTACCCTCTGCACAAGAGTTGGCCACGATTTTTGCCAGGGAGGCCTTCCGGTTGCACGGTTTGCCTAAGGAGATTGTGTCGGATCGGGGGAGTCAGTTTGTGTCCAGGTTCTGGCGCGCCTTTTGCTCCCAGTTGGGGATTCATCTCTCCTTCTCCTTGGCCTACCACCCTCAGTCCAATGGGGCCGCAGAACGATCCAATCAGGCCTTGGAGCAATTCCTTCGTTGCTATGTCTCCGATCACCAAGACAATTGGGTTGACCTCCTGCCTTGGGCTGAGTTTGCCAGGAACACGGCGGTGAACTCTTCCTCTGGGACGTCTCCCTTCATGGCCAATTATGGGTTCCAACCTGCCGTGTTACCGGAGGTATTCTCTCCCCAGGATATTCCGGCTGTGGAGGATCACCTTTCCGTCCTACGTGCTTCTTGGGTACAGATCCAGAAGTCCCTTGAGGTCTCTGCGCAGCGCCAGAGATTCCAGGCTGATCGCAGACGAGCGCCTGCTCCTTCCTACCAGGTCGGAGACCGTGTATGGTTGTCCACCCGCAACCTCAACCTTCGAGTGCCCACTCCCAAGCTGGCGCCTCGCTTTGTTGGTCCCTTCCGAGTGCTTCGCAGGGTAAACCCGGTAGCCTATGCCCTTGCGCTTCCTCCTGGCATGCGGATCTCCAACGTGTTTCATGTCTCCCTGTTGAAGCCACTGGTGTGTAATCGTTTCACTTCCTCGGTTCCTCGGCCTCGTCCGGTCCAAGTGGGCAATCGTGAGGAATATGAGGTGAGCAATATCCTGGACTCACGCCTGGTCCGCGGTCGGTTGCAGTTTTTGGTCCATTGGCGTGGTTATGGTCCAGAGGAGCGTTCCTGGGTTCCCTCCGCAGATGTCCATGCTCCTGCCTTGCTCCGAGCCTTCCACGCACGCTTCCCTCAGAAACCGTTTTGTGCTCCGCGGAGGAGGGGCCCTTGAGGGGGAGGTACTGTCATGGTCTTACCTGCTTGCTGCTCTCCTTCGTTTGACATGTGCTGGCGGCCATCTTGGGTCCTGGGTTTCTTGTAGCCTTCCACCCTGCGGCTCCTCCTTCCCCTGGGAGGAGCTGGATGCCTAGCTCATATATATAGGAGGTCTGTGGCTTCAGTTCCTTGCTTGGTCCTCTTGTGTTCACATGCTTCTAAGACTGCTGCTGCTTCTGGTTCTTGATCCTGGCTTCGTCTGACTACCCTGCTGGTTCCTGATCCTGGCTTCGTCTGACTACCCTGCTGGTTCCTGATCCTGGCTTCGTCTGACTACCCTGCTGGTTCCTGATCCTGGCTTCGTCTGACTACCCTTCTGGTTCCTGACCTCTGGCTTCGCAAAGACTCTGCTCGGTTTCACCATCCGTTTGGACTTTTGCTTTACAGCTTTATTTTCAATAAAGCCTTCTTATTTTCACTTATCTCTTGTTGTACGTCTGGTTCATGGTTCCGTGACAACCATTTGAATGTCTCAACAGAAATCGAGACTCATCAGATCAGGCAACATTTTTCCAGTCTTCAACAGTCCAATTTTGGGAAGCTCGTGCAAATTATAGCCTATTTTTCCTATTTGTAGTGGAGATAAGTGGTACCCGGTGGGGTCTTCTGCTGTTGTAGCCCATCCGCCTCAAGGTTGTGCATGTTGTGGCTTCACAAATGCTTTGCTGCATACCTCGGTTGTAACGTTATTTCAGTCAACGTTGCTCTTCTATCAGCTTGAATCAGTTGGCCCATTCTCCTCTGACCTCTAGCATCCACAAGGCAGGACTGCCGCATACTGGATGTTTTTCCCTTTTCACACCATTCTTTGTAAACCCTAGAAATGGTTGTGCGTGAAAATCCCAGTAACTGAGCAGATTGTGAAATACTCAGACCGGCCCGTCTGGCACCAACAACCATGCCACGCTCAAAATGGCTTAAATCACCTTTCTTTCCCATTCTGACATTCAGTTTGGAGTTCAGGAGATTGTCTTGACCAGGACCACACCCCTAAATGCATTGAAGCAACTGCCATGTGATTGGTTGACTAGATAATTGCATTAATGAGAAATAGAACAGGTGTTCCTAAATAAATATATATCTATATCTATATATATATATATATATATATATATATATATATATCTATCTATATATCTATATATCTATCTATATATCTATATATATATCTATATATATCTATCTATCTATATATATATTAGGGCTGCACGATATATATCGCAAAAGTAATCGAATCGCGATAATCGGCAAATGCGGTTTGGCGATTCGGCCGAGCCGAAAATGCCGCGATTATTAATATGAAGGGGCCCCTATTGATAAAAAAAAGTCCTCTGTCCTATTACAGCCTCTGTACTTACTTTCACAATGAATGCATGCTCTCCAGCGACGAGCGGGAGCGAGCGAGGCAGCCGGCCGGCGCGGGACTGACGTCACTTAGTCACGCTCCTGCTTCCTGAATTAAGTGGGAGGAGCGTGCCAGTGACGTCAGTCACGCGCCGGCCGGCTCGCTCTCTGCCGCTCTCTGCAGTGTGAGTGCATTCATAGTGAAAGTACAGAGGCTGGCCATTTTATGAATAGGAGAGTTAACACATGAAGGGACACATGGGGCCATGAGGGGGACCAGCATAAGATGCTATGTGTGTCTTATGCTGGCCCCCCTCGTGGCCCCATGTGTCATAGCACACATCCCCTATAACAGTGCCCTCCGCAGGTCGCCCATAAGAGTGCCCTCCGCAGGTCCCCCATAAGAGTGCCCTCCGCAGGTCCCCCATAACAGTGCCCTCCGCAGGTCCCCCATAACAGTGCCCTCCGCAGGTCCCCCATAACAGTGCCCTCCGCAGGTCCCCCATAACAGTGCCCTCCGCAGGTCCCCCATAACAGTGCCCTCCGCAGGTCCCCCATAACAGTGCCCTCCGCAGGTCCCCCATAACAGTGCCCTCCGCAGGTCCCCCATAACAGTGCCCTCCGCAGGTCCCCCATAACAGTGCCCTCCGCAGGTCCCCCATAACAGTGCCCTCCGCAGGTCCCCCATAACAGTGCCCTCCGCAGGTCCCCCATAACAGTGCCCTCCGCAGGTCCCCCATAACAGTGCCCTCCGCAGGTCCCCCATAACAGTGCCCTCCGCAGGTCCCCCATAACAGTGCCCTCCGCAGGTCCCCCATAACAGTGCCCTCCGCAGGTCCCCCATAACAGTGCCCTCCGCAGGTCCCCCATAACAGTGCCCTCCGCAGGTCCCCCATAACAGTGCCCTCCGCAGGTCCCCCATAACAGTGCCCTCCGCAGGTCCCCCATAACAGTGCCCTCCGCAGGTCCCCCATAACAGTGTCCTCCGCAGATCTCCCACATAACAGCGTCCTCCACAAATCCCCCATAACAGCATCATCCACAGATCTACACCTCCACAGATCTCCCACATAACAGCGTCATCCACAGATCTCCCACATAACAGCGCCATCCACAGATCCCCCACATAACAGTGCGTCATCCACAGATCCCCCACATAACAGCGTCATCCACAGATCCCCCACATAACAGCGTCATCCACAGATCCCCCACATAACAGCGTCATCCACAGATCCCCCACATAACAGCGTCATTCACAGATCCCCCACATAACAGCGTCATTCACAGATCCCCCACATAACAGCGTCATCAACAGATCTCCCACATAACAGCGCCATCCACAGATCCCCCACATAACAGCGTCATCCACAGATCTCCCACATAACAGCGTCCTCCACAGATCTCCCACATAACAGCGTCCTCCACAGATCCCCCACATAACAGCGTCATCCACAGATCCCCTACATAACAGCGTCATCCACAGATCCCCTACATAACAGAGTCATCCACAGATCCCCCACATAACAGCGTCATCCACAGATCCCCCACATAACAGCGTCATCTACAGATCCCCCACATAACAGCGTCATCCACAGATCCCCCACATAACAGCGTCATCCACAGATCCCCCACATAACAGCGTCATCCACAGATCCCCCACGTAACAGCGTCATCCACAGATCCCCCACATAACAGCGTCATCCACAGATCCCCCACATAACAGCGCCATCCACAGATCCCCCACATAACAGCGCCATCCACAGATCCCCCACATAACAGCGTTATCCACAGATCCCCCACATAACAGCGTCATCCACAGATCCCCCACATAACAGCGTCATCCACAGATCCCCCACATAACAGCGTCATCCACAGATCCCTCACATAACAGCGCCATCCACAGATCCCCCATAACTATGTCATACCCAGCCGCGTCAGCGGCTCTTATGGGAAAATCCAAGCAAATAGACCTCTAGCACAATTCCCTTAAAATATCGCATCGCACATCGTTATCACAATTTGTAGAGCCCTAATCGCAATCGCACAAAATTCCCATATCGTGCAGCCCTAATTATATATATATATATATATATATATAGAGAGAGATATATATATCTCTCTATCTATCTCTATACACACATACTTTCCTAAAAACGAGGGTGACAGGGTGAAGACCACAAAACTTTATTCCCAACAACGTTTTGGCCTACTCAATGAGGCCTTTGTCAAGCTATACAACAGTGCTTACTACAGGGTATATATACCCACACATCAATCTACACACAGTGCAATTAGTGAATACACATGTTAGCAATAAAGTCACATGATTTCCAGCAATAACATCACATGACACTCTGTGTCTAATACATACTTGTGATACATCCATATACACTGCTCAAAAAAATAAAGGGAACACTTAAACACAATGTAACTCCAAGTCAATCACACTTCTGTGAAATCAAACTGTCCACTTAGGAAGCAACACTGAGTGACAATCAATTTCACATGCTGTTGTGCAAATGGGATAGACAACAGGTGGAAATTATAGGCAATTAGCAAGACACCCCCAATAAAGGAGTGGTTCTGCAGGTGGTGACCTGACCACTTCTCAGTTCCTATGCTTCCTGGCTGATGTTTTGGTCACTTTTGAATGCTGCCGGTGCTTTCACTCTAGTGGTAGCATGAGACGGAGTCTACAACCCACACAAGTGGCTCAGGTAGTGCAGCTTATCCAGGATGGCACATCAATGCGAGCTGTGGCAAGAAGGTTTGCTGTGTCTGTCAGCGTAGTGTCCAGAGCATGGAGGCGCTACCAGGAGACAGGCCAGTACATCAGGAGACGTGGAGGAGGCCGTAGGAGGGCAACAACCCAGCAGCAGGACCGCTACCTCCACCTTTGTGCAAGGAGGAACAGGAGGAGCACTGCCAGAGCCCTGCAAAATGACCTCCAGCAGGCCACAAATGTGCATGTGTCTGCTCAAACGGTCAGAAACAGACTCCATGAGGGTGATATGAGGGCCCGACGTCCACAGGTGGGGGTTGTGCTTACAGCCCAACACCGTGCAGGACGTTTGGCATTTGCCAGAAAACACCAAGATTGGCAAATTCACCACTGGCGCCCTGTGCTCTTCACAGATGAAAGCAGGTTCACACTGAGCACATGTGACAGACGTGACAGAGTCTGGAGACGCCGTGGAGAACGTTCTGCTGCCTGCAACATCCTCCAGCATGACCGGTTTGGCATTGGGTCAGTAATGGTGTGAGGTGACCTTTCTTTGGAGGGCCGCACAGCCCTCCATGTGCTCGCCAGAGGTAGCCTGACTGCCATTAGGTACCGAGATGAGATCCTCAGACCCCTTGTGAGACCATATGCTGGTGCGGTTGGCCCTGGGTTCCTCCTAATGCAAAACAATGCTAGACCTCATGTGGCTAGAGTGTGTCAGCAGTTCCTGCAAGACGAAGGCATTGATGCTATGGACTGGCCCGCCCGTTCCCCAGACCTGAATCCAATTGAGCACATCTGGGACATCACGTCTTGCTCTATCCACCAACGTCACGTTGCACCACAGACTGTCCAGGAGTTGGCAGATGCTTTAGTCCAGGTCTGGGAGGAGATTCCTCAGGAGACCGTCCGCCACCTCATCAGGAGCATGCACAGGCATTGTAGGGAGGTCATACAGGCACGTGGAGGCCACACACACTACTGAGCCTCATTTTGACTTGTTTTAAGGACATTACATCAAAGTTGGATCAGCCTGTAGTGTGTTTTTCCACTTTAATTTTGAGGGTGACTCCAAATCCAGACCTCCATGGGTTAAAAAATTTGATTTCCATTTTTTTTTTTTGTGTTATTTTGTTGTCAGCACATTCAACTATGTAAAGAACAAAGTATTTCAGAAGAATATTTAATTAATTCAGATCTAGGATGTGTTATTTTTGTGTTCCCTTTATTTTTTTGAGCAGTGTATATGTCAAATGTGAAAAATATAAAACCCATATTTTCAATATTCATGCTATCATTGTTATACAGTACAAGAGTTAATTCCTATACAAATAACTATAACCCTTAACTTCAAACAATAAGGAGCCAAGGGTCTCATGTGAAATACAAAAGTGCTCAGTGTATCAAGGGTTAAAAACTTATTAAGAGGGATGCAGCTGCATCATATCGAAATTAAAATAGTGTAGCCTACCTCCAATTGTTCTAACGTGGCCGCGAGTGTTGGCGTCCCCCTCTTTGCTCTGCGCATGTGCCGGGCCAGACGTTCCTTCACCTTCTCCCGGCACCTGCTACGCACCCACGCTCGCACACTCCCTGGACCGCAGCGTCATTCAGTGGAGTGCATAGTGCGCGCAGCAGAGGAGGGCAAGGTCATGTGACACGGCTACAGACTCACCGCATCGGGGGGGCCGTGCCAGTGACTATGGTAACCTGGGATACATATCCCGGCGCGGACATCAGTGTGGGCATCCGGACTGTCACATAAATGCATGCGATCTACATCTATCTTTACCCCAGTGAATAAGGGGGGGGGCGAGGGGTGGCTGGCACCGCATTAGCTGTGACAACTACTAGGAACCTGTAGTGCCACCCTAGGCCAC
The DNA here is from genome assembly GCF_905171765.1 of Bufo bufo. Classification (NCBI taxonomy): domain Eukaryota; kingdom Metazoa; phylum Chordata; class Amphibia; order Anura; family Bufonidae; genus Bufo; species Bufo bufo. The sequence continues at coordinate 144,475,487 of NC_053397.1, read as the reverse complement.
CCCCCACACCGAAATTCACTAGTGCAGCTCCAATGGAATTAACCCTTCCCATCTGCATACACCCAACCCTGGTGTGCCATACACATGCTAACTAGCGTCTCAAGGTCTATGGCCAGTATCCTAGCATTCATTTCTTCGGATACCCTCTGTTGGTGAATTTGTCAGCCATTTCTGACAAACAGAGGGAATCCGAAGAAATTGGTCCAGAGGCACTTGGAGAATTTGGAGCCCAAGGGTCCTAAGGTAGTTAGCAAGCAGGTTACAAACAGGGTGCCATTCATTTCTACATACACTGAAGGTAGCTACCAGATAGCAGGTGTTATCAAGAAACACTGGCCTATACTGAATAGTAATTTAGGTAATGTCAAGGAATTTGCTGTGCCTCCCTTCATGTCATATAGGAGATCTAACAGTCTACGTGACAAATTGATCAGAGCGGAGGTAGCTGGAGACAGGGCACCCATTCAAACGTGTATATAGGTCAGAAAAAGTATGGATGCTACCCGTGCTTGAGCTGCGTGAATTGCAGCTATATGTTGAAAGGGGAGAAATTCATGCACCCGAGATTTAATACCCAGTTTGAAATACGACACTTCCTCACATGTAATAGTTCATTTGTCGTCTTCCTCGTCTTGCCCCTGCAATCTCTTATATGTGGGGAAGACCATCTGTGATGTCAAGACGAGGATGAACTATCACAGGTACTCTATTCGTCAAAAACGGAGGGACCTCCCTGTGCCCAAGCATTTTGTAGAAGCTGGACACAGAGAGAAGGACCTCAAATTCAGGGTGATCGATCACATTCCTCCACTCAAAAGGGGAGGTATTAGGGAGCGATTATGGAAGCAGCGTGAGATAATGTGGATTCATCGGTTACGTACACTGAAGCCCGATGGCCTTAATGCAGAATGTAGATGGGATTTGTGTGGATAGGATGTGCGGTTAGTTCATCGAACTTGGGGGGTCTAATCTGTCCAGTGTGGTGTGGGGGATGTACAACAGTGGCAATTTTGAACCAACTGATTTACATATATATCTCTCGCTTTTTTCAGAACACTGGACAAGCTTAATGGCCCTTTGTCTACTTTAGTGAGCAATGCCGCCAATGGATCCGTGGAGCCCGCGAGTGTGGTTGTGCCTACCATATGAAGATCAGGTGGACCCCGGTGGGTGCCTCCTGGGACGTGTCACATAGTGCATGATGTTAGTTTTGATGTAATCTACAATATTTGTTGTTACGATGGTGGCGATTGAATGCTAGGATACTGGCCATAGACCTTGAGACGCTAGTTAGCATGTGTATGGCACACCAGGGTTGGGTGTATGCAGATGGGAAGGGTTTATTCCATTGGAGCTGCACTAGTGAATTTCTGTGTGGGGGGGGGTGGCCTAGGGTGGCACTACAGGTTCCTAGTAGTTGTCACAGCTAATGCGGTGCCAGCCACCCCTCGCCCCCCCCCCCCCCCCTTATTCACTGGGGTAAAGATAGATGTAGATCGCATGCTTTTATGTGACAGTCCGGATGCCCACACTGATGTCCGCGCCGGGATATGTATCCCAGGTTAGAATTTTTTTTTTTTTGCCACAAGTTAGCGGAAATTGTCTCCCTTTCCGCTAACTTGGGACAAAAATTTCAATCTTTCATGGACTCAATATGCCCCTCAGCGAATACCTTGGGGTGTCTACTTTCCGAAATGGGGTCACATGTGGGGTATTTATACTGCCCTGGCATTTTAGGGGCCCTAACGCGTGAGAAGAAGTCTGGAATATAAATGTCTAAAAAATTTTACGCATTTGGATTCCGTGAGGGGTATGGTGAGTTCATGTGAGATTTTATTTTTTGACACAAGTTAGTGGAATATGAGACTTTGTAAGAAAAAAAATAAAAATAAAAAATTTCCGCTAACTTGGGCCAAAAAAATGTCTGAATGGAGCCTTACAGGGGGGGGGTGATCAATGACAGGGGGGTGATCAGGGAGTATATATGGGGTGATCACCCCCCTGTCATTGATCACCATCCTGTAAGGCTCCATTCAGACGTCCGTATGTTTTTTACGGATCCACGGATACATGGATCGGATCCGCAAAACACATACGGACATCTGAATGGAGCCTTACAGGGGGGTGATCAATGACAGGGGGTGATCAGGGAGTCTATATGGGGTGATCACCCCCCTGTCATTGATCACCCCCCTATAAGGCTCCATTCAGACGTCCGTATGTGTTTTGCGGATCCGATCCATGTATCCGTGGATCCGTAAAAAAACATACGGACGTTTGAATGGAGCCTTACAGGGGGGTGATCAATGACAGGGGGGTGATCAATGACAGGGGGGTGATCAGGGAGTCTATATGGGGTGATCACCCCCGTTATTGATCACCCCCCTGTAAGGCTCCATTCAGACGTCCGTATGTGTTTTGCGGATCCGATCCATCTATCAGTAGGATCCGTAAAAATCATACGGACGTCTGAATGGAGCCTTACAAGGGGGTGATCAATGACAGGGGGGTGATCAATGACAGGGGGGTGATCAGGGAGTCTATATGGGGTGATCAGGGGTGATCAGTGGTTCATAAGGGGTTAATAAGTGACAGGGGGGGGTGTAGTGTAGTGTAGTGTAGTGGTGTTTGGTGCTACTTTACTGAGCTGCCTGTGTCCTCTGGTGGTCTATCTAAGCAAAAGGGACCACCAGAGGACCAGGTAGCAGGTATATTAGACGCTGTTTTTAAAACAGCGTCTAATATACCTGTTAGGGGTTAAAAAAATTGCATCTCCAGCCTGCCAGCGAACGATCGCCGCTGGCAGGCTGAAGATCCACTCGCTTACCTTCCGATCCTGTGAACGCGCGCGCCTGTGTGCGCGCGTTCACAGGAAATCTCGGCTCACGCGAGATGACGCCAAATCGGCGTTAGCGTAGCCTGGGAGAGCCGCCGCAATGACGCCTTTCGGCATTAGCGTAGCGGCAAGAGGTTAATAAGTTTTTAACCCTTGATACACTGAGCACTTTTGTATTTCACATGAGACCCTTGGCTCCTTATTGTTTGAAGTTAAGGGTTATAGTTATTTATATAGGAATTAACTCTTGTACTGTATAACACTGATAGCATGAATATTGAAAATATGGGTTTTATATTTTTCACATTTGACATATATATGGATGTATCACAAGTATGTATTAGACACAGAGTGTCATGTGATGTTATTGCTGGAAATCATGTGACTTTATTGCTAACATTTGTATTCACTAATTGCACTGTGTGTAGATTGATGTGTGGGTATATATACCCTGTAGTAAGCACTGTTGTATAGCTTGACAAAGGCCGCATTGAGTAGGCCGAAACGTTGCTGGGAATAAAGTTTTGGGGTCTTCACCCTGTCACCGAAATCTGGAAGTGCTGCCTCGTTTTTTGGAAAGTACGTATCGTGGAGGAGAAGCAGACCTCTGTGAGGAATTGCACCCAGTACACACGGTCTGACTGTGCTGCTGCAGTATTTGTTATTTTATATATTTTATTTATAAATAAATAAATAATACTACCACTAACTGAAGTTCTTTTTTCACACAAATTATTTTTTTTTAAACCTAAAAAATTTGCAGATGCTACTGAGCACACTAATGATCGGTGCTCTGCAAAAACCGTAGTATAAAAATTCACTACGGTGAACACTGGCTAAAAAATAAATAAATCAGAAATAGACCTACCAGTAATTCTGTTTCCTTGAAACCACCATGACTGCTTAGGCTACTTTCACACTACCGTTCAGAGCGGGTCCGTCTGATGTCTGCTTAGACGGATCCGCTCCTATAATGTAGACGTTTGTATCCGTTCAGAACGGATCCGTCTGCATTATAACTTAGAAAAAATTCTAAGTGTGAAAGTAGCCTGAACGGATCCGTCCAGACTTTACATTGAAAGTCAATGGGGGACGGATCCGTTTGAAGATTGAGCCATATTGTGTCATCTTCAAACGGATCCGTCCCCATTGACTTACATTGTAAGTCTGGACGGATCCGCTCGCCTCCGCACGGCCAGGCGGACAGCCGAACGCTACAAGCAGAGTTCAGGTGTCCGCTTGCTGAGCGGAGCGGAGGCTGAACGCTGCCAGACTGATCCATTCTGAGCGGATTCGCATCCACTCAAACGGAGCTCACGAGCGAACACCCGAACGCAGGGAATATATGAGCCGTCATGATGGATTCAAGGAAACAGAATTACCGGTAAGTCTAATTCTGATTTTCCATTTCATCCACCATGACGGCTTACACATGAGAACTAACATTATACAGTAGGGTGGAGCTACTGCTTGCTGAATTTTCTTGGCTAAGGCAAGATCTGTGGAGGCAGAGATATTTATTTGATAGTGTTTAGAGAACATATTTATACTAGACGCCGAAGGTGTCCTTCACATGTTATCTAGAGATACACCAGCCTTTTCTGCTCAAGAAAAAGCCCTCGCTCTGGTGGAATGGGCTTTTATTTTCGTAGGACCATGTAAGACCCATTAGAGCGTAGTAGCAGGATATAGTAGTTTAAATCTAGCAACCTATGGATGCTTTGGAAAGCTTCTTCCCTTTATTGTGACCTGTGAACTGAATCAACAGATTTTCCTCTTTCCTAAAGATCTTAGTGGCTTCCAGGTACTGGATGATAGATTCCCTTACGTCTAAGAGATGGAATTGTTCTTCTGTAGGGTTTTGTGGGTCACTATAAAATGACGGTAAGGCAATTTCTAGATCCCGATAGAAGTCAGAGACTAACTTTGGAAGGAACCCCGGGTCTAAATTTCAGCACTATCCTGTCAGGAAATATTACAAGAAAAGGTTCTCAGTATGAGAGGGCCTGTATTTCCCCTAGACGTCTAGCCGATGTTATGGCTATTAATAGTGACCAGTATCGGTTCATTATATCCAGTACTTGTTTGGCCTCAGTAATGTATGGCCACGTCACATGACCCTCACTCCCCACTATAAATACAGGCAGCCTGCTGGCTACAGGTTGCCTGTTAATTTCTAGGTTCCTGGCTATTTGTTGGACTGCTGAATACTTACCTGATCCTGTTCCTTGACCATCCTTTTGCCTGATCCTCCTGTACTGCGCATCCGTCCTGGTATTGTGACCTCGGCTCCCACCTGACTACTCTCTTAGGACTCCTCTTGTACTTCTCTGCTCTCCTGGTATTTATGACCCCGGCTTCTCCTGACAATTCTCTGCTTGCTCCATTTGTACTTTGCAGCTTTCCTGGTATTGACTCGGTCCGTTCACGTCCTGTTGTTTGTCTGTCTGTCATCCCTGCACTTACTCCAAGTTAGGGATTGCCGTCCAGTTGTCCCCTGTCATTAGGACTCGCGAGGCAAGTAGGCAGGGCCAGGGGTAAGGGTGGAGCGCAGTGGTCACTTCCCTCCCCCCTGTGTGTGTGTGTACGCGACCGTTACAGTCCCACCTCAAGAGACTATTCAGGGCTCCAGATGGCGACCAAAATGGTTGCAAATGCAAACTAGAATTGCTAAATGGCGACAAGACTTCGCCATTTAGCAATTCTAGTTTGCATTTGCAACCATTTTGGTCGCCATCTGGAGCCCTGAATAGTTATTTGCCCCTAGACCCTCGCTGCTCTGCCGCTTTCACGAACTGACATGGCACGCGCTGCTGTCAGCGCGTGCCATGCTCTTCTCAACAGCACAGGGGAGAAGGAGGCAGTCCCTCCCCCCTGCACCGCTGCCACCAATGGGCTGATAGCAGGGAGGAGGAGGGCAGGGGCTGTGGCCACTGCACCACCAATAAATATAGTTTATGCTTAATACAAACGCAGGCTGCTGGTGCCGGACACATCCCATACCCGGCAGCCAGCCTCTATGACTGCGCGCTGCGATCCGCCGCTATTAACCCCTCAAGTGCCACACCTGAGGGGTTAATAGCGGCGGATCGTAGCGCGCAGTCATAGAGGCTGGGTGCCGGGTATGGAATGTGTCCGGCACCAGCAGCCTGCGTTTGTATTAAGCCTAAACTATATATTATAAAGTAAAATCATTGGTGGCGCAGTATTGTGACAACCGTAGGTAAGACATGTGTGTTGTTTTTTTTTATTATACCGTAATTATATGCATTTTAAATTTGGCAACAAAAAATTAAAATTTGGCTCCTAAATTTTTCAGGTTAGGAGCCAATGGCTCCTTGATATTTTTTTTAGTCTGGAGCCTTGCTATTTGTAGTAGTCTTTTTTCTATATAGGGTAGTTTTAATATAATCACCTACCCCACGTTCAATTAGAATATCCAAAAAGGTAATCCGATCATGTTGGAGCTCCGACGTAAAACAGAGGCCTATATGATTGCAGTTGAGATCGCTCATAAATAAACTGAACTCCGCCTCAGTGCCTGCCCATAGTAACAAAATGTCATCAATGAACCTGGACCAAAGCAAAATATGCTTTGTCTAGTGATGAAGTGATTCGGTGAATACCACAGTGTCCTCCCACCAGCCCAGGAGCAAATTTGCATAGGTTGGCGCACATGGGCTCCCCATAGCAGTGCCCCTGAGCTGGTGGTAGAAGTAACCCTCAAATACAAAGTAATTATGTGTCAGTATAAAATCCAATAATTGGATAGCAAACTGATTAATCTCCGACAGGTCTTTTGATCTTGTGTCCAAAAAGTATTTAGCAGCCGCCAAGCCTTTATTGTGGGGTATTGATGTATATAACGCCTCAACGTCAATGGAGGCTAGCCATATCATGGATTCAAGGGTTATTCCCTCTAGACGTTGAAGAAGGTCAGTGGTGTCCCTCAAATATGACGGTAAGGCTGTAACAAAAGGGCGAAGGACCTGATCGATATATGTCCCTACATTGTGTGAGGGATTCCATCCCAGACACTATTGGACGCTCTTTAAGGGGACAAATACCCTTATGTATTTTTGGGAGCGCGTAAAAGGTGGCTACCTTTGGGACACAGGGTTTAAGATATTCAAATTCATTCCTATCGATGAGTTTTTGTTCAAGGGACGCTTGGAGGATTAAGGTAAGTTCGGCTGAGTACATATCAGTAGGGTCTATCCTAAGACGTTTATATTTTCGTTTTTCTTGTAACAAGGAAAGACACATTTCTTTATATTGATCATGTGTGAGAATAGTGAAGTTGCCCCCCTTGACAATCTGAGGCCAGCCGTAATCAGGTACTTAACCGTGAAATTATTTAATGTGAATCTATGCTACTTTAAAGTGAGTAAGTGGCTCATCCAGACTATCATTTTACAGGTGGCTGTCACTGTAGACAATAGACAATTTTCTATCAATGTCATATACTACAAATTTAAATATCATCTAAATATTAAGGCACTATTTATACCCCTATCATTCTGTGTGTAATTTGTCCCCTGATAAACTTAAAGACAATAAGGGTGAAACGCGTTAGAACGAGGAGGTCATCAATTTAGATGCATCCTAATGTTCTTGAATTAAAGGGATATTGATGTCACCAATTTTGGTTGACGCCAAACACTCTGCTAAACTAGAGGATGGGATTTTGTGCTATTTGACAATTGACAATGAGCATCTATGATTACAATTAGGAGATAGATTGATTATCACATAACCTATCTTTGAATCTCAGTTTTAGAACTATTATTTTTTGCAATTATAGTCGCTAGGTATCACAATGATGGTTTATTAATAGGATAGCATACATTAGCTATCAGGGATATCCCTAATCAGGGCCATCCGAGGGTACCCAGGAGGTTCCTGATACGGGATTGCCCCTATCGGGGCGGCTATTCCGTTTATAGGCAGGGCATAAATAGCGAGAGGATCAGCTATAGGGGGAGAGCCCATAGCTTAATATTAGGACCTACCCCTGCCATGTACTAACCCTAACATCAAGTACTAACCTAGCGCTATTGCTCCATTTTTTTGTGTTTGTTTATCATTTTGTTCTATGTTGGAGGGTCTTTTGTGTATGTTTTAGATAATATTAAAAGCTAAGTTTTAAAGGTGGTAACACATTTTTGATAAAACAGTGGGGCCTGAAATCTTCATGGAGGAGTTAAGGAAAAATTATATTTTATAAATGTTCTTCACCATGTCTAAAGCCCAGGAATTTGATGTTACAGATTTCCACAGGGTCAGAGAATTCCTCAATCACCCTCCTACTCTGGTGTCATTGCTTTTTGTTTTGCTTATTTTGGGAATTAAGGAGGAAAACCCCTATTTTGATAACTCCAGTGGCCTGTTCTCCCTTTTCCCCCCAGAGGGTCTGGACTGCGCACTGAAGGGACAGAAAGGATTTCCTTTTATTCTCTTCCAGAAAACCCTTCTTTTTATCAGCCACTTTTTCTAAAAACATTTTTATCTAGACAGGGCCAAAGACATTCTCCCCTGAAAAGGTGATGGAGTACAATTTTTCCTTGGAGGTCCTATCACCCCTCCAGGATTTCATGCAGAGCGCTCGTCTGGCAGAGTCTGAATGAGACGCGTCTTTAGCTATCAATCTGACTGATTCTGGCGGACCTAAAAAGTGGAATAGAGGGTAACATTTCTACCCTAGAAGCTTTATTCTTTATCCGATTTTCTAATTCATTGAGCCAGAAATACATAGCCCTAGTCACAGAAGTTGCCGCTATGTTTATCTTTATCCCAAACATGGAGGCTTCCCAGCATTTCCTCAAAAAGGCATCTGCCTTTCGTTACATGGGATCTCGTAATTGTGACAAATCCTCATAAGGCAGGGGAGTTCCCTTAACAACTTTTGCCGCTTGTATATCAATTTATTTTGTTATCCAGAAGTCTCTTGGCACAAGTAGTGCACTTTAGAGGTCTGGGCTTAGACTTTGTTTCTCTAGCTCCATAAGGAACAGAGAAAAGCAACCAAATATCATATGGTGAATCATAGATACACAATATAAAATGAAAGAGACCATACTCCCCATAGGGGAATTTACGGTAGGTGCAGCCGGAGAGGGTCAGTCCCTCCTGATGGAATGCTGGAGCTTCCTGTGTTGACATGGTGGTGGAGATGCTGTTTCAGAGCTGCATGAGCGCCACATTTAACCTCATCGGCGTCTGACGTCATCCCTGTGCGCTGTAGCTCCCCTAAGCCATTCATTATTGCTAGCATCAATGAAGTGACCCACGTGACTGCCGGCATCAGCGGTCTGCTTCCTGAATGTCTGTGGAAGTCCGGTCGCGATACGGGTGTAGCGTAGGCTCCAGCATGAGCCAGGGCGAATGCCCCCTGAGACCGCAGCCATTGGAGGTCTGCTTCCTACTCGGCATGGAAGGAAGACCCGAACTGAATGGAAACGCAGGCCCCAGCATGAGCCGGAGCGAGCGTCCATGTTGCCCCCGCTGCCCAGCCTTAGCCTCTGCCGCGGGGGATTTGTTTTTTATTTTAGTTTCTTTTTACTCCCTCTAAAGAAGAGCAACCAGGTAATAGAAAGCAACATTCAAAAGAAACATGAGTGACATTTGCAGATTATCCCCACAGGGGAACTCACAGAAGTAGCCGCCGAAGGTGGGTCTGCGATGTCCAAGTGGGTTTCAGGGGCCACTGGAGCTAATTGAGACATTATTGTCAGAATCGCCTGCTCGTTTCCACATGGAGCGGCGTCTGACATCATCAGCCCGCTTCCAAGGAGCAATGACACTTCCTCACACATGACTTGAAGCTCAGACCCCTCCGGACCTCGCCGAGCCATATTATAATTATATATATATATATATATATATATATATATATATATATACACAAAAATATATAGCTCTAACTACTTTTTTAACCCAAAAATGAAAAATTTGCCAAAAAAAAAATCAGCACAAATAATCCCCAGGTACTGAACAGCACTTGGCGGTCACAGCTCGCATGCAGAAAAAGTGGTTCAGAGCTGGAAAATGGTAAAAAAAAAAGACCAAAAAAGTGCACGGACCAAATGGCGTCCGTAAAAAAAAAAAGGATGGGGGGGGGGGGCGGGAAGGGACAGAGGGTGGTTTAGGGATCTGGAACAGCTGCAAATGAAAAACAAATATCTGTGCAGCTATTCCAGATGTTCTTCTTTTCAGCAGGAAAGTGGTTAAAAGCGCAGTGGTGTGCACAACAAGTCCTAGCAAGCCACAAGCAGCACAAAGGCACAGAACCTCTCTGAATGGCTGCATGCAAGGAAGTTCTGCCTCTTTCTGTGCAGCTATAGTGCTGCCATTGGCTGGAGCGTTGTTCCAGCCAATAGCAGCGCTGGCAGGGGACCCAAAACACTGGTGACCTGACCTAGGACTTGCTCAGCACCGATCACTTCCATATGACACCCCCCGCCGCCCCCACCTGCAGCTCTGTATCGTAGCCGGAGCTACAAAGCACATGTTTTTTGGAATCAGGCCAATAGCAGCGATCGGGGCTGCAGGGGGGCGGTGCATCACCATGCTGCCCTTACCCGGCATGGCTGCCTGCCGGTAAGAGCAAGCACGGTGCCACGATCCCCCCACCCCCCGATACTTCCCCAGAGCCCTCTGGACCTTGCGCCGCACATGTACGGCGCTGGGCGTTAAGTCACGTCCGGTTGCGCCGTACATGTACAGCGCTGGGTGTTAAGGGGTTAAACATATTCAATCCAAAATAGCGGATGCTGCAGGCACACTTCTTTTTATGCTTTCCAAAGCTGAACAAGAAGAAGATATGTAAAAAATTATGAATACAGAAGCTTTCCGTATATCTAAAAACGCCTTATTAAAACCAGCCATCAGGGCAGTACTCATGATTGGACAGTCATTAAATTAAGTAACAAATATCATATTTGAAGGACACGATGCCTGACTTCAGTAGGAACTCGCGAGTTGTCACCAAAATCACATGAAAACGCTAATATTTTTAGTCCCGACTTTTTTTTTCTGAATGTAAGGGAAGATATGATTCTATGAAAAGACTGTGGGGAGACTGTGAAAATCCAAAGGGACATTTTAGAAAGCCTTTCCCCAGAAGTGCCAGTACTTCTACCAGCTCCCACAGAGGAACTTCATCAAATTGGAACAGTCCAAGATAACCTACAGGTACATTAAATTCCTTTGACATTCCCTCAAAACAGTTAATAAAAAATTGGAAAGTAATTACTTCATACTGTTGGGTCTTTAAAAATATAAAACACGTCTAACCTTATCCTTAGGCCTCTTTAAACCCCTAAGTGACCACCGATACGTGTTTTTACGGCGGTCATTAAGGGGCCTTAGGCTGCGCCGCCGCTTTTTTACAGCGGCCCAGTCTAAGCGGAGCATGAGACACATGAGAGTCGCAGCCCTGCTCTAACAGCCCGGATCGGCAAGAGTGCAGATTCGGGCTGTTTAACACTTTACATGCCGTGGGAAATGGCGCCCACCAATGATTTTAATACTGGGGAGGGCGGGGGGGGAGAGCGCATGGACCACCAATGATTTTAATTCCGGGAAAGGGCGGGCGCACTGCCCACCAATGATTTTAATACGGTGGGGGGGCACTGCCCCCCAATGCAAACATTGTAGAAACATTCCCGGCACCCGACCTCTGACAGGGAGCTGTGATCACATTAAGGCCTCATTCACACCAGGCAGTGCGTTCCGGACTAATTCTGTCCAGAATGCACTGCACCGCATTGCAGCCGGCTAACTATATTGTGGGGCAGGAGGGGGAGTAGTGGTCTGAATGAGAGGATTGGCACCATAATCATGCCCAACGGCTGCAATGCGATTGGCTGCACAGGGTCGCAAGGCACATTATGCCTCAGGCATAATTGTGCCTTGCGATCCCGTGCATCCGATCGCCTGCGGCTGTGGCTATGGTGCCATTCACTTCAATGGAACGTCACGCCCCCTCCTGCCCCACAACATAGTGAGCCGGCCGCGATGTAGTGCATTCTGGACAGAATCATCTGGTATGAATGAGGACTAAACTTTTTTTCACACCCCATTTCACACCACAAAGACTGGAACACAAGCCAGCCACCTCCCTGCATAAGGAAGCGTGGCGGTGCATTGAAATATGGTTTTGATTTAAAATAATTTTTTGTATCAGGACAAGTAGATCGAGCTCCCGCTTTAGTCCTTCGGCAAGAAGTTTTTTTTTTTTTTAATTCCACACCCCTGTGTAGGCCCCAGACCAGCCTTCAGTGATTTCCAGCAGGCTGCGCCTCTCTGGCACAGCCTGCTGATCAATGTCAGAATAGCATTGCCATTAAAATACAATGCACTATAGCAGGCATCCTCAAACTGCGGCCCTCCAGCGGTTCTAAAACTACAACTCCCACAATGCCCTGCTGTAGGCTGCTACCTGTAGGCTGTTCGGGCATGCTAGGAGTTGTAGTTTTGCAACAGCTGGAGGGCCACAGTTTTAGGATGCCTGCACTATAGGGATAGTGCATTGCATTTTAAAAGCTATCAAAAAGCTGTCGGTTATAGACCCCTTTGTGGGACTATTAAGTGTTAAAAAAAAGTAAAAAAATAAAAAAATAAAAACATTTATTCAATCAAAAAATGTTGCTTTTTTTCCATTGAAAATACAATTTTCAATGAAAAAAATAGCAACAAAAAAAATCACTTCCCCATATGTTTGGTATTGCCGCATCCGTAATGACCAAGACTACATAAATATCATGTAAATTATCCCCTACGGTGAATGCCGTAAAAGATAAAAAAATAAAGAAAGAATTGCTAATTTATTCTTAGTTGCCACCAAAAAAAACGTAATAACGAGCGATCAAAAAGCGACATTTAATCCAAAATAATACCAATGAAAAATACAAGTCGTCCCGCAAAAATGAAGCCCTCGCACAACTCCATAGAAAGAAAAAAAAAAAAAGTTATGGGTCTTGGGAAGCGGCAATGCAAAAACATTTTGTTCTTTTAAAAAAAAAATTAAAAAAGTAGTAAAATGTAAAAAAATTAACTATATGTATTTGGTATCACTGTAATCGTACTGACCCAGAGAATAAAGATATTATGTTATTTATACAAAAAAATAAACACTGTAAAATTTAGAACGTAAAAACGCAGTGGCAGTATTGCTGTTTTTTTCCCCACCTCCCTCCCAGAAAAAGTTAATAAAAGTTAAATCAGAAAGTTATGTGTACCCCAAAATGGTGCCATTAAAAACTACAACTTGTCCTGCAAAAAAACAAGCCCTCAAAGTTATAGTTCTTAGAACGCAACGATGAAAAAAGGAAGAAAAACACTTGGTCAGTAAGGCCCAAAACAGGCTGGTCACTAAGGGGTTAAAAAAAATGGATCCCGTATATTGAAATGGCATAATAGGAAAAAGTGGCCGATCACTCATAAATTTGAATAAAAAGTGATCAAAAAGTCATACACACCCCAAAATGGTATGAACAAAAACTACGGATCATCCAGCAAATAAGCCTTCACACATCTCCGTAGCCATAACTTAAAAAAAGTAATGGGGGGCAGAATATGGCGATGAAAAAAAAATATATATATTTATTTTCAGTATTAAAAGGAAAGAAAAACTATACATATGTGGTATTGCCGTAATAGAACTGACTAGGAGAATGAAGAGTACAAGTCAGTTTTAAATCAAAAGCCGTAAAAACAAAACTGTGACGTAATTGCTTTTTTTTCTTCAAATTCCACTACATTGGGAATTTTTCCCTGCTTCCCACTACATTGTATGCCACATTAAATGGACAACTTGTCTTGCAAAAAACATGCCCTCATATGGCCATGTGTTCCAGTATTATGGGAACAATTTGGCTTTTTATCTTTAGAGCTGATGTTTTAGAGCTGTAAAATCACAGATCTATAGCTGTACCTCAAAATAACTACAAGGCATAAGAGAGCTGGGACAGAAATCTCCATTCACCACTGTTGGAGTGTGTACGGAGCATGCTCACCCCTCCCATTAACTGTATTGAAGGGAAGGCGATCAACACCTATGATCTTGCATAAATCACACATCTTGCACATAGCAATATACAAACAATTCCAAAAAGCCATCTAAACCAATAAATTATAAAAGGACCTTTATTGAATAAATAATGGTAAAAAAGTGCTACACAAAAAATAGAAAAATAAAACAACAGGGGCACCTGGTGGACTAAAACGTGTAACTGCGCCCACCTCCTGATTAACATGCCAAGGAAATTACATATACTGTACATATACATTACATATAAGTCTCCTCACACTGATTAAGGTGCTCTATCCCTAAGGAGAGTTAGTTCCCCCCTTGCTCGGACATAGGCCTCTCACCCTGTTAAGGCTACTTTCACACTTGCGTTCGGAGCGGATCCGTCTGGTGTCTGCACAGACGGATCCGCTCCTATAATGCAAACGATGGTATCCGTTCAGAACGGATCCGTCTGCATAACTGTTTTTTTCAGATCTGATTTTTCACTTCGTGAAAACTCAGATCAGACAGTATATTCTAACACAGAGGCGTTCCCATGGTGATGGGGACGCTTCAAGTTAGAATATACTAAAAGAACTGTGTACATGACTGCCCCCTGCTGCCTGGCAGCACCCGATCTCTTACAGGGGGCTGTGATCTGCACAATTAACCCCTCAGGTGCCGCACCTGAGAGGTTAATTGTGCGTATCATAGCCCCCTGTAAGAGATCAGGTGCTGCCAGGCAGGAGGGGGCAGACCCCCCTCCCTCCCCAGTTTTAAATTCATTGGTGGCCAGTGCGGCCACCCTCCCTCCCCTGTATTAAATTCATTGGTGGCCAGTGCGGCCCCCCTCCCTCCCTCCCCAGTATTATATTCATTGGTGGCCAGTGCGGCCTCCCCTCTCCCCCCCCCCCCCATCATTGGTGGCAGCGGAGAGTTCCGATCGGAGTCCCAGTTTAATCTCTGGGGCTCCGATCGGTTACCATGGCAGCCAAGACGCTACTGCGAGGGGGGAGGCCGCACTGGCCAACAATGAATATAATCCTGGGAAGGGAGGGAGGGGGGCCGCACTGGCCACCAATGAATTTAAAACTGGGGAGGGAGGGGGGTCTGGCCCCTGCTGCCTGGCAGCACCTGATCTCTTACAGGGGGCTATGATACGCACAATTAACCCCTCAGGTGCGGCACTTGAGGGGTTAATTGTGTGGATCTCAGCCACCTGTAAGAGATCAGGTGCTGCCAGGCAGCAGGGGGCAGTTATTACACAGTTCTCAGTATATTCTAACTTGAAGCGTCCCCATCACTATGGGAACGCCTCTGTGTTACAATATACTGTCGGATCTGAGTTTCACGATCTAACTCAAATCCGATGGTATATTCTAACATAGAGGCGTTCCCATGGTGATGGGGATGCTTCAAGTTAAAATATACCATCGGATTGGAGAAAACTCCGATCCGATGGTATATTAATAGGGACTCCTGACTTTACATTGAAAGTCAGTGGGGGACGGATCAGTTTGCAATTGCACCATATTGTGTCAACGTCAAACAGATCCGTCCCCATTGACTTACATTGTAAGTCTGGACGGATCCGTTTGGCTCCGCACGGCCAGGCGGACACCCGAACGCTGCAAGCTGCATTCGGGTGTCCGCCTGCTGAGCGGAACGGAGGCCAAACGGTGCCAAACTGAGGCATTCTGAGCGGATCCGCATCCACTCAGAATGCATTGGGGCTGTACGGATCCGTTCGGGGCCGCTTGTGAGAGCCTTTAAACGGAACTCACAAGCGGAACCCCGAACACAAGTGTGAAAGTAGCCTTAAGCCAGTACTCTCTGCTCTGCACTGATGAGGGGCTATCGCCCCGAAACAGCTGTCTGCAGATGAGGTGCTGGCTTATTTAATATCCAAGTCATGTCTCAAGGTTTATTTTAAGAGCTGAACAATGACTTATAAGATAGCTGCCTTTCATCTGGTGGCATTAGAGGCAGAGTTTGTTAAGAACTCGTTTGCATCCCTTCCCTCCCAGAATTCCAAAGGAGAATGTATGGCCTATAAGTCTCCTCACACTGGTTAAGGTGCTCTCTTAGTTAGTTCCCCCCCTTGCAAGGAAATTACATACACACAAATTGCTCAAGCCCTTCATAAATAGTACAACACATACCCAAAGCAAAGAATTCTGCTAGTTACATCAAACTTAGAGGAAACTTCATATACAAATCGCAGATAATAAGGCATAATACCAGGATAAAGGACGCTGGCTGCCAGCAGTGACCCACTCCCTATGCATTGTTGCTTTGTCCGGTGTGGGGGGGTGGGATGATAAATCTGGCTTAAATTAGTTCGACAGGCTAACCACACCACTTTTCAAAACTAGAGTGAACGTAATAAAAATGCAAAGTGTCGCAAAATATTTGTGCAAATAAGCTCAAAATTTCGCAAAGCCAGAATTCTTCCTCCGTGGACAATACAACAGCGAAACGCATCGAAAGTGGCCAGCGTGCTTTATGCTGGTATTACGCCTTATAAGCTGCACGATATGAGGTTTCATCTTAGTTTGATTTAACCCCTTCAACCCCGGACCTGTTTTCACCTTCCTGCCAAGGCCATTTTTTGCAAATCTGACATGTGTCAATAATAACCTTAAACCGCTTTTACTCTCGTCACATATGGTACTTCATGACAGTAGTAAATTTGAGTCAATATATTTCATTTTTATTTATAAAAAATACAAAATGTAACAAAAAAATTAAAAAAATTTGCATATTTCCAAATTTCATTTTCTCTACTTTTATAATAGATAGTAATACCTCCAAAAATAGTTATTACTTTACATTCCCCATGTGTCTACTTCATGTTTGGATCATTTTGAAAATGAAATAAATTTTTTGGGGGACGTTGGATAGCTTAGAATTTTAAATGCAAATCTTAACATTTTTAAGAAAATTTACAAAATCCATTTTTTTCAGTACCAGTTCAGTTATAAAGTTACTTTCTGGGGCTTACATATTAGAAACCACCCATAAATCATCCAATTTTAGAAACTACAGCCCTCAAGCTATTCAAAACAGATTTTACAAACTTTGTTAACCCTTTAGGTGCCCCACAAGAATTAGGCCTCTTTTACACGGGCATCGCGTGTGAGGGCCGGATAGGATGCGGGTGCTTCGCGGGAAAATCGTGCAATTTTGCCTGCGAGTGTGGCAAGTCTTGTATGCGATTGCGTTGCGTTCTTCAGTTTTTTCCACGCGAGTGCAATGCATTTTGCATGCGCATGAGAAAAAAATGAATGTGGTACCCAGACCCAAACCCGGACTTCTTCACTGAAGTTCGGGTTTGGGTTAGGTATTCTGTAGATTTTAATATTTTCCCTTATAACATGGTTATAAGGGAAAATAATAACATTCTTAATACAGAATGCTAAGTAAATTAGGGATGGAGGGGTTAAAAAAATAAAAAGTAAACTCACCTCATCCACTTGTTCGCGCAGCCCGGCTTGTCTTCTTTCTTCTTCTTTGAGGACCTCGGAGAAAAGGACCTTTGGTGACGTCACTGCGCTCATCACATGGTCCAGTTTACTTTTTATTTTTTTAACCCCTCCATCCCTAATTTACTTAGAATTCTCGCCCGTGTAAAAGGGGCCTTAATGCAAATTGGGAATAAAATTTTAAAAATTCACTTTTTTTTAGCAGATTTTAAATGATAATCTAATTTTTCTGCAACACATCAAGGGTTAACAGCCAAACAGAACTCAAAATCTATTACCCTGAATCTGGAGGAGTTTACAGAAATACCTCATGTGTGCTCAAAAACTGATGTATGTCCGCACATCAGGCTTCAGAGTTGAAGGAGCACCATATGGCTTTTGGAGAGCAGATTTAGCTGGAATTGTAATTGGAAGCTATGTCGCATATGAAGACACCCTGAGGTGGCCTTACAGTGGAAACCCCCAAAAAGGGACCCCATTCCAGAAACTACACCCCTCAAGGAATATTTCAAGGTGTGTAGTGAGCACTTTGACCCATCCGGCGTTTCACAGAATTGGGAAACGCTTGGCTGTGAAAATAAAAAATTGCAGCTTTACACCCACATTATTCACTTTCACAAGGGGAAACAGGACAAAATTAACCCCACATTTTGTTCCTCATTTTTACCGAATACGCCCCATATGTGCTCCAAAACCCTGGCAGGGTTCAAAAGGGAACTAACGCCATAGGGCTTTTGCAAGACAGATTTTGCAGCATTGACTTTTGGGAGCTATGTCACATAAGACACCCTGATATACCCCTAGAGTGGAAACCTCCAAATAGTGACCCCATTCTGGAAACCACAGCCTTCAAGGAATATTTCAAGATGTGTATTGAGAACATTGTCCTCAAGGTGATTCATGGAATTGGCTGTGAAAGAGAAAAATTTAAATTTTTTCCCAAAAAATGGACTTTAGGCCAACATTTTTTACTTTTACAAGGGGGAACTAGAGAAAATGCACCCCCTCACTTATTGCCAATTTTCTCCTGATTACAGCAATACCCCATATGTGATTGTATACTGCTATATGGGCGTACCACAGGGGTCAGAAGGAAAAGAGCACCAAATGGCTACAAAAAGGCAGGAATAACTGACAGTTGCCATCTTCAAATTGAACACACCCAGCCTTACAGTGGAAACCCCCAAAAGGTGACCCCATTCCAGAAACTACACCCCTCAAGGAATATTTCAAGGTGTGTAGTGAGCACTTTGACTTATCAGGCGTTTCACTAAACTAGGAAACGCTTGGCTGTGAAAATGAAAAATTATATTTTTTTCCAGAAAAAGTTCCTTTACACCCACATTTTCACTTTCACAAGGGGTACCAAGACAAAATGCACCCGACATTTTGTTCCCCATTTCCCCCCGAATAAGCCAACACCCTATATGTGCTCAAAAAATTATGTATGGGCGCATGGCAGGGCTCTAGAGTCAGACAGCTAAATATGGGGGTGTCTCTCCTGGGGCGTCTCCTTGAGGGTCCCTCATCACCGGATGACGATGATGATGAAGGAGTAGAGGAATGTGGCATCCTCTTCTCCCTCACTTGCAGACTCAGTTTCAGAGGCATATGCCTCTTCAGCGGAGTACATTCTCTGGGATGAATTGGACATTTTTATTTTTATTGGTGTATGTAAAGTGAAAAGTGTCAGGGGGTGTATGTAACAGGGTGGATTTGATTTAAATCAAAATGATTTGAATCACGATTTAAATCACTAGTCAGTAAGGCTTGATTTAACCACTTTCCGTCCGCCCATAGGATATAAACGTCCTATGGGTGGACCTCTATTTCTGAAAGCACGTTTTAAAACGTCCGTTCAGAAACAGCAGCTGCACGCTAATCGTGCAGCTGCTGATCGGGTTGCCCGCTGTCAGTGACAGCAGGGCAACCCAGAGAGAAGGCAGGGACAGTGCCCAGGTGTCCCTGCCTTGTAGATCGCTATGCGCTTCCTGTTCCGGCCTGGTGGTCATGTGACCGCCGGGACCGGAGAGTGCAGGAGCTGTGTGAGGTCTTTCAGAGACCTCGATCAGCCCTGCTCTGAGGCTGTACAGCGCAGAATTATGCTGTACAGCCTCTCTGGGGGGTGCATTTCTTCTGTAACTGGGGCTACTATGTCAGCCCCAGTTACAGGAGAAATCAACAGTGAAAAAAAAAAGAAAAAGTGAAGCAAATGTCCCCCAGAAGTCTTGTATGACCTTAAAGGGGACGAAAAGGGTAAAATAAAATAAAAAAAATTAAAGGGTTGAAAAAATTAAATAAAAAAAAGTTTCACATGTAAAAAAAAAAAAAAAAAAAAGTCCCCAAGTAAGGATTAAGGAATACATTTTTTTTTTTTAAAAATAGAAAAAATAAAATAAAGTAGACATATTTGGTATTGCCGCGTCCGTAAAAACCAGCTCTATAAAAATATCACATGACCTAACCCCTCGGGTGAACACCGTAAAAAAAATAAAAAACTGTGTCAAAACAAGCAATTTTTGTCACCTTACATCACAAAAGGTGCAACACCAAGTGATCAAAAATGCGTATGTCCCACAAAATGGTACCAATAAAACAGTCACCTCATCCCGCAAAAAATGAGCCCCTACATAAGAAAATCTCTCAAAAAATAAAAAAAACTATAGCTCTCAGAACATGGACACATTAAAACATAATTTTTTTGTTTCAAAAATGCTATTATTGTGTAAAACTTTAATAAATGAGAAAAAGTATACATATTAGGTATCGCCACGTCCGTAACAATCTGCTCTATAAAAAGGTCACTTGCGTTCACCTGAGGGGTTCAGTCTGTAAAAATAAATAAACAGAAACTGTGCTAAAACAACCAATTTTTTGGTCACCTTGCCCCATAAAGTGTTATAATGAATGATCAAAAAATCATATGTACCCAAAAATAGTACTAATAAAACTGGCACCTTATGCCCTAGTTTCCAAAATGGGGTCACTTCTTGGGAGTTTCTACTGTAAGGGTGCATCAGGGGGCTTCAAATGAGACATGGCATCTAAAAACCATGTTGAGTTCCTTTTCTTCTGCGCCCTGCCGTGTACCCATACAGCAGTTTATGACCACATGTGGGGTGTTTCTGTAAACCGTAGAATCTGGGTAATAAATATTGAGTTTTGTTTGGCTGTTAACCATCGATGTGTTAAAGAAAAAATTGGATTAAAATGGAAAATCTGCCAAAAAAGTGAAATTTAAAAATGTGATCTCCATTTTCCTTTAATTCTTGTGGAACACATAAAGGGTTAACAAAGTTTGTAAAATCGGTTTTGAATACCTTGAGGGGTGTAGTTTCTACAATGGGGTCATTTATGGGGGTATCCACTATGTAGGCCCCACAAAGTGACTTCAGACCTGAACTAGTCCTTAAAAAGTGGGTTTTGGCAATTTTCTTAAAAATTTGAAGAATTGCTTCTAAACTTCTAAGCCTTCTAACGTCCTAAAAAAATAAAATGACATTTCCAAAATGATGCCAACATAAAGTAGACATATGGGGAATGTTAAGTAATAAATATTTTATGAGGTATCACTTTCTGTTTTAAAAGCAGAGAAATTGAAATTTAGAAAATTGCGAATTTTTCTAATTTTTGGGTAAATTTGGGATTTTTTCATAAATAAAGGTGAAATATTTTGACTCAAATTTATGACTATCATGAAGTACAATGTGTCATGAGAAAACAATCTCTGAATGACTTGGATAAATAAAGGTGTTCCAAAGTTATTACCACATAAAGTGAGATATGTCAGATTTGCAAAATTAGGCCTGGTCAGGAAGGGGGCAAATGGCACAGATGGCAAGTGGTTAAATCATAGTTTTCTACATAAAGACTAATTCTTGCTGGTAGAACTTATAATATGCAAGTAGATGAAGATTTAAACAACTTTTCATATTAGTGTGATTAGGTTGATTCTGCATTCATAGGTTTGTAGAAGTTAGGATTAAGGTATTTTTCTCAACTCTGTTCATGTTATAACATTTTTGCTGTGAAGAAGAGGCATGTGATCTCTGCTGAGTCAAATTCAGTTTTGAGAACTGCAAAAGTAAACCAAGCATCTGTGATATCATCTTGTAGGCAGAGAAACTGCCCAATAATCTTACAAAAACCTCTGGAAGAGCATGACATTGTGAATGGATTAATGGAATTTATTTACCAAAAAAATTACACATATAGAAACATAGAATGTGTCGGCAGATAAGAACCATTCGGCCCATCTAGTCTGCCCAATATACTGAATACTATGGATAGCCCCTGGCCCTATCTTATATGAAGGATGGCCTTATGCCTATCCCATGCATGCTTAAACTCCTTCACTGTATTTGCAGCTACCACTTCTGCAGGAAGGCTATTCCATGCATCCACTACTCTCTCAGTAAAGTAATACTTCCTGATATTACTTTTAAACCTTTGCCCCTCTAATTTAAAACTATGTCCTCTTGTAGCAGTTTTTCTTCTTTTAAATATTCTCTCCTCTTTTACCTTGTTGATTCCCTTTATGTATTTAAAAGTTTCTCTCATATCCCCTCTGTCTCGCCTTTCTTCCAAGCTATACATGTTAAGGTCCTTTAATCTTTCCTGGTAAGTTTTGTCCTGCAATCCATGTACTAGTTTAGTAGCTCTTCTCTGAACTCTCTCCAAAGTATCAATATCCTTCTGGAGATATGGTCTCCAGTACTGAGCACAATACTCCAAATGAGGTCTCACTAGTGCTCTGTAGAGCGGCATGAGCGCCTCCCTCTTTCTACTGGTAATGCCTCTCCCTATACACATACCAATACAAGTGAATCTAGTCTGGAGGCTCCAAAGGACAAGATGGATCCAACCGGACGGGATTCGAAAAAGAGAGAACACTGTAAAAGGCGCCACTCCCAAGGATGTGGAAGAATTAAATGTAGTGGTTAGTACCCCCTTAAGCCGGAGGATAATAAATGGTGATATATAGTGAATACATAGAATACTCTCCTAAGGGGAGATTCCTGATGATGACAGCTGGAGTACTCACTTCACAGGGGGAGTTAGTCACAGGATAAAGCTCAAGACACCCGTGGCCAACTGCCCCCCTAGCCGGGATCTCATGTAGAATGATATCAATTGATGGCAGCCAACATCAAGGCTTCTGATTAATGTGGTTTATTACAATAAAATATCCCAACGCGTTTCGGAGGTGTTATAGTCCTCCTTCTTCAGGGGTATTAAGAGAACAAAAATGTTTTTTTAGACATACAATATAGTAAAATCAGCTGGATACACAGAAGTGCAAACAATGAAGTATATGGAAAATGTATGAAAATATCTGAAAATATCTGAAATATATAAATATACAAAATATAAAAATACATAAAAATATGCATCGTCATGAATAGAATATATAGATATAATAAATACACATTCACATGTCTATATCAACAAAACAACACTTGTAATATAAAAAAGAGGGTCAGACTGTTATATATTCCACTTATAAGTAATGCTCCACCATATTTACTCAATGAAACATTAATATCCATCTAATCCCTACTACAAACAGGTTAGAGTTCCATTTTGTAATATGCTGAAACATTATTTACCTACTAAAACATTATTTACCTTCAGGGGTCTTTTCCCAGGGTCTCCACTGCTTCAGAAAAAAAGGACCTGTTCCCTTTTGGTGAGCTACCCCTTTAATGGATATTTAAATAGCACATGGAGATGGCGTGCAGGATGAGCCAGGGCCCAAACCAGAAGTTCAAGTCCCTCCCAGCTAAAACCCAACTAGTGGCCAAAGTCAGCAAGTAAAACTTATAAAAATGTGCCATAAACCAGTCGGATTGCCGTGCGTTCCAGCGTGGAACGCACCGCGACTTCCGGTGAGCGGCCCGCACATCAACTTCCTGTGCATTCCACGATGGAACGCACAGCGTCCTCTAGCCAGTGGCCCGCACATCACTTCCTGTGCGTTCCACAGTGGAACGCACAGTGACTTCCGGTAGGGATCGCGGCTCTCATGTGTGTTCCAGTGTGGAACTATAACTCAGATGTCGACACAATTGTATGTATAGCTAGTTATATCATATTTTATGTTTGAGAGGACGTGGGATAGGTCACCTACTGCATAGTAAAATATAAGATAAGGATATGAGACAAGAAGATTCAATTATCTGATGGTCTATACAATAATTATAATAGATGGGGATTGGTATAATAAAAATTTATAGATCTAAATATATATATATATATATATATATATATATATATATATATAAAAATATATATATATATATATATAAATATAAAATCCTGAATAAAATGAAAAGGATGGGGATGGAATATAATTAATAATAAAATAAAATAAAGTAAAATAAAATAAATTACGACTAAATGGACCAGTGGATTATTAATATATTTAAATTAAAATTATATTACACTGAATGAACCGGTGGATTATTAGTATATTTAAATTATGTTTGGATATATAATAGATCAATATATTACTATAATATGTTAAAATAATATAACTGGATAGATTTATAAGGTGTTGGTTACTTATTTAAAGGGATATTGGTTAATTCCTTAGTAATACATTACTTTGTTGCATTTTTATATTAAAAATTAAAAATTAACATATTCAAGGCACTCATTAAGACCGAATGGTGTTAAAGTGTTTAGGTGAAATATCCAGTACATTTCTTTTTTACACAGTGTCTGAAAACAATGAGTGACCTGTTCGATTGGAGTCACCCGTAGGCTTATAGGGTTACTATCGTGTACTTTGGCAAAGTGTCTGGACACGCTATGAGTGAGCACTTTTCTCGTGATGTTGAAGCGGTGTTCATTCATTCTTTCACGCAGGGTTTGTGTAGTACGGCCTACGTAAAAGAGTGAACAAGAGCATTGAAGAAGGTAAATAACATTCATTGTGCTACAGTCCATGTGTTGTTTAAATGTGAAAATTTCGCCATTCGAGGGATTTCTTATATTCTGGATATCATGTGTAATCATGAGGCAACATTTACACCTGCTACCTTTACATTTAAAAACACCTAGTGTGCCCTTAGACGTTTTTGAGGGGTGGTCTAATTTCGGGCAGGAGGGGGCTAATAGATTTTTCAGAGTTTTGGCTCTACGGAACGTGAGGATGGGTGTAGGGGCAATGCCTTTGTTCAAAAGGGGATCTTTTAGTAATATTGACCAATTTTTTCTTAAAATTTCTCTAATCAGGTTGTGTTGGGAGCTATATCTGGTGATCAAGTTTAGACGGCGGATGGAACCAGGGTCTTGTTTTCCAGATGCAGACTTGTCTGCCTTTGGTTGTAGACTCTCTTGTTGGGTGGTTTTCGCGATTCTTTTAATGGAATTTTTCTAATAGTTTTTTCGGGTAACCTTTGTCCCTGAATCTCTTCTTGAGGAACCCTATTTGACTCTTCACCGTGTGATCATCCGAGCAATTTCTCCTTATCCTTTTCAATTGACTGAATGGGATATTTCTAATCCACTTTGTATGGTGACAGCTTGAGTACTCTAAGTAACTGTTAGCGTCGACTGTCTTGAAATGAGTTTGTGTGACAATTTTCTTATCCTCTATGGTGATTTTAAGATCCAAAAAGATAATTGATATAGTGTTATACTCCAGAGTAAAGGACAGATTCCAGTCATTTAAATTTAGTTTCTCAATAAAATTACATAATTCCATACTGTCACCCTGCCAAATAAAAATAATATCCTCTATGAATCTACGGTAAAATTTAATGTTCGGATGGGATAAAAGACCAAATTTCTCTTCAAACCTACCCATAAATAGATTGGCGTAGGACGGGGCAAATTTGGTGCCCATTGCCATACCTTGGGTTTGCAAATAAAAGTTATTATTAAAAGTGAAGTAGTTATATTTTAAAATAAATTCCATGGCCCTACCAATAAAATCCCTCTGACTATCTGGCATCTGAGTGTCCTGGGATAACGTATGGATAATAGCGGCGATACCTAGTTCATGTCTAATATTGGTATAAAGGGCCGACACGTCCAATGTAACCCAAATAAAATCATTTTCCCAACACAAGCCTTCAAGTGAGGTAATCAGGTGGGCTGTGTCCCTAATATAAGAAGGGAGCTTGGTAACATATTTCTGTAGATAATTGTCCACGTATGCCGATAGGTTTGCTGTAAGGCCCCCAACCCCTGATATAATTGGCCTACCTGGGGGGTTGGTTAGGGATTTATGTATCTTTGGCAGGAAATAGAACCGTGGGGTCGAGGGGTGTGCTGTTTGGAGGAAATTTTTCAGTTTCTTATCAATTAGTCCCCCTTCGTAACCTATTGGAACTAAATCATAGAGTGAAAAAACTATTAGAAAATTCCATTAAAAGAATCGCGAAAACCACCCAACAAGAGAGTCTACAACCAAAGGCAGACAAGTCTGCATCTGGAAAACAAGACCCTGGTTCCATCCGCCGTCTAAACTTGGTCACCAGATATAGCTCCCAACACAACCTGATTAGAGAAATTTTAAGAAAAAATTGGTCAATATTACTAAAAGATCCCTTTTGAACAAAGGCATTGCCCCTACACCCATCCTCACGTTCCGTAGAGCCAAAACTCTGAAAAATCTATTAGCCCCCTCCTGCCCGAAATTAGACCACCCCTCAAAAACGTCTAAGGGCACACTAGGTGTTTTTAAATGTAAAGGTAGCAGGTGTAAATGTTGCCTCATGATTACACATGATATCCAGAATATAAGAAATCCCTCGAATGGCGAAATTTTCACATTTAAACAACACATGGACTGTAGCACAATGAATGTTATTTACCTTCTTCAATGCTCTTGTTCACTCTTTTACGTAGGCCGTACTACACAAACCCTGCGTGAAAGAATGAATGAACACCGCTCCAACATCACGAGAAAAGTGCTCACTCATAGCGTGTCCAGACACTTTGCCAAAGTACACGATAGTAACCCTATAAGCCTACGGGTGACTCCAATCGAACAGGTCACTCATTGTTTTCAGACACTGTGTAAAAAAGAAATGTACTGGATATTTCACCTAAACACTTTAACACCATTCGGTCTTAATGAGTGCCTTGAATATGTTAATTTTTAATATAAAAATGCAACAACGTAATGTATTACTAAGGAATTAACCAATATCCCTTTAAATAAGTAACCAACACCTTATAAATCTATCCAGTTATAATATTTTTTTAACATATTTTAGTAATATATTGATCTATTATATATCCAAACATAATTTAAATATACTAATAATCCACCGGTTCATTCGGTGTAATATAATTTTAATTTAAATATATTAATAATCCACTGGTCCATTTAGTCGTATTTTATTTTACTTTATTTTATTATTAATTATATTCCATCCCCATCCTTTTAATTTTATTCAGGATTTTATATTTATATATATATTTTTTTATCTATATATATATATCTCTATATATATATATATATATATATATATATATATATATATATATATATATTTAGATCTATTAATTTTTATTATACCAATCCCTATCTATTATAATTATTGTATAGACCAGGGGTACTCAACTGGCGGACCGCGGTCCAAATACGGACCCCGGCCGCCAGTTGTCCGGACCCCGGCCATCCTTCAGAGCGCTCCTCCAATCGATTCAGTTCAGAGTGATCCGATCCGTTTGAACCGGCTCAGCTCAGTCACAGCACACAGCAATGCTGACAGAGACGCTCAGCTCACCTCACGCTGGCAGCAGGAGCCTGAGGGAGGGACTGGGAGGAGTCAGTAATATGATCTTAGAGTGGAAGCTGCTTCTGCCAGCCCCACCCCTCCCCGCCCACCAACCAATCACCGACCAGAGCTGAGGGGGCGAGGCCAGCACAGCACACTAGCAGCTCTGACTCGAGTCCTCGGAGTAGTGCAGGGTCAGGGAGTCTAAATGAATGGAATGAGTCACAAGAATCTAAAGATCCGACTCAGTTAGTGACTCATTCGATTCATTGAGTTAGAAGAGCCGTGAGTCAGACTGTAGAACAGGTTACACTGAGGCTGTCGGCTCTTGTTGCAGCAGTGATAAGGAGCAGAGAGATAAGAGAAGGGACAGATGACACAGTTCAGCACATAGTTTTCCCTGTGCATTCACATTTCACATCACTTGGTTGGTTGTACTACTGTCAGTGTCAGACTGTTGTCACTGTGGGGAACAATGCACAACAGACAACAATTCACATTGCACACCACAGTGACAGCTTCCTCCTGTCCGCCTGTCCAACGTCAGCCTCAGCTTCCCTTTACTATAAAAAAAATCACTCTTCCTGACTCACTCAATACTAATCAGAGACGAGCTCAACTTCAGTGAGCTGAAGAGCCGACTCACTGCAGTGTCACTGACTGAGTCAGCAGCTGCGCATGCGCACCGGCACCTAGAGTCTTCAGTTCACTTGCGAGTCAGCTCAGCAGTCTGACTCGCCAAGTGAACCGAAGATCCGATTCTGATCCGAATGAGCTGATTCAAATGAACCGATTCACCTAAAAGATCCGAACTTCCCATCACTATCTCCTGCACACTGTGCCGTGCAGGAGGAGGAGCTTACCGACGCACTTCCTCCTGTCCCAGAGCGCAGTGAGACAGGCCGGCTCCCTCCACATATAGCGCTCCTCCTCTCCTGCACACTCTGGTATGTGCAGGAGGCGGAGCTTACCGCCAAACTTCCTCCTTCCCAGGGGCGCAGTGAGAGACGGCTCCCTCCACATGCAGGCACCAGCGCTTTCTCCCTCCGTGCGCTCACAGGTCCCTCCTCCCCTGCAGCAGCGGCAGCACATAAGGGAGCTTCAAGCTCCAAAGGACACTTACGTGCTGCTGGAGAGGGGAGGGACATCACCACTGCCACCAATGAAATAAATGTCACATTTGGAAAGTAAGGGGTGCGTGGAGAGGGCTACAGAGAGGCGGGAACACGTCACTGACTCCAGTGTCATGTTCCCATCTCCCCTGGGCCATCTTCTTTAGGTAACCTGATTAAATAAAGTGATTAAGCCCCATCAAACCATGATAGTTTTGTTCCGCATCCAATTCCCATTATTGGGGCATTGGATGCGGACCCCTTAGTTTCAATGGAGCGGAAAAAGATGCAGACAGCACACAGTGTGCTGTCTGCATCTCTTGTGGCCCCATTGTAATTAAGGGGCCGCATCCAATCCCCCAATAATGGGAATTGGATGCGGAACAAAACTATCATATGTCTGTTCTGTGGCTTGGGTTGCCACCCGGCCAGTAGTTCACCAGCAAGGCTGGTATTTTAGTTCCCTTGCCGGTGCCAGAATTTTCCTGTAAGGTCTGTTAAGGTACTTTCACACTTGCGGCAGGACGGATCCGACAGGCTGTTCACCCTGTCAGATCCGTCCTGCCGCTATTTCGCCGGACTGCCACTCCCCATTGACTATAGCGGGAGTGGAGCTACGGTGCAGCATGGCAGTGCACGGCGTGAGGCCGCCAGACGAAAAAGTCGGACATGTAGTACTTTTAGTCTGGCGGCCTCTCACCGTGCTGCGCCGTAGCTCTGCCCCCATCCCCATTATAGTCGATGGGCACAGAGCAGCGGCACGGCGAAGTAGTGGCAAAATGGATCTGACAGGGTGAGCAGCCTGTCGGATCCGTCCTTCTGCAAGTGTGAAAGTACCCTTACTAATGAGCGCTTCCATCATGGAACGCCCATTAGTACAGCCGTTACCTCCACCGCAACTTGTGCTAGTAAAAAAATTAATAAAATTACGGTACCTCCACCTCCATTTGCTCACGCTGTGGAGAGCACTCCCTGCTGACTAGAAGCTCAAGACAGGACCTACAAGACGTCATCACGTTGGAGCACCGGTCCTGAGCTTGCAGTCAGCAGCGAATGTTCACCGCAGCCAGGTGAATGCTAATTTTATTTTATTTTTTTGCAAAAGCAGAGAAGGGGGGCACTAATGGGGGCATTACTCTTACTGGGGGCACTAATGGGGACATTATTCTTACTGGGGGCATTATTCTTACTGGGGCACTAATGTGGCCATTACTAATTCTGGGACTTACCCGAGGCGCTCCACTATAACGTCAGAGCGCCCCACGCGCATGGATCACATGATCGCATGGCATCTTTACTGTTGGCGTTCAGCTCGGACCTTCACCTGACTGCAGACCCAGGTATGTGGACCTTTAATAAAACTAGTTGAGTACCCCTGGTATAGACCATCAGATAATTGAATCTTCTTGTCTCATATCCTTATCTTATATTTTACTATGCAGTAGGTGACCTATCCCACGTCCTCTCAAACATAAAATATGATATAACTATATATACATACAATTGTGTCGACATCTGAGTTATAGTTCCACACTGGAACACATATGAGAGCCGCGATCCCTACCGGAAGTCACTGTGCGTTCCACTGTGGAACGCACAGGAAGTGATGTGCGGGCCACTGGCTAGAGGACGCTGTGCGTTCCATCGTGGAACGCACAGGAAGTTGATGTGCTGGCCGCTCACCGGAAGTCACGGTGCGTTCCACGCTGAAACGCACGGCAATCCGACTGGTTTATGGCACATTTTTATAAGTTTTACGCCAGTATACATGGCGATGAATATACCTATACATCTGGGGCTAGCTTATCATGACTTTTCCTTGCTGACTTTGGCCACTAGTTGGGTTTTAGCTGGGAGGGACTTGAACTTCTGGTTTGGGCCCTGGCTCATCCTGCACACCATCTCCATGTGCTATTTAAATATCCATTAAAGGGGAAGCTCACCAAAAGGGAACAGGTCCTTTTTTCTGAAGCAGTGGAGACCCTGGGAAAAGACCCCTGAAGGTAAATAATGTTTTAGTAGGTAAATAATGTTTTAGCATATTACAAAATGGAACTCTAACCTGTTTGTAGTAGGGATTAGATGGATATTAATGTTTCATTGAGTAAATATGGTGGAGCATTACTTATAAGTGGAATATATAACAGTCTGACCCTCTTTTTTATATTACAAGTGTTGTTTTGTTGATATAGACATGTGAATGTGTATTTATTATATCTATATATTCTTTTCATGACGATGCATATTTTTATATTTTGTATATTTATATATTTCATATATTTTCAGATATTTTCATACATTTTCCATATACTTCATTGTTTGCACTTCTGTGTATCCAGCTGATTTTACTATATTGTATGTCTAAAAACATTTTTTGTTCTCTTAATACCCCTGAAGAAGGAGGACTATAACACCTCCGAAACGCGTTGGGATATTTTATTGTAATAAACCACATTGATCAGAAGCCTTGATGTTGGCTGCCATCAATTGATATCATTCTACATGAGATCCCGGCTAGGGGGGCAGTTGGCCACGGGTGTCTTGAGCTTTATCCTGTGACTAACCCCCCTTGTGAAGTGAGTACTCCAGCTGTCATCATCAGGAATCTCCCCTTAGGAGAGTATTCTATGTATTCACTATATTATATCACCATTTATTATCCTCCGGCTTAAGGGGGTACTAACCACTACATTTAATTCTTCCACATCCTTGGGAGTGGCGCCTTTTACAGTGTTCTCTCTTTTTCGAATCCCGTCCGGTTGGATCCATCTTGTCCTTTGGAGCCTCCAGACTAGATTCACTTGTATTGGTATTTGTCTATTGGGAATGAAAAAAAATTTCATCTCCCTATAACACTTGTGCAGCCTTCCCCAAACAGTCATTGAACAGGCACATAGTTTGTGGTGCTTTTTTATCTCATTCTATAGGATATTTTATACCTTTCTAATTTACATTTACATCTTCTCCATCCCTCTGGCGCCTTTTCCCCAGGACCTCCAGTCCTGGTGGGACCACTCAACCTCTTTTTTCTTTTCTCTTTGCTCTCCCTATACACCCCAGCATTCTGCTAGCATTTCCTGCTGCTCTATGACATTGTCTGCCTACCTTTAGGTCTTCTGAAATAATGATCCCTAAATCCCTTTCCTCAGATACTGAGGTTAGGACTGTATCACTGATTTTATATTCTGCTCTTGGGTTTTTACGCCCCAGGTGCATTATCTTGCACTTAACATTAAATTTTAGTTGCCAAATTTTTGACCATTCCTCTAGTTTTCCTAAATCCTTTTCCATTTGGTGTATCCCTCCAGGAACATCAACCCTGTTACAAATCTTTGTGTCATCAGAAAAAAGACACACCTTACCATCGAGGCCTTCTGCAATATATATTAAACAATATGGGTCCCAGAAGGTACCCCACTGGTAACAAGACCATGGTCTGAATATACTCCATTGACTACAACCCTCTGTTGTCTGTCCCTCAGCCACTGCCTAATCCATTCAACAATATGGGAGTCTACGTACAGCCTTATTCTACATAATTCAAAAACAAATCTTTATTTCATGATGTAATAACCTTTGGATGGTAATATATTTTCCTCAAAAAGCATTTTATATAAAAAAAATCCGATTTAAATAAAAAAAATCTGATATTTATTATATTTTTTTTTTTAAATCATTGATTTTTATCCACCCCGGTATGTAGTGATTTAACACGTGAGGGGGGCTTGTAATGAATTTAATTAAAATAAAATTTATGACTGGACACTTTTTGCTCAAATGTAAATAAAAGATGAGATTTTTTTTTCCACAATAATGCCTCTTGTACATCGTCTTATTATCTTTTGGGAGACACCTATGTCATTTCCCGTCAAAAAATTACTTGCTGGTTGAATAAAAGTAAAAGTCAAAATTTGCAAGGGGTATGAATAATTATGGGTAGCACTGTGTGTGTGTGTGTGTGTGTGTATATATGTGTATGTGTATATATGTGTATGTGTATATAACACTAGCAAGCACTAACTGATTTCTTTAAAAAATAAAAAAAATAATGCACTAAACCTGAGCAGACGCAGTCAGTAATTGACAGTACTGACCACCTGCAGCACCCCACGCACGCAGACGCCACGTGTGTGGGTTCAAAGATCTTAGGCTACTTTGACACTAGCGTTCAGAGCGGGTCCATCTGATGTCTGCTCAGACGGATCCGCTCCTATAATGCAGACGTTTGTATCCGTTCAGAACGGATCCGTCTGCATTATAACTTAGAAAAAATTCTAAGTGTGAAAGTAGCCTGAACGGATCCGTCCAGACTTTTCATTGAAAGTCAATGGGGACGGATCCGTTTGAAGATTGAGCCATATGGTGTCATCTTCAAACGGATCCGTCCCCATTGACTTACATTGTTAGTCTGGACGGATCCGCTTGCCTCCGCACGGCCAGGCGGACACCCGAACGCTGCAAGCTGCGTTCAGGTGTCCACTCGCTGAGCGGATTGGAGGCTGAACGCTGGCAGACTGATGCATTCTGAGCGGATCCGCGTCCACTGAGAATGCATTAGGGCTGGACGGTTGCGTTCGGGGCCGCTTGTGAGCCCCTTCAAACGGAGCTCATGAGCGGACACCCGAACGCAGGTGTGAAAGTAGCCTAACACATATATATATATATACACACATACACATACAGTCAGGTCCATAAATATTGGGACAGCGACACAATTCTAACATTTATGGCTCTATACACCACCACAATTAATTTGAAATGAAACAAACAAGATGTGCTTTAACTGCAGACTGTCGGCTTTAATTTGAGGGTATTTACATCCAAATCAGGTGAACGGTGTAGGAATTACATCAGTTTGCATATGTGCCTCCCACTTGTTAGGCCTCTTCAAGACGGGCGTTGCGGGAAAAGATGCGGGTACATTGCGGGAACATGCACGATTTTTCCGCGCGAGTGCAAAACATTGTAATGTGTTTTGCACTCGCTTGAGAAAAATCGTGCATGTTTGGCACCCGAACTTCTTCACAGAAGTTCAGGCTTGGGATTGGTGTTCTGTACATTGTAATGTTTTCCCTTATAACATGGTTATAAGGGAAAATAATAGCATTCTGAATACAGAATGCATAGTAAAATAGCGCTGGAGGGGTTACATTTAAAAAAATAATAATAATTTAACTCACCTTAATCCACTTGATCGCGCAGCCGGCATCGCTTCTGTCTTCTTTCTTTGCTGTGTGCAGGAACAGGACCTGTGGCGACGTCACTCCGGTCATCACTTGATCCATCACCATGGTAAAAGATCATGCGATGGATCATGTGATGACCGGAGTGACATCACCACAGTTCCTTTTCCTGCACATTGCAAAGAAAGAAGACAGAAGCGATGCCGGCTGCGCGATCAAGTGGATTAAGAAGAGTTACATTTTATTTTTATTTTTTTTAACCGCTCCAGCGCTATTTTACTATGCATTCTGTATTCAGAATGCTATTATTTTCCCTTATAACCATGTTATAAGGGAAAAGAATAATGATCGGGTCTCCATCCCGATCGTCTCCTAGCAACCGTGCGTGAAAATCGCACCGCATCCGCACTTGCTTGCAGATGCTTGCGATTTTCACGCAACCCAATTCATTTCTGTGGGGCCTGCGTTACGTGAAAAACGCACAAAATAGAGCATGCTGTGATTTTCACTCAAACGCACAAGTGATGCGTGAAAATCACCGCTCATGTGAACAGCCCCATAGAAATGAATGGGTCGGTATTCAGTGCGGGTGCAATGCGTTCAACTCACGCATCGCATCCGCGCGGAATGCTCGCCCGTGTGAAAGGGGCCAAAAGTATTGGGACAATTGGCTTCTCAGCTGTTCCATGGCCAGGTATGTGTTATTCCCTCATTATCCCAATTACAATGAGCAGATAAAAGCTCCAGAGTTCATTTCAGGTGTGCTATTTGTATTTGGAATCTATTGCTGTCAACTCTCAAGATAAGATCCAAAGAGCTGTCACTATCAGTGAAGCAAGCCATCATTAGGCTGAAAAAACAAAATAAACCCATCAGAGAGATAGCAATAACATTAGGCGTGGCCAAAACAACTGTTTGGAACATTCTTAAAAAGAAGGAACGCACCGGTGAGCTCAGCAACACCAAAAGACCAGGAAGAGAATGGAAAACTGTGGTGGATGACCAAAGAATTCTTTTCCTGGTGAAGAAAACACCCTTCACAACAGTTGGCCAGATCAAGAACACTCTCCAGGAGGTAGGTGTATGTGTGTCAAAGTCAACAATCAAGAGAAGACTTCACCAGAGTGAATACAGAGGGTTCACCACAAGATGTAAACCATTGGCGAGCCTCAAAAACAGGAAGGCCAGATTAGAGTTTGCCAAACAACATCTAAAAAAGCCTTCACAGTTCTGGAACAACATTATATGGACAGATGAGACCAAGATCCACTTGTACCAGAGTGATGGGAAGAGAAGAGTATGGAGAAGGAAAGGAACTGCTCATGATCCTAAGCATACCAACTCATCAGTGAAGCATGGCGGTGGTAGTGTCATGGCGTGGGCATGTATGGCTGCCAATGGAACTGCTTCTCTTGTATTTATTGATGATGTGACTGCTGACAAAAGCAGCAGGATCAATTATGAATTGTTTTGGGCAATATTATCTGCTCATATTCAGCCAAATGCTTCAGAACTCATTGGTTGGCGCTTCACAGTGCAAATGGACAATGACCCAAAGCATACTGCAAAAGCAACCAAAGAGTTTTTTAAGGGAAAGAAGTGGAATGTTATGCAATGGCCAAGTCAATCACCTGACCTGAATCCGATTGAGCATGCATTTCACTTGCTGAAGACAAAACTGAAGGGAAAATACCCCAAGAACAAGCAGGAACTGAAGAAAGTTGCAGTAGAGGCCTGGCAGAGCATCACCAGGGATGAAACCTAGCGTCTGGTGATGTCTATACGTTCCAGACTTCAGGCTGTAATTGACTACAAAGGATTTGCAACCAAGTATTAAAAAGTGAAAGTTTGATTTACTATTTGTATTGTGTCCCATTACTTTTGGTCCCTTAACAAGTGGGAGGCACATATGCAAACTGTTGCAAATCCTACACCGTTGACCCGATTTGGATGTAAATACCCTCATATTAAAGCTGACAGTCTGCAGTTAAAGCACATGTTGTTCGTTTCAATTTAAATCCATTGTGGTGGTGTATAGAGCCATATATATATATATATATATATATATATACACACACACACACTGCTCAAAAAAATAAAGGGAACACTTAAACAACACAATGTAACTCCAAGTCAATCACACTTCTGTGAAATCAAACTGTCCACTTAGGAAGCAACACTAAATGACAATCAATTTCACATGCTGTTGGGAAAATGGGATAGAAAACAGGTGGAAATTATAGGCAATTAGCAAGACACCCCCAATAAAGGAGTGGTTCTGCAGGTGGTTACCACAGACCACTTCTCAGTTCCTATGCTTCCTGGCTGATGTTTTGGTCACTTTTGAATGCTGGCGGTGGTTTCACTCTAGTGGTAGCATGAGACGGAGTCTACAACCCACACAAGTGGTTCAGGTAATGTAGCTTATCCAGGATGGCACATCAATCAGTGCTCCAGACAAAAAGAAAATGACCAGGAGCCATTGGCTCCTAAACTAAAAAATTTAGGAGCCAAATTACATTTTTTAGTCGCCAAATTTAAAATGCATATAATTTTTAAAAAAAAGGACTTTGAGAAGATGAGACGCAGGTGCACTACATATAGGAGAAAACAGCACCACATGCCTCTCACATCCAGGGACATTTTCTGGGGAACAAGGTGACTAAAAATGGTGAATTGCGTGGTTTAGAGGTTATTTTTTTTTCTGTTACGGCCTTCACCGAGCGGAAATATTTTTTTATATTTTAATAGCTCACACTTTTTGGGACGTGGCGATATGTAATATGTTCTTTATTGTTTGTAAATTTTATAATGTAAAACTGGGAAGGGGGCCTATTTAAACTTTTAGTATTTTGGGGGTTTTTTTAGTTTTTTTTTACTTTTTATTTAACAACCATTTCTTCCCTTAGGGACTAGAACCTGGATCTTTTCATCCCTTGTGCTATTCACCCTGATAGAGCTCTATCAGGGTGAATAGGATCTCACATCTCCCTGCTGCCCTGGGCTCTGTGCACACAGCAGCAGGGAGCTGAACATGGCAGCCAGGGCTTCAGTAGCGTCCTGGCTGCCATGGTAACTATCTGAGCCCCAGCAGTGTAATCTGCCACTGCCACCAATGAACGGGATGGGACCCTGTGGCCACCATATAACAATGGGGGGGGGACACGACGACTTGTGGCCAGTGATAATGGGGAGGGGGGTGAGAGGCTTTGGGAGAGCGCACTGCACCACCAATGAATGTTTAAAGAGGACCTTTCATGGGTCCAAAGAATATGTACTTATCAGCAGGCTGCATAGAGCGGCGCCCAGGGATCTAAGTGCACTTACTATTATTCCTGGGCGCCGCTCCGTTCGTCCGCTGTGGCCCCCGGTATTTTCAGCATTCAGAGGAAGGAGGAGGAGACGCCAGTGTCTCTCCGTCTCCATAACAGCAGCGCTGTCCAATCACAGCACAGAACTCAGAGCCAGGGAGAAAAAAAACCTCCCTCGCTCTGAGTTCTGTGCTGTGATTGGACAGCGCTGCTGTTATGGAGACGGAGAGACACTGGCGTCTCCTCCTCCTTCCTCTGAATGCTGAAAATACCGGGGGGCACAGCGGACGAACGGAGCGGCGCCCAGGAATAATAGTAAGTGCACTTAGATCCCTGGGCGCCGCTCTATGCAGCCTGCTGATAAGTTCAGATTCTTTGGACCCATGAAAGGTCCTCTGACTCCTTCATACAATTGTCTGCAGCGGTATCGCAGACCGGGCACCCGGCCTCAATAACAGGGCATGCGATCTGTGGCACCTGAGGGGTTAATGGCCGCGGATCGCATGCCCTGTTATTGAGGCCGGGTGCCGGGTCTGTGATACCGCTGCCGACACTTATGTTTTACATTCATTGGCGGCGCAGTGGCGACAGCTCCTCCCCTCCTCCTCC
This sequence comes from Bufo bufo, assembly GCF_905171765.1. Classification (NCBI taxonomy): domain Eukaryota; kingdom Metazoa; phylum Chordata; class Amphibia; order Anura; family Bufonidae; genus Bufo; species Bufo bufo. Next base: position 144,438,200 of record NC_053397.1, on the reverse strand, counting down.
CTGCTATATCCCCATTGGTGGTAGTGGCGGCCGCGTCACAGTGGAGAGGGAGGGACTCCTTTCTTCTCCACTGTGCCGTGTGCTAGTGAAGAGAACTTAGGCTGCGCAGGATCGCGGCGGTACAGTCGCAAATGGCGACAAGACTAAAAAGTCTTGTCGCCATCTGCAAATTTTAAGGCGCACTGGCGACCGTTTTGGTTGCCATCTGGAGCCCTGTCAATGTGAGCTGTGGCAAGAAGGTTTGCTGTGTCTGTCAGCGTAGTGTCCAGAGCATGGAGGCGCTACCAGGAGACAGGCCAGTACATCAGGAGACGTGGAGGAGGCCGTAGAAGGGCAACAACCCAGCAGCAGGACCGCTACCTCCGCCTTTGTGCAAGGAGGAACAGGAGGAGCACTGCCAGAGCCCTGCAAAATGACCTCCAGCAGGCCATGTGCATGCACGTGTCTGCTCAAACGGTCAGAAACAGACTCCATGAGGGTGATATGAGGGCCCGACGTCCACAGGTGGGGGTTGTGCTTACAGCCCAACACCGTGCAGGACGTTTGGCATTTGCCAGAGAACACCAAGATTGGCAAATTCGCCACTGGCGCCCTGTGCTCTTCACAGATGAAAGCAGGTTCACACTGAGCACATGTGACAGACGTGACATAGTCTGGAGACGCCGTGGAGAACGTTCTGCTGCCTGCAACATCCTCCAGCATGACCGGTTTGGCATTGGGTCAGTAATGGTGTGGGGTGCCATTTCTTTGGAGGGCGGCACAGCCCTCCATGTACTCGCCAGAGGTAGCCTGACTGCCATTAGGTACAGAGATGAGATCCTCAGACCCCTTGTGAGACCATATGCTGGTACGGTTGGCCATGGGTTCCTCCTAATGCAAGACAATGCTAGACCTCATGAGGCTGGAGTGTGTCAGCAGTTCCTGCAAGACGAAGGCATTGATGCTATGGACTGGCCCTCCCGTTCCCCAGACCTGAATCCAATTGAGCACATCTGGGAAATCATGTCTCGCTCTATCCACCAACGTCACGTTGCACCACAGACTGTCCAGGAGTTGGCAGATGCTTTAGTCCAGGTCTGGGAGGAGATCCCTCAGGAGACCGTCCGCCACCTCATCAGGAGCATGCACAGGCGTTGTAGGAAGGTCATACAGGCACGTGGAGGCCACACACACTACTGAGCCTCATTTTGACTTGTTTTAAGGACATTACATCAAAGTTGGATCAGCCTGTAGTGTGTTTTTCCACTTTAATTTTGAGTGTGACTCCAAATCCAGACCTCCATGGGTTTAAAAAATTGATTTCCATTTTTTTATTTTTGTGTGATTTTGTTGTCAGCACATTCGACTATGTAAAGAACAAAGTATTTCAGAAGAATATTTAATTAACTCAGATCTAGGATGTGTTATTTTTGTGTTCCCTTTATTTTTTGGAGCAGTGTATATATATATATATATATATAATATCTAGCTGGCACTAAAAAAAAACTAAAGTGCTGATCAGCACTTGCCAGTCACTGCTCACACACAGAAAAAATAGTGCAGAGCTAGAAAAGCCCAAAAAACATAACAAAAAAAGCACAGAGAGAGAGGTGGAGGGGGGTGGGGGTGGGGTCAGGGACAGGGAATGGGGATCTGAAACAGCTGCAGATGAGCCAAAGATCACTACAGCTGTTCCAGATGTTGTTCTTTTTCTTCTTCTTTTGAAAAGCACTGAATGGAAAGCACTGATTTACAGTTGCAAGAAAAAGTATGTGAACCCTTTGGAATGATATGGATTTCTGCACAAATTAGTCATAAAATGTGATCTGATCTTCATCTAAGTCACAACAATAGACAATCACAGTCTGCTAAACTAATAACACACAAAGAATTAAATGTAACCATGTTTTTATTGAACACACCATGTAAACATTCACAGTGCAGGTGGAAAAAGTATGTGAACCCCTAGACTAATGACATCTCCAAGAGCAAATTGGAGTGATGTGTCAGCCAACTGGAGTACAATTAATGAGATGAGATTTGAGGTGTTGGTTACAGCTGCCCTGCCCTATAAAAAACACACACCAGTTCTGGGTTTGCTTTTCACAAGAAGCATTGCCTGATGTGAATGATGCCTCGCACAAAAGAGCTCTCAGAAGACCTACGATTAAGAATTGTTGACTTGCATAAAGTTGGAAAGGGTTATAAAAGTATCTCTAAAAGCCTTGCTGTTCATCAGTCCACGGTAAGACAAATTGTCTATAAATGGAGAAAGTTCAGCACTGCTGCTACTCTCCCTAGGAGTGGCCGTCCTGTAAAGATGACTGCAAGAGAACAGCACAGACTGCTCAATGAGGTGAAGAAGAATCCTAGAGTGTCAGCTAAAGACTTACAAAAGTCTCTGGCATATGCTAACATCCCTGTTAGAGAATCTACGATACGTAAAACACTAAACAAGAATGGATTTCATGGAAGGATACCACAGAGGAAGCCACTGCTGTCCAAAAAAAACATTGCTGCACGTTTACAATTTGCACAAGAGCACCTGGATGTTCCACAGCAGTACTGGCAAAATATTCTGTGGACAGATGAAACCAAAGTTGAGTTGCTTGGAAGAAACACACAACACTATATGTGGAGAAAAAGAGGCACAGCACACCAACATCAAAACCTCATCCCAACTGTGAAGTATGGTGGTGGGGGCATCATGGTTTCAGGCTTCTTTGCTGCGTCAGGGCCTGGACGGATTGCTATCATCGAAGGAAAAAAGAATTTTCAAGTTTATCAAGACATTTTGCAGGAGAACTTAAGGCCATTTGTCGACCAGCTGAAGCTCAACAGAAGATGGGTATTGCAACAGGACAACGACCCAAAGCATAGAAGTAAATCAACAGCAGAATGGCTTAAAAAGAAGAAAATACGCCTCCTGGAGTAGCCCAGTCAGAGTCCTGACCTCAACCCGATTGAGATGCTGTGGCATGACCTCAAGAAAGCGATTCACACCAGACATCCCAAGAATATTGCTGAACTGAAACAGTTCTGTAAAGAGGAATGGTCAAGAATTACTCCTGACCGTTGTGCACGTCTGATCTGCAACTACAGGAAACGTTTGTTGAAGTTATTGCTGCCAAAAGGAGGTTCAACCAGTTATTAAATCCAAGGGTTCACATACTTTTTCCACCTGCACTGTGAATGTTTACATGGTGTGTTCAATAAAAAGATGGTAACATTTAATTCTTTGTGTGTTATTAGTTTAAGCAGACTGTGATTGTCTATTGTTGTGACTTAGATGAAGATCAGATCACATTTTATGACCAATTTGTGCAGAAATACATATCATTCCAAAGGGTTCACATACTTTTTCTTGCAACTGTATGTTGTAGTACCACAAGTCCCAGCCGACAACGAGCAGCACAGGTCCTCTCTGCAAGCAGTCACCAAGCTAGAATGGCTGCCTAAATTGGCCAGTGCTGCCAGAACCCCTAAAGTTGACTTAATTTGGAAGAGACGTGCTGGAAAATCAAGCTACACGAAGGAGCAGTACCTACTTAATGATTCAGCCCTTGGTTGAACTGAAACCCTTTCTTGTAGACATGGCTAACCCTCAATTCACACTAAATGAAAGTCAGGGGAAACAGGTGACTGAACTGGAAGAATTGCCACAGCACCCATTTACATTGACTAAAAAAATGACAAGCAGAGGTAAACCTGATGTTTCGCCTGTCCCAAAGAGGAGAGTTAGGCCTCATGCACACGGCCGTTGGGTGGCCGTATTGCATCCTGCAAACGGCGGGTCGGCAATCCATGGCTGCAGGGCGTGTGCACACCGCATCACGGATGCGGACCTATTCACTTGAATGGGTCCGCAATTCTGGAGATGTGGAACGGAGTCACGGAACATCGGAAGCACTACGGAGTGCTTCCGTGGTGTTTCTTTCGATTGTTCCGCACGCAAATAAATATGACATGTCAAGTTGAATGGGACCGGCCTGCTGCACGAATGTTACCCATGAATTGGGGACCGCAATTGTGGGCCCAAATGCACGGAATGGTCGTACAAAGGCCGTGTGCATGAGGCCTTGAAAATAAGATTCGTTTGGCAGCTATTTATGTAGACCCAATGCTTGAGCAACATCTGACGCTCTGTTTGAAGCAGCAGTAAGGATTAAGGGGTTGCGGGAACACGTAATGATGATTTCAAAAAATATTTGGCTCACAAGGACCATGCAAAGCGTTCCCGCATATCCACATCAGAGAACACACCTAGTAATTTTCAGCACAATTTTTCACATGCAGGAAAAGAACTGGAGCAATTTTACCGCTCGTCAAAACTAAGAGTGCAGCAAGCGATTGCCACGTATCCTGAAATAGTCAGAGATGTTGCCCGACTCGTTACTGCTTTGCCACCAACCCAAGTGTAGAGAGGTTGTTCTGCCATCAAAATAATTAGATCAGATTTGAGGGCATCCACGAAGGAGGATCTGACGGAGGCAATACTTTTTCTGAGGACAAAGTCATAGGCTTCTTAACTGCATAAGGGTCCATTCACACGTCTGCAACGTGTTTTGCGGATCCGCGAATCACGGACAGAAGCAATGTGCGTTCCACATTTTGCGGACCGCACATTGCCGGCACTAATAGAATATGCCTATTCTTGTCCGCAATAGGACATGTTCTATTTTTTTCGGGAACAGAATTGAGGACCCGGAAGTGCAGGCCCGCAATTCCGTGTCTGGGCAGCACATCATGCTGCCCCATAGAAATTAATGGGTTCGCAATTCCGTTCCGCAAAATGCGGAACGAAATTGTGGACGTGTGAATGGACCCTAAGGCCTCTTTCACACTAGCGTTGCTGGAAAATGTGCGGGTGCGTTGCGGGAACACCCGCGATTTTTCCGCGCGAGTGCAAAACATTGTAATGCATTTTGCACTCGTGTGAGAAAAATCGTGCATGTTTGGTACCCAAACCCGAACTTCTTCACAGAAGTTCGGGCTTGGGATCGGTGTTCTGTAGATTGTATTATTTCCCCTTATAACATTAACATGATCCATCACCATGGTAAAAGATCATGTGATGACCGGAGTGACATCACCAAAGGTCCTGTTCCTGTAATTAATGCTCACCACAGGTCCTATTCAACAAAGGAGACAGAAGGAGATGCCGGCTACGAGATCAAGTGGACTAAGGTGAGTTAAATTTTATTTTTTATTTTTTTAACCCCTCCAGCGCTGTTTTACTATGCATTCTGTATTCAGAATGCTATTATTTTCCCTTATAACTATGTTATAAGGGAAAATAACAATGATCGGGTCTCCATCCTGATCGTCTCCTAGCAACCGTGCGTGAAAATCGCACCGCATCCGCACTTGCTTGCGATTTTCACGCAACCCCATTCACTTCTATGGGGCCTGCGTTGAGTGAAAAACGCAGAATATAGAGTATGCAGCGATTTTCACGCAACGCATAAGTGATGCGTGAAAATCACCGCTCATGTGAACAGCCCCATAGAAATGAATGGGTCGGTATTCAGTGCGGGTGCAATGCGTTCACCTCACGCATCGCATCCGCGCGGAATACTCACCCGTGTGAAAGGGGCCTCACGGTATTTATTGCATATTTACTTACTTAGAATAACTTAGAAAAGTTATTTGTTCAGAAATTGTACTGTAATAAATATGGTTTATGCTCCAAATGGTCTGATTACTTACCGTATATGGTTAGATAAAGCCTGATGTTAATATTTCACTACAGTAAATTTGTTGTTACTAATTGGCCATTTATGAAGGAAAAGTTGTGGCTTACTGACTCCACAGACTTGGCCATTTGTTAAACAGGAGGTGGACGCTGTTACACATTTAGTCTAGCAGGTGTCCCTGTTGTTTTACCTTCCATTTTTTGTGTGCAGCTTTTTAATTGTATGTATACATTGTATTGTATATTATTTTTTTATTAATTTATTGGTTAATGTGGCTTTTTGGATTTTGTTTCAGACATGTAACTAGGGTTGGTCGATATACCGGTATCACGATATACCGCGGTATAAAAAAAACTGCGATATCGCTGTTTCCTAATTACCGCGGTATTTTGTGACATCATAGAAGCGGTCATGTGCGCTGACCGCTTCTAAATCTGCGTCCGCAGCCGCCCGCCCCAGCATGAACCGATACTGGACATTTGCAGAGTACTTGTACTCGTGCAAATGTCCCCGATACCACTGTCGATACCTGCTGGCCGCATGCGGCGGCGCTCTTAGCAGTTCGGCGTGGGGGAAGGAATTCTGTGACTCGCATTCCCGGCACCCGACCTCTGAGAGGACGCTGTGATCCGCGCAATTAACCCCTCAGGTGTGGCACACAGCGTCCTCTCAGAGGTCGGGTGCCGGGAATGTTCTTCAGTCTCTGCATTGGTGGCAGTGGGCAGTGCGCCCCCCCTCCCTCCCCAGTATTACTGTATTTTTTGCTTTATAAGACGCACTTTTTCCCCCCCAAAAGTGGGGGGAAAATGGCAGTGCGTCTTATAAAGCGAACACTGCCATGTTTACTTTGGTCACGCTGATACATCGCAAGCCGCGATGTATCAGAGGGGTGGGAGGAGGGGACGGAGGCTGGCAACACTCGCGGCGGGGCCCGATGCAGTCACTGTACTGTAATACATCGGACCCCGCTCACGGTAATTATCACATGTAAAGTCTATAATCTTCAAGCAGTGTCTCTGCTTTAAACTAGGGCAATCCTCTGTAGTGCAACTCACTATGAAAGCGGCAGGCAGAGCGGCAGCGTAACCTCGCGATTCTCACTCATTCATGGGAAGGAAGTGGGAGGAGCATTAATGAGTGAGAATCGCGAGGTTACGCTGCCGCTCTGCCTGCCGCTTTCATAGTGAGTTGCACTACAGAGGATTGCCCTAGTTTAAAGCAGAGACACTGCTTGAAGATTATAGACTTTACATATGAAAACGGCTTCATTACACTCTGCTTTCTTCTATACCAGTACTCACTATGAAAGCAGCGGTCCTGCCGGCGCGTGACGTCACTCACTCGGTCATGCTCCTCCCACTTCATTAATGAAGCTGGCAGGAGCGTGACTGACTGAGTGAGTGACGTCACGTGCTGGCCGGACTGCTGCTTTCATAGTGAGTACTGGTATAGAAGAAAGCAGAGCCATTAAAAGATTTTACATATAAAGTCTACTGTGTGCCCTGTGGTGTAATGGGGGTCACTATTCACACAGGGACAATATACTGTGACACATGATACTGTGACCAGCATAAGATCATCTTATGCTGGTCACAGTATCATATGTGTCACAGTATATTGTCCCTGTGTGAATAGTGACCCCCATTACATAAGATGCTATATATGATGCTACATTCCCCGTAGTAGTGCGTCACCCACAGGTCCCCCCATAACAGTGCGTCACCCACAGGTCCCCCCATAACAGTGCGTCACCCACAGGTCCCCCCATAACAGTGCGTCACCCACAGGTCCCCCCATAACAGTGCGTCACCCACAGGTCCCCCCATAACAGTGCGTCACCCACAGGTCCCCCCATAACAGTGCGTCATCCACAGACCACCATTAGTTCAAAACCCCTCCAAAAGCACACCATTAGTTCAAAACCCCTCCAAAAGCACACCTTTTGGTTCAATTTTTTTTTTTATTATTTTCCTCCTCAAAAATCTAGGTGCGTCTTATCATCAGGTGCGTCTTATAAAGCGAAAAATACGGTAATCATTACTGGGGCTGCCATGGTATGTTAGTGAGCAGCATTATACTCACGTGCGCCTCTTCTTCTCATAGGTCTTCTCTATAAGCATTAGCAATGCGCCGCACAGACAGACGAAGGAGCGCCCGGCGGCCACGGCGCACGTGAGTATAATGCTGCTCACTAACATGGCAACTAGGACTTCAGTAGTGTCCTGGCTGCCATGGTAACCGATCGAAGCCCCAGCATTACACTGCTGGGACTCCGATCGGAACTGCCCACTGCCACAAATGACGGGAGGGGGACCCTGTGGCCACTGCCACCAATGATTAATACTGGGGAGGGAGGGGGGGGCACTGCTCACTGCCCCCAATGATGGGGGGGGGGGGACCCTGTGGCCACTGCCACAGATGATTAATACTAGGGGGGGGGGGGGGAGTTACCAGAGGGGGCTGATAAGAGGGAGAGGCTGGGGGCACATGAGAGGCTGGGGGGCTGATCAGAGGCTGGGGCTGTTTTTTGGACTTTTGGTTGGTCAGTGGTCACAAAATAAATGTGTTATTTATTTAATTGTTATAATTGGTATCGGTGAGTACTTAAATAAGAGTATCGGTACTCGTACTCGGTCTAAAAAAAAAATGGTATCGGGACATCCCTACTATAAACCACTCGTTCTGGTACAGAATTAACCCTGTAATGTTTTTGTTGTTACTAGAAGTCAATTGACTAGTTACAGATACCCGAAATGGTGAAAATTGACATATAAAAGTATAGCAATTAACGTCTCCTTGTGGGCTGCCTGGCTGCCCCCATACAGTGTAACGTCTCCTTGTGGCTGCCCCCATACAGTATAATGTCTCCTTGTGGCCCCAAGTGTTTTTTTTCTTCTAAATGGGCATTTATCGCGATATATATCGTTATCGCGATAAATTTCTTAATATCGTTATTGTGGGAATATTTTTTATATCGTCCAACCCTACATGTACCCAGCATTGATTTAGGCCTAGATGATAGTTTTATAGAGCCAATCATTACCAAATATGTATTTTTTATCCAACACACTAAAAGCATTAAAAAAAAACATGTTTTTGTGTTGTCATTTTCAGAGAGACTATGGTCTTGTGTGAGGGCTAATTTGTTGCAGGATGAGGAAGTTTTTTTTTATCGCATGATATGATTTTTAGGATACGAGGTAACTAAAAAATGTCTGTTTTGGCATCATTCATCTGATGGGGTATTGTAAAACATTGCAACTGTTAGTATTAGTTGTCATGCACACAACCGCATGTTCGGTCTGCATCCGATACACATTTTTTGTGAAACGGATGCAGACCCATTCATTTCAATGTGTAAGTGACCCCATCTTCGCACCGTGATCCTGGCAATTTATTTCAGGACAGCTTTGAGCACTGATAGCAGAGGCACAAAGGGCAGCAGGAAAACAACTCCTTATCTGTAGTACTACTGATAACAGTCCAAGATGTGGTGACAGATTCCCTCTCATTGCTGGATGATTACATAAACTTGGATCCTCTTGTTGCCCAACAGATTTACAGTGCCATGTGACGCGCAACAAAAAATATATAAATGTGTGTGTGGCCTGCTGTCACGGTATGCCAACTGACAGTCATTAGGTCCAATGTCACCGTGTGGCACTAGCAATAAGCCAGAAACTGCTGTAAACAGATGCGCCTGTGCCTCTTATAAATTTTGCACATTTTATGCCAACAGACTTTTCAGTAAGATTGTATGTAACGCCAGTGTTAGTACATCCGCCAATGTGTTGTAATTCAGGCTGTATGGACAGTTCTTTCTTTGTGACTCGAGTCTAGACTCATCAGATTAGAGTTTTGACCTTGGTTCTTTATGGACATCATGAGGACTTTCTTTAGCATTTCCACTACTTCACCTCCTTTACTATTACAACATAGTTTCCACATGAAAATGTATCATTTTCGGTATTGTATTACATTGATTTGCTGTAATACTATGGATGGACCTTTACGGATACTGTTCTTCATACATTGGGCCTCATTTATCAAACCTGTCTAACAGTAAAGCTGGCCTTGTTCCCATAGCAACCAGAGCTCAGCTTTCAGTTCTTAACCTGCTGGGGAAAAATTAAAATTGCAGCGATTGGTTGCTATAGGCAACAAGGTCCAATGTATCTACAGTGTACAGCATGAAATCCCAACAGGCTTCGCTCTTACTATGGGGGAGATTTTTTTAAAGTCAGTTTTGTGCATTGCTCACAAGGTGTTTGATAAATGTGGTGCAGTTTTTAGTCTAACACTTCTGTCTTAAAATGTGATTCTACTTTCTACACTACCCTTTTACTTAAAGTGTATAAATCTGGCTTAAGGGGGTTGTCCGGTCTTGGAGATTACTAAATGCAGCCCTTAATATAAAAAACACTACTCCACCGCATCAGATCCCAACAAGGCCAGGAAGCAGGTTGATCCTGCGACCGCTGCAGCTAATCACAGGTTTTAGTGGTCACATTGGCTTGAATGATACATCACAGGCCAGGAAGCAGCTTGGTCCTGTGACAGTTGTGATGTATTGTTCAAGCTGATGTGACTGCTGAGGCCTGTGATTGACCACAGCAGTCATAGGACTGAGCCAATTTCTGGTCCTGAGAGGACATGAAGCGACCAGGAACAGAGAAGCAGCAAGGCCACGGACAGGTGATTGGGCAAAGGTTAGGACCACATGGGCTGTTGGCTCCATGGCTAGACAACCCTTTTAAATCGGCTTAACAGGCTAACCATGCCCACTTTACCACCCATTTTTCAAAACTATAGTAAAGTGGTAAAAAAAAATCTAAATGTCACAAAATTTGTTATGCAAAGAAGCTCAAAAAGTCACAAAGCTCTATTTTATAACCCTTTGAATCCAGAATTCTGAAGTGCAGGGTTTGATAGAGTCCCCACAATCTTTTACTTAGAAACACTGTAGTGTTTTAGAAACAAGCAGTGTATGGGAAAAAGTGTCCAGATCCCCTCTGGCTTCTTCCCACCCGATGCATACACAGAGTCTATTAATCAAGCCAAGCACTAGGACTGGCGTCCAGGGGACACTTCTCACCATGCCGGGCTCATTTCTAAAACTATGGGACAGATTTCCTGCTCATATAGATGTAAACCTAGGGGGTAATGTATCAATATGCAACTTTTTACTCTTTTTTTGGATTGTCTCATTTGAAGCCAGTTTTTTTTAGGGACAAATTTAAATGTCTCATGCCATTTTTTTAAAATTTGTCACAATACCTATAGATTTACACTAATGGGTTTTGCTTTGTGCTATCCTTAAGGCAGGGATGCCAAACTCATGGCCCTCCGGCTGTTGCAAAATTACAACTCCCAGCATGCCCTGATCGCTATAGGTTGTCTGAGCATAATGTAACTTGTAGTTTCGCAAACGCTGGAGGGCCATGAGTTTGACATAAATGCCCTATGGGATCTGTCTTGGTTGTTCATCCTTTAAGCCCTAAACAAGGATCTGGACTTTGCTGCGGAGAACCAACCAGGCTGCTACCTCCTGGAAGAGTCCTGGTGTAGTTGGCAGCTGAGCCACTGGGTCAGAGACACCAGTGTGAAGCACTAAAGGGACAGTCAATACTGATATCTGAGGGTCAACACGGTAAACAGGCAGCAGAGGATCAGAAACTGGATGGAGATGTGCGCACGCTGGCCCTATAAGAAGACGAGAACAAGCATGTGCACGCCCTAAAGGAGAAGCCAGAAAAAAGAATGCAGGCTGTGGCCTGCAACACAGGAGCAGGGCAGCAGCGAGCATGAGTTCATACCGCCAACAAGGCAAGATGCAGGACAGGGAAAGAGATGCAGGGCAGTGACCTTACAGGGGAGGTGGGCAACAGTGACCCTGGCCACCATCATAACAGTATGTTTTTACTGGAGTACATTTGCGACTTTTTGCAAAAAGTTGCAATGAAAAATCTGGCTCAAAATGTAGCTCTGCCCACAAAACAACAAGCCACCCAGTATCAAATGCAAACTACCAGGCATGTTGCAAACCACTCTTAAAGTATAACGGTCGTTTTTTTTTTGTTTTTTTTTTGAGTATTGGATTGTGGTGATTAATATCACCTTGGTGGCCCTATTTCAACTTTTCACTGTGTATTAAATTACCCCTTAATTCCACAGTTTTGTTCCCTGTACTGCCTACTTTTACCTGTGCTTAAAATAGGGTTGCTAGGCATGGTCCAGATCGAGGACGCTGCGTGCAAGGTCAGATTACTGACAGCCAGGGACTGTAAGTAAATGATTAAAGCCAGGTCCTCCCGAGCAGTTGATAACAGTGCCTGGGCTGTGTGCACTTATCCCTGTCCCTGCGCTTGGCAGACGCTCCCTCACTCAGCAGAGCTGGAGAATGCAGAGTTGGAGCAGCACAGACCAGGGAAGGGAGATCTGCCATCTGCTCAGTGTATAAATGAAAGCAACATGTGGTAAGAGGACCCCTTTGTGCTGCAGGAGATTAACCCTTTAGGGGGAGGGCTCTGGTTACTGACACTTTTGGGGGGCTATTGTTACTGGCTAGTGAGGGCAGGCGGGATTAGCCTCAGGGTGAGGGCAGTGGCGGCCATCTTAACTGAATAGGGAAATTGCAGTTTTATGCAGACTGGTTGCTAAGGGCTGAATCTTATTAAATATGGAGTAAGTCAGTCTAATAGTAACTGATTCTGGAATATCATGTTATTACTAACTACATATATGAAAATTGAAATTAGGGTCTAAGTGTGACAGTTATCCTTTAAGATGGTGCACAGACAAAACATGCAAAATTGCTCCTTTGATACATTTGATGCTTTACCTGCTCAGACAGTCATGTCTAAAAATGCCCCGGATATATCAAGGTGTCTTATGCATGCAGGATGATAAATATGGTGCACCCAGGGCCGGCGCCACCTGTAAGGCGACCTAGGCAGCCGCCTAGGGCGCAATTAAGCAGGGAGCGGAGGAACCGTGCGGTTAAAAAAAAAAGGTTAAGTGGCCGGCGGCGCCCCTCATGCGGCGCCACTGCTCTAGTTAGCAGGGACGGCGCTTCCATAGAGTCCTTAGGGGCGCCGGCCCGCAACTAACTATAGGCAGGACACATGTCACACGGAGATGAGCGCTTCCTTTGTGGAAGCGCTCATCTCCAGTCATCTGTATCGCCGTCCTCAGGACAGCGATACAGATGGCTGTGCAGCAGGGCAGGGGAGGGAGAGGCGTGTCCCTTCCCTTTCCTCTGATAGGCTGCAGGCACTAGGCCGCCAGCCTATCAGAGGCCGGCGCAGGCGGCGCGATGATGACATCGCGCCGCCTGAGCCCTACAGCGCGGGACACAGGCCGGAAGAGGCCTGCATTGCATCGCTGACATGGAGGTCAGTATAAGTGTTTTGTTTTTTGTTGTCAATACTGGTGGCTACTGGGCTGGCACATTATGGGGCCCTATGGCTACTGGCACATGATAGGGGGGGCCCTATGGCTACTGGCACATGATAGGGGGGGCCCTATGGCTACTGGCACATGATAGGGGGGGCCCTATGGCTACTGGCACATGATAGGGGGGGCCCTATGGCTACTGGCACATGATAGGGGGGGGCCCTATGGCTACTGGCACATGATAGGGGGGGGCCCTATGGCTACTGGCACATGATAGGGGGGGCCCTATGGCTACTGGCACATGATAGGGGGGGGCCCTATGGCTACTGGCACATAATAGGGGGGGGCCCTATGGCTACTGGCACATGATAGGGGGGCCCTATGGCTACTGGCACATGATAGGGGGGCCCTATGGCTACTGGCACATGATAGGGGGGCCCTATGGCTACTGGCACATGATATAGGGGGGGCTCTGGCTACTGCCACATGATATAGGGGGGGCTCTATGGCTACTGCCACATGATATAGGGGGGGCTCTGGCTACTGCCACATGATATAGGGGGGGCTCTGGCTACTGCCACATGATATAGGGGGGGCTCTGGCTACTGCCACATGATATAGGGGGGGCTCTGGCTACTGCCACATGATATAGGGGGGGCTCTGGCTACTGCCACATGATATAGGGGGGGCTCTGGCTACTGCCACATGATATAGGGGGGGCTCTGGCTACTGCCACATGATATAGGGGGGGCTCTGGCTACTGCCACATGATATAGGGGGGGCTCTGGCTACTGCCACATGATATAGGGGGGGCTCTGGCTACTGCCACATGATATAGGGGGGGCTCTGGCTACTGCCACATGATATAGGGGGGGCTCTGGCTACTGCCACATGATATAGGGGGGGCTCTGGCTACTGCCACATGATATAGGGGGGGCTCTGGCTACTGCCACATGATATAGGGGGGGCTCTGGCTACTGCCACATGATATAGGGGGGGGCTCTGGCTACTGCCACATGATATAGGGGGGGGCTCTGGCTACTGCCACATGATATAGGGGGGGCTCTGGCTACTGCCACATGATATAGGGGGGGCTCTGGCTACTGCCACATGATATAGGGGGGGCTCTGGCTACTGCCACATGATATAGGGGGGGCTCTGGCTACTGCCACATGATATAGGGGGGGCTCTGGCTACTGCCACATGATATAGGGGGGGCTCTGGCTACTGCCACATGATATAGGGGGGGCTCTGGCTACTGCCACATGATATAGGGGGGGCTCTGGCTACTGCCACATGATATAGGGGGGGCTCTGGCTACTGCCACATGATATAGGGGGGGCTCTGGCTACTGCCACATGATATAGGGGGGGCTCTGGCTACTGCCACATGATATAGGGGGGGCTCTGGCTACTGCCACATGATATAGGGGGGGCTCTGGCTACTGCCACATGATATAGGGGGGGCTCTGGCTACTGCCACATGATATAGGGGGGGCTCTGGCTACTGCCACATGATATAGGGGGGGCTCTGGCTACTGCCACATGATATAGGGGGGGCTCTGGCTACTGCCACATGATATAGGGGGGGCTCTGGCTACTGCCACATGATATAGGGGGGGCTCTGGCTACTGGCACATTTTACTGGCACATTGGGGGCACTTCTTACTGGCACATTATTGGTGGGCACTATAGGGGCATCTACTGAGGCCACAAAGAACGGCTATTTTATATGGGGGCTCTGTATAGGGGCATTTTATACTGGGACACATTATGGTGGGTACTATGGGGAAGGTGGGAGAGAAGTACTATGGGGTCATCTACGGGGGCACTGAGAAGGGGTATTTTATACTTACAAATTATGGGGGACACTGAGGGCATCTACTGGGGCATTTTATACTGGTACGTTATGGGGGCACTAGGAGGGAGGGGGGAGAGGAGCACTATGAGGGCATTTACTGGGGGCACTATATAGGGGTATTTTATACTGGCACATTATGGGGGCACTATGGGGACATTAGCTCAACTGGGGGCATTACAAGGGGGTATTTTTTGCACTGGCACATTATAAGAAGAATTATT
Source organism: Bufo bufo (assembly GCF_905171765.1). Classification (NCBI taxonomy): domain Eukaryota; kingdom Metazoa; phylum Chordata; class Amphibia; order Anura; family Bufonidae; genus Bufo; species Bufo bufo. The sequence continues at coordinate 144,423,049 of NC_053397.1, read as the reverse complement.
TCTACTGGGGGGGGGGCATTATGGTGGGCTTTATTACTACCCCATGGTATGATCCCCTAGTAGCAGCACCAGCCTCTCCCTGCTCTGCTATCCCTCTGCCCATTCTCCGAATCCTTATTATGAAATCTTTCTCATTAGGATAAAACACATCAGCTCCACCGAGCCCCCCAGCCAAAGTGTTGAAGTGGTGTCCGAGATCCCCAAGGGTCAAGCCAAGTAACTAAGTTTTCATATGAAATATGTTTATGTTATACACATATAGCATACACCGTGCCCCACAATATACAGTTTCTTCTGTAAAAGTCATCAAGTGTCATGGGAAGGGGGGGGGCCCTTATTGTTTTTCGAACCAGGCTTGTTTCTTTAGCTATGGCTTAAGTTATGGTAGTTATTCTCCACCATTCTTAATAGGGGGCTTTATTGCAACATATAACTCTCTTTTAATTTAAATGCTGAGAAACGGGTGGAACATATGTGATGTCATGATATGGGCAGATCATCTGATAAGGGGCAGCGGCAATTTTTATCTTGCCTAGGGCGGCAAAAATCCTTGCACCGGCCCTGGGTGCACCGATAGACACTTTTCAACAACTTTTAGCCTCATTCTCCTGGCGGGCAATATGCACTGGATTCCTATGAAATTCTGCCATTATGTGCACTCACATCAGTAAATGAGGGTCTACGCTTTCTTTGAATGCTGCAGCATTGTTCAGGCAGTGTGAAACTGCTGACAGGTTCCCTTTAAAAAGTATTTCTTGAGAAGATTAACCCCTTAATGGTGTTGTCCGGGTTCAGAGCTGAACCCGGACATACCATTTTTTTCACCCAGACAGCACCCCTGAGGCTAGCATCAGAGCATCTCATGCTCCGATGCGCTCCCATGCCCTGCGCTAAAATCGCGCAGGGCACAGGCTTTTTTGTTTTCAATAACACACTGCCGGGCGGTAACTTCCGCCCGGCAGTGTGTTCGGTGATGTCACTGGCTCTGAGGGGCAGGCTTTAGCTCTGCCCTAGCCGTTTTACAGAGCTAAATCCCGCCCATCAGTGCCGATGACATCACGGGGGTTCCTGTCAGCCCCAGTACGTCACCGGAACTACTAAAAATGCCTTTGCCCTGGGCAATTTAGCGCAGGGCAAAGTAGAGCATCGGAGCATGAACTGCTCATGTCAGGGGGGCTGCCGGGGTGAAAATGGAGGGATGTCTGGGTTCAGCTCTGAACCCGGACAACCCCTTTAAGGACCCACGCCATACATGTACGGCGCAGCTGGACGTGACTTAAGGATGCTGGGGCAGGATCGCGGGGGAATCGGGGCACCATGGCTGCTCTTACCGGTAGGCATCCATGCCGGGTAAAGGCAGCATGGTGTCTTCCGCCCCCTGAAGTTCCAAGCGATGCGACTGGCCTGTCAATGAAGACCAACACATTGCAGCTCCGGAAGCAGAAGGAAGCTGCGGGGCAGGTGGGGGAGCTGGGGTCATGGGGAACTGGTCAGCACCGGTCTCCTCCGAGGTGAGGCAGGGGACTCCAGTGTTTCGAGTTACCTACCAGCGCTGCGATTGGCTGGAACAGAGCTTCAGCCAATGGCAGCGCTATAGATGCACAGGAAAGGACTGAACTAGGGTTGGGCGATATCCAAAATATTCAGACGATACCGATATTAAGAAATTTATCGCGATAACAATATATATTGCGATAAATACCCATTTAAAAGAAAAAAAAACACAAGGAGACATAATACTGTATACGGCAGCCACAAGGAGACGTTATACTGTATGGGGACAGGGGCAGCCACAAGGAGACGTTATACTGTATGGGGACAGGGGCAGCCACAAGGAGACGTTATACTGTATGGGGGCAGCCACAAGGAGACGTTATACTGTATGGGGCATCCACAAGGAGACGTTATACTGTATGGGTCAGCCACAAGGAGACGTTATACTGTATGGGTCAGCCACAAGGAGACGTTATACTGTATGGGTCAGCCACAAGGAGACGTTATACTGTATGGGTCAGCCACAAGGAGACGTTATACTGTATGGGTCAGCCACAAGGAGACGTTATACTGTATGAGGGCAGACACAAGGAGACGTTATACTGTATGAGGGCAGACACAAGGAGACGTTATACTGTATGGTGGTAGCCACAAGGTGACATTATACTGTATGAACAAGTTTTGACCCCCCCAGTATAATAATGTCATGTTGCTCATGTATGGAGGACTGGTTATTCCCTAATGCCTGCTATTATAGATCAGTGTGCAGACTGCAGGCAGGAAAGAAGGACCAGACCACAGGGCTGCAGAAGACAGACACACATAGCACCTTTATGTATGACACCCGGGCCGGTTCTATTCAATGTTTAAGGTCTTGTCTCGCTCACTCCTCGCAGGCCAAAGTCTGTGTGTGGGAGTTGGAGAGACTTTTCCCACCTGGCTATTGGGCTTGCCTCTGCTATTATCAGATTCCGACATCGGTGGGTGGAGACATGAATATGGGGAGCTAGGAGGTGCCGGGGGCAGCCGCTGCGGGCAGTACTGTGGTTGTGAGTACTGTTATGCAGGATGCAGGGGCGGGCGGACACAGATTTAGAAGCTGTCAGTGCACATGTGACTGCTTCTATGACGTCACAAAATACAGCGGTTATTAAGAAACAGCGATATAGCCATATCGCTGTTTCTTAATACCACAGTATATCGCTGACAACGGTTCACCGCTTGTGGCGAAAATAACCTCGCCACTGGGTTTTGGAGGGGCCTGTTTGCCAGCCTCTTGCCTCAGGATTATGGCCCATATACTAACTTTGAAGGAGAAGACCGACCGGCCGCACAGCCTAAATCTGTGGAACTGTTTTGGGCAGGAAAGCCATGCTTGTGGTCGGCCAAATGTGACTTCCATGGAATTCGGGAACCCCTGCTCGGATCTGGGTGATTTTTGGATATGTTGTTCACCCAGATCAGAGATGCATGGATTATGGGGCTATGTGGGGTTTTGAGGTGGGGTCTGTGTGTTGGGGAAAAATGTGTGTTTTCTGCCTGTAAGTGATTAGGTTAGCCCATTTTGTTTGGTAATTGTAACCCAAGCCCAGTGGGTTTTGGTAATTGTATTTAGTTGATTGAGTCAAAGACGATGCCTATTCTGTTATTGAGTGCATCACAGGCAATGCCATTGTGTTTGTTAATTGCGTCACAGATGATGCCATTGTGTTTGTTGAATGTATAGTTTTTGTGTTTAAACTGTAAAACTGTAAAGGATTGGCTTCTATGTTATGTCCTCAGTTCCCAACCAGGTCCACGGGGGTGGTACCCTTGTTGGAAAATGTGTATATAAGTCAATGCTTGTGTGTTCAATAAAGAGTTCCTGTTTTACCCTTCATCATGTTGAGGCTGGTGTTTGGGTAACTGATCGACACTGGGGATTGCTATACACTGAAGATTTGCTATACTCCCCTGGCTATAACTACTAGCTCTTGTAAGAGCTGTTCCTGTTCCTTGTTCCTGTGGTGGATTTGGTGTAGAGCGGAGTGCTTGGAGTCCGCGGGAAGCGCTAGGAGCATCCATCAACGGAGGTACCCATTCGGGGTGCCAGGAGATCCGTTACACCGCTCAACCCTAGGCTGAACCTCCCTGCATGCAGCCATTCTAGCTGGTGACTGCAAGAAGAACAACATCTGGAATTGCTGCACTGATTTTTTTTTTTTAATTTTCAGCTGTTCCAGATCCCTAGAAGGCGCCCCAGAACAACAATGGAGGCAGCCCCCCAGAGTGAGCCCACATGTACCCCACCCCCTGACAATTATCAGCCCCAAATTCCAGATTTTGAGGGCAGGTCCGGAATACAGATAGATAGTGCGGGCTTCACTGAACCAGATTTTTTCTAAATCTTCTTCTCTGAAGATTTTGTAAATTTAATGGTGACCCAAACCAATTTATACGCCCAACAATTCATTGATCAGAACCCTACATCGCCATACACTAGACCCCAAGGTTGGACCGAAGTAAGTGCAGCAGAGATGATGACGTTTTGGGGACTCGTGCTGCATATGGGCATTGTAAAGAAGCCAAACGTTAGACAATATCCGAGTTCTGACATTTTTTACCAGACTTCAATTTACAGCAAGACCATTGCCCAGAAGCGATTTGAGTCAATTAGGAAATTCCTACACTACAATGCACAGTGCCCACCCCAAAATGACCTAACATTTGACCGTCTGTTCAAAGTTAGGCCTGTTATTGACCACGTTAACACCAAGTTTGCTGAGGTGTACAACACAGATAAAAATGTCAGTGTAGATGAGTCCCTATTACTTTTCAAAAGGAGGATTATATTCCGCCAGTACCTGCCTAGCAAATGGGCAAGGTATGGCATAAAAATATACAAACTTTGTGAGAGTAGCTCCGGGTACACCCACAAGTTCCGCATTTACGAAGGAAAAGATTCCTGGATAGAACCCCCAGAATGCCTGCCCCCCCCCCCCCCCCCATCCTAGGAGTTAGTGGGAAGATTGTGTGGGACTTACTGCACCCACTGCTGGATAAGGGTTACCACCTCTATGTGGATAACCATTATACCAGCATACCCCTATTCAGGCCCCTAACTGCAAGAGGTACAGTGCACAAAAATCAGAGAGGCCTCCCTAGAGAATGGGTGAAAGTAGGGCTCTCCTCCATAATAACATGCTGGTGGTTAAGTACAAGGACAAGAGGGACGTCCTTGTACTGACCAACATTCACACTAACACTAGCTCCCCTGCTCCTGTAAGAGGTACCTGTAACGGTCACGTCCACACACACACACACAGGGGGAAGGATAGTGACCACTGCGCTCCACCTCACCCCTGGCCCTGCCTACTTGCCTCACGAGTCCTGATGACAGGGGACAACTGGGCGACAGTCCCTAACTTAGGATACGTGCAGGGAAGACAGACAAGACAAAATACGGAACATGAACGGACCGGGTCAGAACCAAGAGAGCTACGCAGTACAAAGGGTTAAGCAAAGAATGGTCAGGAGAAGCCGGGGACAAATACCAGGAGAGTAGAGAAGTACAAGAGGAGTCCTAAGAGAGTAGTCAGATGGGAGCCGAGGTCACAATACCAGGACGGATGCGCAGTACAGGAGGAGCAGGCAAAGGATCGTCAGGGAACGGAATCAGGTGAATATTCAGTAGTCCAACAAATAGCCAGGAACCTACAAATTAACAGGCAACCTGTGGCTAGCAGGCTGCCTGTATTTATAATCGCCCTGAACCAGTGCCCTAAGAGCCGCCTCGGCTACCAGGGCCCTGTCTGGTTCGTCATAGAGGGTACCCAGGGCCTGAAAAAATACCTCGACAGAAGTTAGCCCTGGTAGGTACCCAAGATCTCTCTTCAAGTCCATAAAGCTGGCCGCTGAATCGGAATCAATAAAGGGGTTACAACGGTTTTTGGGTTTCGCTAATTACTACCGTAAATTTATCATGAATTTTTCTGTAATTGCTAAGCCATTGACCGCCCCTTCGGAACCCCGTTACAGTACCACAACCACTACCCCCAAACCAGTTTGTATCCTGGACTACAACAGGCACATGGGAAGGGTGGATCTTTCAGACCAATTTCTGAAGCCCTACAGTGCCACAGGGAAAATGAAAGTGTGGTACAAAAAGCTGGCCGTACACATTGTACAGATGGCAATGTGCAATGCGTACGTGCTATTTTAGTCTGCAGGCCACTAGGGTTGTTGCGGGTATCGAAATTTCGATACCCAATCGATACTTTTGTCCCGGTATCGATACGATACCGGGATTTCAATTTTTTTCGATACTGGGCTGCGCTTCTGCGCAGTCTAGTATCTCTGAACATGAGCTCGCTGCTGTCGGCGCGCTCATGTATTCTCAGCAGCACGGGGAGAAGGAAGCTGTGCTCCCTCCCCCTGTGCTGCCGCTGCCACCAATGAGAAGAGAGGGGCTGAGGAGGGGCGGGCGCACTGCGCCACCAATGATAGTACTTTTCCTACACAGAGCGGCGCCCAGCGATGTCCCAGCACTCACCATTATTCCTGGGCCCTGCGGGCGAACGGAGCGGCGCCCAGGAATAATGGTGAGTGCTGGGACATCGCTGGGCGCCGCTCTGTGTAGGAAAAGCTCTGTGTAGGAGGGGCGGGCGCACTGCGCCACCAATGATAGTACTTTTCCTACACAGAGCGGCGCCCAGCGATGTCCCAGCACTCACCATTATTCCTGGGCGCCACTGCGTTCGCCCGCAGTGCCCCATTACTGTCTCCTCTCCTGCTCCACATGCTGATTACTATCGGAGGGATGGGGAGGAGACATCAGCTTCACTAGTGGGCGTTCCTTCTCCCTGCGCTGCGATTGGACAGCGCTACAGCCAGGGAGAAGGAACGCCCACTAGTGAAGCCGATGTCTCCTCCCCATCGCTCCGATAGTAATTAGCATGTGGAGCAGGAGAAGAGACAGTAATGGGACACAGCAGGTGAACGGAGCGGCGCCCAGGAATAATGGTAAGTGCTGGGACATTGCTGGGCGCCGCTCTGTGTAGCCTAATACTTAGTCTGGACCCAGGAAAAGTAGACTTTAACCCATAATACAGGAGGCGGGTGCCGGCAGCAGAATCACATTGCCGGCACCCTGCCCCTGACATGGAGCTGCGATCAGCGGCAGTTAACCCCTTAACTGCCGCTGATCTGCCAGTACCGCCTGCTGTATTAAGGGGTAATTATCATTAGTGGTGCAGTGTGCCCCCCTCAACCCCCCATCCCATTAAAATCATTGGTGGCACAGTGCGCCGGCCCCTCTCAACCGCCCAGTATTAAAATCATTGGTGGCAGTGGCCACAGGGTCCTCTCCCCTCCCCCTCATTGGTGGCAGTGACAGCTTCTGATCGGAGCCCCAGCTGTGTAAGCCTGGGGCTCCGATCGGTTACCATGGCAGCCAGGACGCTACTGAAGCCCTGGCTGCCATGGTAACATCCCTGATGCTGTGTGCACAGAGCACAGGGATAGTGTGAAGTCCTATTCACCCTGATAGAGCTCTATCAGGGTGAATAGGACAAGGGATGAAAGATCCCAGGTTCTGGCCCCTAAGGGGGGAAATAGTTATTAAATAAAAAGTGTAAAAAAAAAACAAAACACCAAAATATTACATATGAATCACCCCCTTTTCCCAATTTCACATATAAAATGTATAAATAATAAACATATTACATATCGCCACGTCAGAAAAGTCCAAACTATTAAAATATAAAAAAAATCTATGGGGTGAACGCCGGAACAGAAAAAATAAATAAAAACTGAGCGTTTCGCCATTTTTTAAAATGCAGAATGCACGTGGCTTTTTTGGTTTATTTTTTTCGAGTGGTATCGAGTATCGCAATACTTTTTCATGGTATCGAAACCGAATTAAAAAATTGGTATCGCAACAACTCTACAGGCCACACAGGAACTTACCTTCAGTTCCAAGAAGTGGTTATCAAGGTCCTAATTTTTCAAAGCCAGGTCAAGCCCCCAGACAGCAAAGTGTTCCAAAAGGGGAATAAGGAAAGACACCATTTACCACTGCGAAACCTGCCCTGAAAAACCTGGCCTATACATGCAGGAGTGTTTTAAAATCTACCACTCATCCATGGAGTATTAATGTAATTTCATCCATGATGTACCCTGTAGTTTTACCACCTTATATCTCTGATTTAGTTGGCATCGCTTACATATCCACTTTTCACCAACCACTACATATTCATTCTGTGAAACACCTGTTAGGTCAAAAGTGCCCTTTCCACCCCTTAAAATGTTCGTACGGGGGTGCTCTTTCCACATAATTTCTTGGGACCTCAGGAATTTTTTAAATGCGACATGGCACATAAAATCAATGTCTGCCAATTGAGGTCAGCAAAATCCATATTTTGCTGTTTGACTCTAGATCCCTGCTGTGAGCCCATACATCATTTTTTGAGCACATATGGGGTGTTGCTGTATTTGGGGGGGAAATGGGGAACAAAATGTGGGGTGCACTTTGTCTGGTTACCCTTTGGGAAAGTGAAAAATGTGGGTGTAAACCATCTGTAGAAACTTCTAAGCCTTCTAACGTCCCAAAAAAATTAAATGTAATTTTCAAAATGATCCAAACATGAAGTAGACATATGGGGAATGTAAAGTAATAGCCATCTTTGGAGGTATCACTATCTATTATAAAAGTAGAGAAATTGAAATTTGCTGATTTGCTAATTTTTCAACATTTAATTAGTAAATTTGGTATTTTTTTATAAATAAAAATGAAATATTTTGACTCAAATTTACCACTGTCATGAAGTACAATATGTGATAAGAAAACAATCTCAGAATGACCTGGATAAGTAAAAGCGTTTTAAAGTTATCACCACATAAATGGACACATGTCAGATTTGCCAAAAATGGCCTGGTCCTTAAGGTGAAAAATGGCTTGGTCCTGAAGGGGTTAAAATAATACGTAACTTTCTAATGATAAGATTTCTCAGTGTGCAGGGGAATCTGAAGTAACAGTTAAAGTCAAGAAAGGATTTCTTAGAAATTCAGTCACAAGTTTCTCTCTTCCTGTCTTCTTTGTAAACATATCTCAGTGAATAGGTCCAAACTAAAACGGCGTACACTAAGCCTAATTCACCCAGGGCCTCATTTACTATGACCACATGCTAGACATTTTTTTTTTTTTTAACGCAAAGAGCAAATTTTATTTCTTCACCACCCTCGCCACTTTCTGGAATTGGAGTGTAACGGGAGATCGGCCAAACATATTTATCATCATATACGGTGTAAATGAAGACTAAAACCTACACCAGATACAATCTGGCGAGGAGTACGTTCTAGGCGCACAAACTGCAGAGGATGCACTTAGGAGGAGATTTATCAAAAGTGGGCTCTTAGTTGTCCATTACAACCAATCAGATTCCACCTTTTAATATCCAAAGGAGCCCTGAAAAATGAAAGGTGAAATCTGCTTGGCTGCTATGGACAACTAAGACTCCACTTTTGATAAATCTCCCTCTTAGGGCTCATGCACGCAAACTTCTTTTTTTGCCATTTCTGTTCCGTTGTTTTACAGGTCCATATGTGGAACCATTCATTTCAATGGGTCCGCAAAAAAATAAATAAAAAAATGACTCCATGTGCATTCCATTTCCATATGTCTGTTCCATTTTGCAGACAAGGACAGGCATTGTTACAATGGATCCGCAAAAAAATGGAGGCAATACGGATCCGTGTTTTGCGGACTGCAATACATACAGTCGCATGCATGAGCCCTTAAAGTGTAACTGTTTTCAGTGTATTCCTAATAAAGTGCATGGGACAGGGATAGTGAACATGTTAGTGATGGGTATAAGTCTTAGTATGTAACTGAGCACTGTGAAGGAGAGTCTGTCTTCAGTCTTAGGCTAGGGCTACATGACGACACTCGTCGCGTAACACATAGGGCACAACTACACTGCAATATGTGTCGCGTAACAATTTTTATAATGATAGTCTATAGTGTCGCACTGCGACTGTGAAGTGACAGTTGCAGAAAAATCCATTTTGGATGGATTTTTTGCTAATGTCGCGTCGCAGTCGCATGTCGCAGTGCGACACCATAGACTATCATTCTAAAAATTGTCGCGACAAAATGATGCACGACACATGTCGTCGTGTAGCCCTAGCCTAACCGAGTGCTGAAGACGTCTGTGTGTGAGGCTACTTTCACATTAGCGTTTTTTGCGGATCTGTCATGGATCTTCAAAAACGCTTCCGTTACAGTAATACAACCGCATGGATCCGTCATGAACGGATCTGGTTGTATTAGGTCTTCTATAGCCATGACGGATCAGTCATGAAAACCATTGAAAGTTAATGGGGGACGGATCTGTTTTCTATTGTGTCAGAGAAAACGGATCCGTCACCATTGACTTACATTGTGTGCCAGAACGGATCCGTTTGGCTCAGTTTCGTCAAGCAGGCAGCGTTTTGGTGTCCGCCTCTAGAGCGGAATGGAGACTGATCTGAGGGAAACTGATGCATTCTGAGCGGATCCTTTTCCATTCAGAATGCAATAGGGCAAAACTGATCCGATTTGGACCGCTTGTGAGATCCCATGACGGATTTTACAAATGGAAACCAAAAAGCCAGTGTGAAAGTAGCCTTAGGCCTCATGCACACGACCGTTGTGTGCATCCGCGTCCGTTGTTCCGTTTTCCGTGATTTTCTGCGGACCAATTGACTTTCAATGGGTCCGTTGAAAACTCGGAAACTGCACCGTTGTTCATCCGCGTCAGTGATCCGTGTTTCCTGTCCGTCAAAAAAAATATGACCTGTCCTATTTTTTTGACGGAAAACGGTTCACGGACCCATTCAAGTCAATGGGTCCATGAAAAAACACAAATGCACACAAGATTGACATCCGCGTCCGTAATCCGTGGCCGTAGGCTACTTTCACACAGACGGATCCGCATTAGGGGAGGGAGGGAGGGAGGGGGGCCGCACTGGCCACCAATGAATGTAATACAGGGGAGGGAGGGGGTCTGCCCCCTCCTGCCTGGCAGCACCTGATCTCTTACAGGGGGCTATGATACGCACAATTAACCCCTCAGGTGCGGCAGGAGGCAGTCATGTACACAGTTCGTAGTATATTCTAACTTGAAGCGTCCCCGTCACTATGGGAACGCCTCTTTGTTAGAATATACTGTCGGATCTGAGTTTTCACGAAGTGAAAACTCGGCTCTGAAAAAGCTTTTATGCAGAGCCGAGTTTTCACTTCGTGAAAACTCAGATCCGACAGTATATTCTAACACAGAGGCGTTCCCATAGTGACGGGGACGCTTCAAGTTAGAATATACTACGAACTGTGTACATGACTGCCTCCTGCCGCACCTGAGGGGTTAATTGTGCGTATCATAGCCCCCTGTAAGAGATCAGGTGCTGCCAGGCAGGAGGGGGCAGACCCCCTCCCTCCCCTGTATTACATTCATTGGTGGCCAGTGTGGCCTCCCCTCTCCCCCCCTCCCTTAATTAAAATCTCCCCCCCCCCATCATTGGTGGCCAGTGCGGCCTCCCCTCTCCCCCCCTAATTAAAATCACCCCCCCATCATTGGTGGTCAGTGCGGCATCCCCTCTCCCCCCCCCCCTAATTAAAATCACCTTCCCCCATCATTGGTGGCAGCGGAGAGTTCCGATCGGAGTCCCAGTTTAATCGCTGGGGCTCCGATCGGTTACCATGGCAGCCAAGACGCTACTGCAGTCCTGGCTGCCATGGTTACTTAGCCATAGAAGCGTTATACTTACCTGGGATGTCTGTGACCGGCCGGGCGCTCCTCCTACTGGTAAGTGACAGGTCTGTGCTATAAGCAATGCGCCGCACAGACCTGTCACTTACCAGTAGGAGGAGCGCCCGGCCGGTCACAGACATCGCAGGTAAGTAAAATGCTTCTATTGCTAAGTAACCATGGCAGCCAGGACTGCAGTAGCATCTTGGCTGCCATGGTAACCGATCGGAGCCCCAGCGATTAAACTGGGACTCCGATCGGAACTCTCCGCTGCCACCAATGATGGGGGAAGGTGATTTTAATTAGGGGGGGGGGGGGAGAGGGGAGGCCGCACTGGCCACCAATGATGGGGGGGTGATTTTAATTAGGGGAGGGTGGGGAGGGAGGGAGGCCGCACTGGCCACTAATGAATTTAATACAGGGGAGGGAGTGAGGGGGGGCCGCACTGGCCACAAATGAATATAATACTGGGGAGGGAGGGGGGTCTGCCCCCTCCTGCCTGGCAGCACCTGATCTCTTACAGGGGGCTATGATGCGCACAATTAACCCCTTAGGTGCGGCACCTGAGGGGTTAATTGTGCTGATCACAGCCCCCTGTAAGAGATGGGGTGCTGCCAGGCAGCAGGGGGCAGTTATTACACAGTTCTCAGTATATTCTAAACTTGAAGCGTCCCCATCACTATGGGAACGCCTCTGTGTTAGAATATACTGTCGGATCTGAGTTTCACGATCTAACTCAAATCCGATGGTATATTCTAACATAGAGGCGTTCCCATGGTGATGGGGACGCTTCAAGTTAAAATATACCATCGGATTGGAGAAAACTCCGATCCGATGGTATAATAGGGACTCCTGACTTTACATTGAAAGTCAATAGGGGACGGATCCGTTTGCAATTGCACCATATTGCGTCAACGTCAAACGGATCCGTCCCCATTGACTTGCATTGTAAGTCAGGACGGATCCGTTTGGGTCCGCACGGCCAGGCGGACACCAAAACGACTTTTTCCTTCATGTCCGTGGATCCTCCAAAAATCAAGGAAGACCCACGGAAGAAAAAATGGACACTGATCACGATACCGTTTTTGCGGACCGCAAAAATTAACGGTTGTGTGGATGAGGCCTTACACACAGACGTCTTTAGTAGAAGTGAAGACAGAAGACAGACTCTCCTCAGCAACGACGATCAGTTACAGCTTTGCTAAGAAAACTCTTTAGACTGAAACAACAATTACACTTTAATGGATGACGAGGCCTGTGCCTGATCATAAACTAAGCGCACCCTCCAGCGGTGGAGGGGATATTAGGACTGGCATGGCAATGTTTGGTCAGCGATTTCATTCAGGGAATGTGAGTTGAAACCAGGTGTCTGTCAAAAACATTGCTCCTAAATTTAGGCATAAATGGTACTTCTACACAGCCCTCAGCAATGGCCCTCAGCACTTACTGGAAAGGGAGCGTAGTGGGGCCATCGCCCCCAGCATATTTATCATCATTATGCCATTATACTACATGGGCAGCATGGTGGCCTTGCAGCCCTGGGGTTCTAGGTTCTGATCAAAGACATCGGCATGAAGTTTGTAGGTTCTCCCCGTGTTTGCATGGGCTTCCTCCCACACTCCAAAGACATACTGATAGGGAAATCAGACTATGGCCCCTTTCACACGGGCGAGTTTTCCGCGCGGGTGCAATGCGTGAGGTGAACGCATTGCCCCCGCACTGAATCCGGACCCATTCATTTCTATGGGGCTGTGCACACGAGTGGTGATTTTCACGCATCACTTGTGCGTTGAGTTAAAATTGCAGCAGGCTCTATTTTGTTTTTCACGCAACGCAGGCCCCATAGAAGTGAATGGGGCTGCGTGAAAATCGCAAGCAAGTGCGGATGCAGTGCGATTTTCACGCACGGTTGCTAGGAGACGATCGGGATGGGGACCCGATCATTATTATTTTCCCTTATAACATGGTTATAAGGGAAAATAATAGCATTCTTAATACAGAATGCATAGTACAATAGGGCTGGAGGGGTTAAAAAACAAACTAAAAATAATTTAACTCACCTTAATCCACTTGTTCGCGCAGCCCGGCTTCTCTTCTGTCTTCATCTGTGAGGAAAAGGACCTGTGGTGACGTCACTGCGCTCATCACATGGTCCATCACATGATCCATCACCATGGTGATGGACCATGTGACGAGCACAGCGTCGTCACCACAGGTTATTTGACAGGTCCTGAAGACCGAACAGGAGATCGGCAGCTACGCGATCAATTGGAGGAGGCGATTTAATTTTATTTATTTATTTTAACCCTCAATTGACCTTCTACTATACATTCTGTATTAAAGAATGCTATTATTTTCCCTTATAATCATGTTATAAGGGAAAATAATACAATTTACAGAATACTGAACCCAAACCCGAACTTCTGTGAAGAAGTCCGGGTTCGGGTACCAAACATGCCGATTTTTCTCACGCGCGTGCAAAACGCATTAAACCACTTTGCACTCGCAGGGAAAAATTGTGCAACTTTTCCCGCAACGCCCGTGAGCCTATGAGCTCCAATGGGGAAAGCAAGTGGTGGGAATGTCTGTTAAGCACTGCGGAATGTGTCAGCAATGTGTACCATATTTTTCGCTTTATAAGACACACCTGATGATAAGACGCACCCCAAATTGTAGAGGAGAAAAATAAGAAAAAATATTTTGCAAGACCCCTGTATCAGACCTCAGATAAAATAAATTCAGGTCCGATGATCTCCCCTGCATTCTTCACAACCTGGTCTTTTCTATCTCGTCACGGTCATCGTAAGTGACACGGACCTATGAATAAGGCCAAGAAAATGATTGCAGTCCACTGGACAGATGATGAGCGTACAATCACAGACCCCATGATCACTACCGCCACATAATCGCGGTGAGGAGTATGAATGGAGCAGCGACTAAGTTTATACAATGTTACTCCATTACATGTCTATGGGGCCGACAAAGAAAGCCAAGCAAACAATGCCACTGTAAATGCAGACAAACAGCTGTCAGCAGCTGCTGCCGGGCCCAAAGGCTGAAACGTATCCCGGCCCAGGAGCACCAAGTCATATTCACACTGCTGCCGGGCCAAAAGCCGAAACGTATCCCAACCCAGAAGCACCAAGTCATATTCACACTGCTGCCGCCCTAAGGCCGAAACGTATCCCGCCCCAGGAGCACCAAGTCATATTCACACTGCTGCCGGGCCAAAGGCTGAAACGTATCCCGGCCCAGGAGCACCAAGTCATATTCACACTGCTGCCGGGCCAAAGGCTGAAACGTATCCCGGCCCAGGAGCACCAAGTCATATTCACACTGCTGCCGGGCCCAAAGGCCGAAACGTATCCTGGCCCAGGAACACCAAATCATATTCACACTGCTGCCGGGCCCAAAGGCCGAAACGTATCCTGGCCCAGGAGCACCAAGTCATATTCACACTGCTGCCGGGCCAAAGGCTGAAACATATCACGCCCCAGGAGCACCAAGTCATATTCACACTGCTGCCGGCCCAAAGGCCGAAACGTATCCCGGCCCAGGAGCACCAAGTCATATTCACACTGCTGCCGGCCCAAAGGCCGAAACGTATCCTGGCCCAGGAGCACTAGGTCGTATTCACACTGGTATGGATTCATTTTAACTACAACTAGGGATGAGCAAACTTCTGTTTTCAAGTTCAGCGTACGGGTTATCTAATAATTCTGTTATGGATTCTGCTACCACGGACCAAAAGTTATGGTCCGTGGTAGTGGAATCCATAACAGGATTCTTAGATAACCCGAACCATGTTCGCCGAACTTGAAAACAGACGTTCGCTAATCCCTAACCACAACAATTTATTTTCACATTTGCGTTAAACTTTTCCAGCAACGAGTTCCATCCTAGGGGCTCAATACCGGAAAAAAACTGATCAGTTTTATCCTAATGCATTCTGAATGGAGAGTAATCCGTTCAGTATGCATCAGGATGTCTTCAGTTCAGTCACTGTACGGTTCTTGGACGGAGAAAATACTGCAGCATGCTGCGGTATTTTCTCCGTCCAAAATTCTGGAACACTTGCCGGAATGTCGGATACGGCATTCTTTTCCATTGAAACGCATTAATGCGGAATCCGGCCAAGGGTTCCTGAAAAGAGGATCCGTTTTTGCGGTCTGCGCATGCGCAGACCTTTAAAAATGTGAAAATACTGGATCCGTTTTTCCGGATGACAACAGACAGATCCTGGTATTGCAATGCATTTGTGAGACGAATCTGCATCCGGATCCATCTACAAATGATGTCGGTTTGCATACAGATTGCCAGATCCGGCAGGCAATTCCAGCGATGGAACTGCATGCCGGAATCCAACAACGCAAGTGTGAAAGTACAAGTTCAGTGAAATGAATAAAGTGTCCCTCCTCCCCAGCTATTATGGGGGAATTTGTCCACTTTGCACTAGAAAATGGTGCAAAAAAGTCAAAATAATTCTGCACAAGCCCTTTTTCTTCTGCACACAAATTTGCAGGATTTTGCTGCTTTACGGAGCAATAGCCAGTTTTCGGAAAGAATCGGGGACTACGTGTACCAACAAATTAGCTGGGCCAGGAAACTGGTGAAAAACGTCACCAGAAATCAACTCCAGCTCCGTCTGTGTGTCTCTTAAAGAGGACCTTTCATCAGTTTGCCCTAGTCTAATTATGGTCTTACCTTATAGGGCGGCCCCCACTGATGCCATGGCACTTTTTTTTTTTTTCAAAGACCCCCCCATTCGTCCGCTGTTGGCCCCGTTGATTTCGGCACCTTATATTAAAATGAGCCAACTCGGTTATACTAGGCGGAGACTGGCAGTTTCGCTGGGGGCGGTTCTCTTCTCCCTGGCTGTGAGCGCATCCAATCAGAGCGGACCGCTCTAAGGGTCCATTCACAAGTCCGTGGTGTATTCCGGATCCGCAATACACCCTGTCGGCATCCCCCAATAGAACTGCCTATTCTTGTCCGCAATAGCGGACAAGAATAGGAAATGTTCTATTTTTTTTACGGAGCCGTTCGGGGCAGTGCTCTGGAAATGCGGATGCGGAGAGCACATAGTGCACTCTCCGCATCTCTTCCGGCCCCATAGAGAATGAATGGGTCCGCACCCGTTCCCGATATTGCGGAAAGGATGCGGATCCATTTTCGGACGTGTGAATGGACCCTTAGCCATGGAGAATGAGCACCTCTGTGAGCGCGTCCAATCAGAGCGCACCGCTCTTAGCCAGGGAGAAGAGAACCGCCCCCAATGAAACTGCGAGTCTCTGCCTAGTATAACCGAGTCAGCTCATTATAATATAAGGCGCCGAAATCAACGGGGCCAACAGCGGACAAACGGGGGAAGGGGTCTTTGGGGAAGAAAAAAAAAATGTATTTTTGAAGTAGAAAAAGTCAGTCTTAGTAAATTTTTCCCTATGTTTTTGCCAGACATTTCGTCTTGTGTTAATAAGTATGGACATAGGATTCAAGAGGTTGGGGAGAGGAAAAGTGCTTCTTGTAAGAAACCTGTGGAGAGACCCTACTGTCCATCACAGGGACTGACACCCGGCACTGATGTGATCAGTCCTATAGACTACAGCATTAGAACAAAGGACGCTCTGTAACAGGCGCTAGTAATATCCGTGTCCGAGAGAACGGGGAGCAGCTCCGGGCAGGTCTCCACTCATCCGGGCCACACTGGAAAAGTTCTACCCACTCCCGGAGGACGGACTTACCCGCTACATCAGGAACCGGCTGACGGAAGAAGTTGTGGGGTGAGCAGGACTCCCGCCACTTACTAACCTCACCTCACAACAGACAGAAGACGCAAGCAGAACCGCCGCACTTACTGGCCGGGAATGCCGGGACTCCTGCAGCGGCTCCTCCGCAGACTTCGCCCGTTTTCACATTCTTGAAGTAGAGGCTAGAGAAACCGATCGTCTCAAAAATTACCAGAGACGACAGGAGAGCGCCTCCTGCTGGCAGCTATGTGATTCAAAGCGGTGGAATTGCATTTCCAAAGTCAAGTAACTATATGGCCTCCACAGGACCGTGCAAACAGCGGGTCCGCGGTATAGGGGCACCAGCGGCGGGCGCACGGTTGATGCCCATGCATTGTGGACCACAATTTGCAGTCCGCAGCACGGGCGCGATTGGCACATGGTTGTGTACATGAGGCCTATGGCCGTCTACATAGGTGGATGGTAACCGTAGCGCTGCAGCACACAGCTGTGAGGAGGAACATGTTCAGCACGCCTTTATCTTTATTTCACTAGGCAGGGACATAACTTGAATTCATGGGGACCCAGAAGAACCTAGGGTTGCCACCTTTTCTGACAAAAAACACAATTAGGGCTCATGCACACAGCGGTAGCCCGGTCCGCAATACACGGGTACTGGCCATGTGCACCCAGCATCACAGATGCGGACCCATTCACTTGAATGGGTGCGCAATCCGGAAGGTCGGCGAACGGAGGCATGGAATCCCTACGGAGTGCTTCTGTGGGGTTTCTGTCCGTGCCTCCGCACCGCATGCACTACTTTTTTGCGGTGTGCACCATCGGATGCGGATCGCAGACCCCATTTAAGTGAATGGGTCCGCATCTGCATACAGCAGCCCTACGGTCGTTGCAAGTGCATTGCGGACTGCAATTTAAGGTCCGCAGCACGGGCCCGGCCGGCACACGGCAAAGTGGGTGTGGTTTTAGCTTCACACGACTGATTTTGGCAATTTTTTTCTTTTGACACATCTTTTCAACCAATCAGTGGTTGCTTCAATATTAAGCTGATTTTTCAGCTTGAGGTTTCGGAAGCAGATCTGCGCCAAAAAAGGTGCAGAAAACGCATCAACTTACATGGAGCTGGGGGGGGTTTTCTGCTTCCTATTCATTTTAATGAGAGATTCAGCGCTAATTCTGCCCCAGAATAGGACATGCAAAACAAGAAGCAATAGAAATGAATGGGAGGCTGATTTTGAGGCAGAAATAATCAAAAATCGGCACCAAAAAACTCAGTGGGGCACATTTACTAAGGCTACTTTCACACTAGCGTTTTTGCTGGATCCGGCAGGGCTCAGCAAAAATGCTGCCGTTACTGATAATACAACCATCTGCATCCGTTATGAACGGATCCGGTTGTATTATCTTTAACCTGTTTAGGACATAGGGCGTACCGGTACACCCTGATTTCCCGGTCCTTAAGGACACAGGGCGTACGGGTACGTCCTATGTATTTCCGATCACCGGTGGTGATCGGAACAATGTGCCTGCTCAAATCATTGAGCAGGCACCTTGGCTAAATGCAAGGGTGCCTGCAAACCGCAGGTCAATTTCCCCCCCCCGTGTCGACGATCGCCGCAAACCGCAGGTCAATTCAGACCTGCGGTTTTACCTTATGCGGCGGTGCCATCGGGTCCCCATGCGGCTGTAGGAGGGACCCGATGGCATGGAAGGCAGCGCGATGCCTTCCTTTGGCATCGCGCTGCCTTCCTGTGACGAGCCTGGGGTGATGGACCATGTGATCTGACATCACCACAGGTCCTTTAGCCGGCAGCTCATGATTAAAGAAGTAAGAAGAGATCGGCAGCTACGCGATCAAGAGGAGAATGTGAGTTAATTATTTTTTATTTATTTTTTTGTTTCAAAGGTATTTATTGAAGTTTTACACAATAAAGAGGTACAGAGCACAGTGTGTACATAGTAGAGGACAAATTGTCCAGTCAAATAAACAATCCAGACAAATAAAAAAAAAAAGGGTAAAAATAACATAATGTCAGGGGTAGCAATCAAGCAGTGATGCATCGGTTGGACTTCTTCTCAGGTGGCGTACGTTAGTAAGGAGGCCCACAAATCCATCCATCCCCCAGTTGCGTACAATACATACTGAGTCCTATCAAAGTTCTGGATAAAGAGAAAGATTAGCGGAATGGGGGGAGGACGACCAAGGCTCCCAGATCCTCCCGAATAGGGTAAATGTATCCGAAAGGATAGCTGTCAGCCGTTCAAATTGGTAAATCTTGTTGATCCTATCGGGTACTGCCTGGTAGTTCAGTGATAGGGAACGCCACTGGGAGGCAATATGGATCCTAGCAGCAAACAAAATATATTGGGTCAATTTAAATTTGGCGTTTGTCAACTTTGATGGCTTATCGCCCAAAAGAAAGACCGAGGGTGTAGGGGGGAGGGTGTGCCCCAACAGGGATGAAAGTAGATCGCTAATGCGACCCCACAACCTGGAGGCTATGGGACATGTCCACCAGGTATGTAACATCGTACCCTCCTCTCCACAACCCCGGAAACAAATAGAAGGGACCTCTGGGTAGAAGTGGTGTAATTTTGCCGGCACTAGATATGTCCGATGAAGGATCTTGATTGAGGTCTCCGCCAGGGTGGTTTGCCATGACCCCTTGGAGAGCGTCTGGGAGCGTTGGTGCCATCTAGATACACTGGATTCCTCCAATAGATCAGCCTCCCACTCCAACATGTAACGTAGCTTGGAGTCTTCTGGGGGCACATTGAGGATAGTATAAATTCGGGACAGTAGACTCTGTTTATATAGAGAGAAAGACATTAGCCTTTCAAAAGGGGTATAATCAATCTTATGGGAACCATTTTTTAAGGATTGGAGAAATGAGAAAACTCTCCGGACATTAAACTGTTCCCGGACCGGTGGGGCAAATTTCTCCATGAATTATTTTTTATTTTTTTAACCCTCAATTGACCACCTACTAAGCATTCTGTATTAAAGAACCATGTTATAAGGGAAAATAATAACATCTACACAACACCGAACCCAAACCTGAACTTATGTGAAGAAGTTCGGGTCTGGGTACCACAGTCAGTTTTTTATCACGCGCTTGCAAAACGCATTGCACCCGCACGATAAAAACTGAACAACGGAACGCAATCGCATTCAAAACTGACTGCAATTGGGTACCTACTCACGCGAGTTTGCCGCAACGCATCCGGACCTTATTCGGACACGCTCGTGTGAACTCAGCCTTACTCATACAGCCAATGCATTCCAATACAGAAGTATTGGAATGCATTGTAAAAGGGATTAGACCCCCAAAAGTTGAAGTCCCAAAGTGGGACAAAGAAAAGTTTAAAAGTAAAGTTTTCCCCCCAAAAAATTTAAAGTTTCAAGTAAAAATAAACAAAAACGTAATTTTCCCCAAATAAAGTTAAAAAAATAGGGGGGAAAAAAAGTAGACATATTAGGTATCGCCGCGTCTGTATCGACCGGTTCTATAAACATATCACATGACCTAACCCCTCAGATGAACACCGTAAAAAATAAAAACTGTGCTAAATAAACCATTTTTTTGTCACCTTACATCACAAAAAGTACAACAGTAATCGATCAAAAAGGCGTATGCCCACCAAAATAGTACCAATCTAACCGTCACCTCATCTCGCAAAAAATGAGCCCCTACCTAAGACAATCGCCAAAAAACTAAAAAAACTATGGCTCAGAATATGGTGACACTAAAACATCATTTTTTTGTTTTAAAAAAGCTGTTATTGTGTAAAACTTAAAATTAAAAACTTAAATTAAAGTATACATATTAGGTATCGCCGTGTCCGTATCGACCGTCTCTATAAAAATATCACATGACCTAAACCCTCAGGTGAACACCGTAAAAAAAAAAGTGTAAAAAAAGCAATTTTTTGTCATCTTACATCACAAAAAGTGTAATAGCAAGCGATCAAAAAGTCATATGCACCCTAAAATAGTGCCAATCAAACATCACGCAAAAAATGAGATCCTACCTAAGATAATCGCCCAAAAACTGAAAAAACTATGGCTCTCAGACTATGGAGACACTAAAACATGATATTTTTTTTGTTTCAAAAATGAAATCATTGTGTAAAACTTACATAAATAAAATAAAGTATACATATTAGGTATCGCCGCGTCCGTAATAACCTGCTCTATAAAAATATCACATGACCTAACCCCTCAGGTGAACACCGTAAAAATAAAAATGGTGTTAAAAAAGCAATTTTTTGTCATCTTACATCACAAAAAGTGTAATAGCAAGCGATCAAAAAGTCATATGCACCCCAAAATAGTGCCAATCGAACCGTCATCTCATCCCACAAAAAATGAGACCCTACCTAAGATAATCGCCCAAAAAAAAACTATGGCTCTCAGACTATGGAGACACCAAAACATGATTTTTTTTGTTTAAAAAATGAAATCATTGTGTAAAACTTACATAAGTAAAAAAATTGTATACATATTGGGTATCGCCGCGTCCGTGACAACCTGCTCTATGAAAATACCACATGATCTTAAACTGTCAGATGAATAACAAAAAAAAAAATGTGCCAAAACAGCTATTTCTTGTTACCTTGCCTCACAAAAAGTGTAATATAGAGCAACCAAAAATCATATGTACCCTAAACTAGTACCAACAAAACTTCCACCCTATCCCATAGTTTCTAAAATGGGGCAACTTTTTTGGAGTTTCTACTCTAGGGGTGCATCAGGGGGGCTTCAAATGGGACATGGTGTCAAAAAAACAGTCCAGCAAAATCTGCTTGTATCTCTATTTTCCATTAATTCTTGTGGAACACGTAAAGGGTTAACAAAGTTTGTAAAATCAGTTTTGAATACCTTGAGGGGTGTAGTTTCTTACATGGGGTCACTTTTATGGAGTTTCTACTCTAGAGGTGCATCAGGGGGGCTTCAAATGGGACATGGTGTAAAAAAAAAAACAGTCCAGCAAAATCTGCCTTCCAAAACCGTATGGCATTCCTTTCCTTCTGCGCCCTGCAGTGTGCCCGTACAGCAGTTTACGACCACATATGGGGTGTTTCTGTTAACTACAGAATCAGGGCAATACATTTTGAGTTTTGTTTGGCTGTTAACCCTTGCTTTGTACTTGGAAAAAATATTAAAATGGAAAATCTGCCAAAAAAGTGAAATTTTTAAATTGTATCTCTATTTTCCATTATTTCTTTTGGAACACCTAAAGGGTTACCGACGTTTGTAAGCCTCACAAAGTGACTTCAGACCTGAACTGGTCCTTAAAGGGTTTCTACCACCAGAAATACTGTTATGTTGCTGACTGACATTAGCGATGCGCTAATGTCAGCACTACATAACAGTATGTTTCTGACATTTGTCCCTGCAGACGATTTTGTAAAATAACCACTTTTATAATATGCTAATGAGCCTCTAGGTGCTATGTGGGCGTAAAATCAGCACCTAGAGGCTCCGTCTACTCACCCTTTATCCCGCCCAGCTCTTGGTTCTGCCCGCCCCGCTCCTCTTGATTGATGTCACTGTTCCCGGGGCGGGCAGAACCAAGAGCTGGGCGAGATAAAGGGTGAGTGGACGGAGCCTCTAGGTGCTGATTTTACGCCCACATAGCACCTAGAGGCTCATTAGCATATTATAAAAGTGGTTATTTTACAAAAACGGCTGCAGGGACAAATGTCAGAAACATACTGTTATGTAGTGCTGACATTAGCACATCGCTAATGTCAGTCAGCTACATAACAGTATTTCTGGTGGTAGAAACCCTTTAAAAAGTTGGTTTTTGAAAATTTCTGAGAAATTTCAAGATTTACTTCTAAACTTCTAAGTCTTGTAACGTCCGCCAAAAATAAAATATCATTCCCAAAATGATCCTAACATGAAGTAGACATATGGGGAATGTAAAGTAATAACTATTTTTGTAGGTATTACTATGTATTATAGAAGTAGAGAAATTGAAACTTGGAAATTTGCTAATTTTTACAAGTTTTTGGCAAATTTTGTATTTTTTTTATAAATAAAAATGAATTTTTTTTTACTCCATTTTACCAGTGTCATGAAGTACAATATGTGATGAAAAAACTATCTCAGAATGGCCTGGATAAGTCAAAGCGTTTTAAAGTTATCAGCACTTAAAGTGACACTGGTCAGATTTGCCCTGTAAGCCTCTTACGTCATCCAGTGTACTGGCCGATATCCCGCCGGCACATGCGCACTGTGATGACCATTGTGGGCAGCAGCATCATTCCATGCAGTGCGCATGCGCGGTCGGGATATAGGCCAGTACACTGGATGACGTAAGAGGCTTACAGGGCGGGCCAAGCAACAGGCTGGGGAGGGGTTATGTGAGAAGAAGGAAGAGCGGCCTGGGCACTTACAGCCCGAACGCCGCCCCCTGGGCACTTTGCGAGACCTCATTTACATATGAATAAAACTCAGTTTTTGCCCCTGGTGAACATCCAAACAAAAAGACAAAGGTACCATTTGACTGATCTATAGTTATGCTATAGTGCTATGTAAGTGGTCTATAAGGGCAAATTGTGGTGACAGACTCCCTTTAACCACCTCAGCGCCCTTAGCTTAAACACCCTTAATGACCAGGCCACTTTTTACACTTCTGACCTACACTACTTTAACCGTTTATTGCTCGGTCATGCAACTTACCACCCAAATGAATTTTACCTCCTTTTCTTCTCACTAATAGAGCTTTCATTTGGTGGTATTTCATTGCTGCTGACATTTTTACTTTTTTTGTTATTAATCGAAATTTAACGATTTTTTTTGCAAAAAAATGACATTTTTCACTTTCAGTTGTAAAATTTTGCAAAAAAAACGACATCCATATATAAATTTTTCTCTAAATTTATTGTTCTACATGTCTTTGATAAAAAAAAAATGTTTGGGTAAAAAAAAAAAATGGTTTGGGTAAAAGTTATAGCGTTTACAAACTATGGTACAAAAATGTGAATTTCCGCTTTTTGAAGCAGCTCCGACTTTCTGAGCACCTGTCATGTTTCCTGAGGTTCTACAATGGCCAGACAGTACAAACACCCCACAAATGACCCCATTTCGGAAAGTAGACACCCTAAGGTATTCGCTGATGGGCATAGTGAGTTCATAGAACTTTTTATTTTTTGTCACAAGTTAGTGGAAAATGATCATTTTTTATTTTTTTTTTCCTTACAAAGTCTCATATTCCACTAACTTGTGACAAAAAATAAAAACTTCTATGAACTCACTATGCCCATCAGCGAATACCTTGGGGTGTCTTCTTTCCAAAATGGGGTCACTTGTGGGGTAGTTATACTGCCCTGGCATTCTAGGGGCCCTAATGTGTGAGAAGTAGTTTGAAATCAAAATCTGTAAAAAATGTTCGGTGAAATCCGAAAGGTGCTCTTTGGAATGTGGGCCCCTTTGCCCACCTAGGCTGCAAAAAAATGTCACACATGTGGTATCTCCGTACTCAGGAGAAGTTGGGCAATGTGTTTTGGGGTGTCATTTTACATATACCCATGCTGGGTGAGAGAAATATCTTGGCAAAAGACAACTTTTCCCATTTTTTTATACAAAGTTGGCATTTGACCAAGATATTTATCTCACCCAGCATGGGTATATGTAAAATGACACCCCAAAACACATGACGGAAGAAGTTGTGGGGTGAGCAGGACTCCCGCCACTTACTAACCTCACCTCACAACAGACAGAAGACGCAAGCAGAACCGCCGCACTTACTGGCCGGGAATGCCGGGACTCCTGCAGCGGCTCCTCCGCAGACTTCGCCCGTTTTCACATTCTTGAAGTAGAGGCTAGAGAAACCGATCGTCTCAAAAATTACCAGAGACGACAGGAGAGCGCCTCCTGCTGGCAGCTATGTGATTCAAAGCGGTGGAATTGCATTTCCAAAGTCAAGTAACTATATGGCCTCCACAGGACCGTGCAAACAGCGGGTCCGCGGTATAGGGGCACCAGCGGCGGGCGCACGGTTGATGCCCATGCATTGTGGACCACAATTTGCAGTCCGCAGCACGGGCGCGATTGGCACATGGTTGTGTACATGAGGCCTATGGCCGTCTACATAGGTGGATGGTAACCGTAGCGCTGCAGCACACAGCTGTGAGGAGGAACATGTTCAGCACGCCTTTATCTTTATTTCACTAGGCAGGGACATAACTTGAATTCATGGGGACCCAGAAGAACCTAGGGTTGCCACCTTTTCTGACAAAAAACACAATTAGGGCTCATGCACACAGCGGTAGCCCGGTCCGCAATACACGGGTACTGGCCATGTGCACCCAGCATCACAGATGCGGACCCATTCACTTGAATGGGTGCGCAATCCGGAAGGTCGGCGAACGGAGGCATGGAATCCCTACGGAGTGCTTCTGTGGGGTTTCTGTCCGTGCCTCCGCACCGCATGCACTACTTTTTTGCGGTGTGCACCATCGGATGCGGATCGCAGACCCCATTTAAGTGAATGGGTCCGCATCTGCATACAGCAGCCCTACGGTCGTTGCAAGTGCATTGCGGACTGCAATTTAAGGTCCGCAGCACGGGCCCGGCCGGCACACGGCAAAGTGGGTGTGGTTTTAGCTTCACACGACTGATTTTGGCAATTTTTTTCTTTTGACACATCTTTTCAACCAATCAGTGGTTGCTTCAATATTAAGCTGATTTTTCAGCTTGAGGTTTCGGAAGCAGATCTGCGCCAAAAAAGGTGCAGAAAACGCATCAACTTACATGGAGCTGGGGGGGGTTTTCTGCTTCCTATTCATTTTAATGAGAGATTCAGCGCTAATTCTGCCCCAGAATAGGACATGCAAAACAAGAAGCAATAGAAATGAATGGGAGGCTGATTTTGAGGCAGAAATAATCAAAAATCGGCACCAAAAAACTCAGTGGGGCACATTTACTAAGGCTACTTTCACACTAGCGTTTTTGCTGGATCCGGCAGGGCTCAGCAAAAATGCTGCCGTTACTGATAATACAACCATCTGCATCCGTTATGAACGGATCCGGTTGTATTATCTTTAACCTGTTTAGGACATAGGGCGTACCGGTACACCCTGATTTCCCGGTCCTTAAGGACACAGGGCGTACGGGTACGTCCTATGTATTTCCGATCACCGGTGGTGATCGGAACAATGTGCCTGCTCAAATCATTGAGCAGGCACCTTGGCTAAATGCAAGGGTGCCTGCAAACCGCAGGTCAATTTCCCCCCCCCGTGTCGACGATCGCCGCAAACCGCAGGTCAATTCAGACCTGCGGTTTTACCTTATGCGGCGGTGCCATCGGGTCCCCATGCGGCTGTAGGAGGGACCCGATGGCATGGAAGGCAGCGCGATGCCTTCCTTTGGCATCGCGCTGCCTTCCTGTGACGAGCCTGGGGTGATGGACCATGTGATCTGACATCACCACAGGTCCTTTAGCCGGCAGCTCATGATTAAAGAAGTAAGAAGAGATCGGCAGCTACGCGATCAAGAGGAGAATGTGAGTTAATTATTTTTTATTTATTTTTTTGTTTCAAAGGTATTTATTGAAGTTTTACACAATAAAGAGGTACAGAGCACAGTGTGTACATAGTAGAGGACAAATTGTCCAGTCAAATAAACAATCCAGACAAATAAAAAAAAAAAGGGTAAAAATAACATAATGTCAGGGGTAGCAATCAAGCAGTGATGCATCGGTTGGACTTCTTCTCAGGTGGCGTACGTTAGTAAGGAGGCCCACAAATCCATCCATCCCCCAGTTGCGTACAATACATACTGAGTCCTATCAAAGTTCTGGATAAAGAGAAAGATTAGCGGAATGGGGGGAGGACGACCAAGGCTCCCAGATCCTCCCGAATAGGGTAAATGTATCCGAAAGGATAGCTGTCAGCCGTTCAAATTGGTAAATCTTGTTGATCCTATCGGGTACTGCCTGGTAGTTCAGTGATAGGGAACGCCACTGGGAGGCAATATGGATCCTAGCAGCAAACAAAATATATTGGGTCAATTTAAATTTGGCGTTTGTCAACTTTGATGGCTTATCGCCCAAAAGAAAGACCGAGGGTGTAGGGGGGAGGGTGTGCCCCAACAGGGATGAAAGTAGATCGCTAATGCGACCCCACAACCTGGAGGCTATGGGACATGTCCACCAGGTATGTAACATCGTACCCTCCTCTCCACAACCCCGGAAACAAATAGAAGGGACCTCTGGGTAGAAGTGGTGTAATTTTGCCGGCACTAGATATGTCCGATGAAGGATCTTGATTGAGGTCTCCGCCAGGGTGGTTTGCCATGACCCCTTGGAGAGCGTCTGGGAGCGTTGGTGCCATCTAGATACACTGGATTCCTCCAATAGATCAGCCTCCCACTCCAACATGTAACGTAGCTTGGAGTCTTCTGGGGGCACATTGAGGATAGTATAAATTCGGGACAGTAGACTCTGTTTATATAGAGAGAAAGACATTAGCCTTTCAAAAGGGGTATAATCAATCTTATGGGAACCATTTTTTAAGGATTGGAGAAATGAGAAAACTCTCCGGACATTAAACTGTTCCCGGACCGGTGGGGCAAATTTCTCCATGAATTATTTTTTATTTTTTTAACCCTCAATTGACCACCTACTAAGCATTCTGTATTAAAGAACCATGTTATAAGGGAAAATAATAACATCTACACAACACCGAACCCAAACCTGAACTTATGTGAAGAAGTTCGGGTCTGGGTACCACAGTCAGTTTTTTATCACGCGCTTGCAAAACGCATTGCACCCGCACGATAAAAACTGAACAACGGAACGCAATCGCATTCAAAACTGACTGCAATTGGGTACCTACTCACGCGAGTTTGCCGCAACGCATCCGGACCTTATTCGGACACGCTCGTGTGAACTCAGCCTTACTCATACAGCCAATGCATTCCAATACAGAAGTATTGGAATGCATTGTAAAAGGGATTAGACCCCCAAAAGTTGAAGTCCCAAAGTGGGACAAAGAAAAGTTTAAAAGTAAAGTTTTCCCCCCAAAAAATTTAAAGTTTCAAGTAAAAATAAACAAAAACGTAATTTTCCCCAAATAAAGTTAAAAAAATAGGGGGGAAAAAAAGTAGACATATTAGGTATCGCCGCGTCTGTATCGACCGGTTCTATAAACATATCACATGACCTAACCCCTCAGATGAACACCGTAAAAAATAAAAACTGTGCTAAATAAACCATTTTTTTGTCACCTTACATCACAAAAAGTACAACAGTAATCGATCAAAAAGGCGTATGCCCACCAAAATAGTACCAATCTAACCGTCACCTCATCTCGCAAAAAATGAGCCCCTACCTAAGACAATCGCCAAAAAACTAAAAAAACTATGGCTCAGAATATGGTGACACTAAAACATCATTTTTTTGTTTTAAAAAAGCTGTTATTGTGTAAAACTTAAAATTAAAAACTTAAATTAAAGTATACATATTAGGTATCGCCGTGTCCGTATCGACCGTCTCTATAAAAATATCACATGACCTAAACCCTCAGGTGAACACCGTAAAAAAAAAAGTGTAAAAAAAGCAATTTTTTGTCATCTTACATCACAAAAAGTGTAATAGCAAGCGATCAAAAAGTCATATGCACCCTAAAATAGTGCCAATCAAACATCACGCAAAAAATGAGATCCTACCTAAGATAATCGCCCAAAAACTGAAAAAACTATGGCTCTCAGACTATGGAGACACTAAAACATGATATTTTTTTTGTTTCAAAAATGAAATCATTGTGTAAAACTTACATAAATAAAATAAAGTATACATATTAGGTATCGCCGCGTCCGTAATAACCTGCTCTATAAAAATATCACATGACCTAACCCCTCAGGTGAACACCGTAAAAATAAAAATGGTGTTAAAAAAGCAATTTTTTGTCATCTTACATCACAAAAAGTGTAATAGCAAGCGATCAAAAAGTCATATGCACCCCAAAATAGTGCCAATCGAACCGTCATCTCATCCCACAAAAAATGAGACCCTACCTAAGATAATCGCCCAAAAAAAAACTATGGCTCTCAGACTATGGAGACACCAAAACATGATTTTTTTTGTTTAAAAAATGAAATCATTGTGTAAAACTTACATAAGTAAAAAAATTGTATACATATTGGGTATCGCCGCGTCCGTGACAACCTGCTCTATGAAAATACCACATGATCTTAAACTGTCAGATGAATAACAAAAAAAAAAATGTGCCAAAACAGCTATTTCTTGTTACCTTGCCTCACAAAAAGTGTAATATAGAGCAACCAAAAATCATATGTACCCTAAACTAGTACCAACAAAACTTCCACCCTATCCCATAGTTTCTAAAATGGGGCAACTTTTTTGGAGTTTCTACTCTAGGGGTGCATCAGGGGGGCTTCAAATGGGACATGGTGTCAAAAAAACAGTCCAGCAAAATCTGCTTGTATCTCTATTTTCCATTAATTCTTGTGGAACACGTAAAGGGTTAACAAAGTTTGTAAAATCAGTTTTGAATACCTTGAGGGGTGTAGTTTCTTACATGGGGTCACTTTTATGGAGTTTCTACTCTAGAGGTGCATCAGGGGGGCTTCAAATGGGACATGGTGTAAAAAAAAAAACAGTCCAGCAAAATCTGCCTTCCAAAACCGTATGGCATTCCTTTCCTTCTGCGCCCTGCAGTGTGCCCGTACAGCAGTTTACGACCACATATGGGGTGTTTCTGTTAACTACAGAATCAGGGCAATACATTTTGAGTTTTGTTTGGCTGTTAACCCTTGCTTTGTACTTGGAAAAAATATTAAAATGGAAAATCTGCCAAAAAAGTGAAATTTTTAAATTGTATCTCTATTTTCCATTATTTCTTTTGGAACACCTAAAGGGTTACCGACGTTTGTAAGCCTCACAAAGTGACTTCAGACCTGAACTGGTCCTTAAAGGGTTTCTACCACCAGAAATACTGTTATGTTGCTGACTGACATTAGCGATGCGCTAATGTCAGCACTACATAACAGTATGTTTCTGACATTTGTCCCTGCAGACGATTTTGTAAAATAACCACTTTTATAATATGCTAATGAGCCTCTAGGTGCTATGTGGGCGTAAAATCAGCACCTAGAGGCTCCGTCTACTCACCCTTTATCCCGCCCAGCTCTTGGTTCTGCCCGCCCCGCTCCTCTTGATTGATGTCACTGTTCCCGGAGCGGGCAGAACCAAGAGCTGGGCGAGATAAAGGGTGAGTGGACGGAGCCTCTAGGTGCTGATTTTACGCCCACATAGCACCTAGAGGCTCATTAGCATATTATAAAAGTGGTTATTTTACAAAAACGGCTGCAGGGACAAATGTCAGAAACATACTGTTATGTAGTGCTGACATTAGCACATCGCTAATGTCAGTCAGCTACATAACAGTATTTCTGGTGGTAGAAACCCTTTAAAAAGTTGGTTTTTGAAAATTTCGGAGAAATTTCAAGATTTACTTCTAAACTTCTAAGTCTTGTAACGTCCGCCAAAAATAAAATATCATTCCCAAAATGATCCTAACATGAAGTAGACATATGGGGAATGTAAAGTAATAACTATTTTTGTAGGTATTACTATGTATTATAGAAGTAGAGAAATTGAAACTTGGAAATTTGCTAATTTTTACAAGTTTTTGGCAAATTTTGTATTTTTTTTATAAATAAAAATGAATTTTTTTTTACTCCATTTTACCAGTGTCATGAAGTACAATATGTGATGAAAAAACTATCTCAGAATGGCCTGGATAAGTCAAAGCGTTTTAAAGTTATCAGCACTTAAAGTGACACTGGTCAGATTTGCCCTGTAAGCCTCTTACGTCATCCAGTGTACTGGCCGATATCCCGCCGACACATGCGCACTGTGATGACCATTGTGGGCAGCAGCATCATTCCATGCAGTGCGCATGCGCGGTCGGGATATAGGCCAGTACACTGGATGACGTAAGAGGCTTACAGGGCGGGCCAAGCAACAGGCTGGGGAGGGGTTATGTGAGAAGAAGGAAGAGCGGCCTGGGCACTTACAGCCCGAACGCCGCCCCTGGGCACTTTGCGAGACCTCATTTACATATGAATAAAACTCAGTTTTTGCCCCTGGTGAACATCCAAACAAAAAGACAAAGGTACCATTTGACTGATCTATAGTTATGCTATAGTGCTATGTAAGTGGTCTATAAGGGCAAATTGTGGTGACAGACTCCCTTTAACCACCTCAGCGCCCTTAGCTTAAACACCCTTAATGACCAGGCCACTTTTTACACTTCTGACCTACACTACTTTAACCGTTTATTGCTCGGTCATGCAACTTACCACCCAAATGAATTTTACCTCCTTTTCTTCTCACTAATAGAGCTTTCATTTGGTGGTATTTCATTGCTGCTGACATTTTTACTTTTTTTGTTATTAATCGAAATTTAACGATTTTTTTTGCAAAAAAATGACATTTTTCACTTTCAGTTGTAAAATTTTGCAAAAAAAACGACATCCATATATAAATTTTTCTCTAAATTTATTGTTCTACATGTCTTTGATAAAAAAAAAATGTTTGGGTAAAAAAAAAAAATGGTTTGGGTAAAAGTTATAGCGTTTACAAACTATGGTACAAAAATGTGAATTTCCGCTTTTTGAAGCAGCTCCGACTTTCTGAGCACCTGTCATGTTTCCTGAGGTTCTACAATGGCCAGACAGTACAAACACCCCACAAATGACCCCATTTCGGAAAGTAGACACCCTAAGGTATTCGCTGATGGGCATAGTGAGTTCATAGAACTTTTTATTTTTTGTCACAAGTTAGTGGAAAATGATCATTTTTTATTTATTTTTTCCTTACAAAGTCTCATATTCCACTAACTTGTGACAAAAAATAAAAACTTCTATGAACTCACTATGCCCATCAGCGAATACCTTGGGGTGTCTTCTTTCCAAAATGGGGTCACTTGTGGGGTAGTTATACTGCCCTGGCATTCTAGGGGCCCTAATGTGTGAGAAGTAGTTTGAAATCAAAATCTGTAAAAAATGTTCGGTGAAATCCGAAAGGTGCTCTTTGGAATGTGGGCCCCTTTGCCCACCTAGGCTGCAAAAAAGTGTCACACATGTGGTATCTCCGTACTCAGGAGAAGTTGGGCAATGTGTTTTGGGGTGTCATTTTACATATACCCATGCTGGGTGAGAGAAATATCTTGGCAAAAGACAACTTTTCCCATTTTTTTATACAAAGTTGGCATTTGACCAAGATATTTATCTCACCTAGCATGGGTATATGTAAAATGACACCCCAAAACACATGACGGAAGAAGTTGTGGGGTGAGCAGGACTCCCGCCACTTACTAACCTCACCTCACAACAGACAGAAGACGCAAGCAGAACCGCCGCACTTACTGGCCGGGAATGCCGGGACTCCTGCAGCGGCTCCTCCGCAGACTTCGCCCGTTTTCACATTCTTGAAGTAGAGGCTAGAGAAACCGATCGTCTCAAAAATTACCAGAGACGACAGGAGAGCGCCTCCTGCTGGCAGCTATGTGATTCAAAGCGGTGGAATTGCATTTCCAAAGTCAAGTAACTATATGGCCTCCACAGGACCGTGCAAACAGCGGGTCCGCGGTATAGGGGCACCAGCGGCGGGCGCACGGTTGATGCCCATACATTGTGGACCACAATTTGCAGTCCGCAGCACGGGCGCGATTGGCACATGGTTGTGTACATGAGGCCTATGGCCGTCTACATAGGTGGATGGTAACCGTAGCGCTGCAGCACACAGCTGTGAGGAGGAACATGTTCAGCACGCCTTTATCTTTATTTCACTAGGCAGGGACATAACTTGAATTCATGGGGACCCAGAAGAACCTAGGGTTGCCACCTTTTCTGACAAAAAACACAATTAGGGCTCATGCACACAGCGGTAGCCCGGTCCGCAATACACGGGTACTGGCCATGTGCACCCAGCATCACAGATGCGGACCCATTCACTTGAATGGGTGCGCAATCCGGAAGGTCGGCGAACGGAGGCATGGAATCCCTACGGAGTGCTTCTGTGGGGTTTCTGTCCGTGCCTCCGCACCGCATGCACTACTTTTTTGCGGTGTGCACCATCGGATGCGGATCGCAGACCCCATTTAAGTGAATGGGTCCGCATCTGCATACAGCAGCCCTACGGTCGTTGCAAGTGCATTGCGGACTGCAATTTAAGGTCCGCAGCACGGGCCCGGCCGGCACACGGCAAAGTGGGTGTGGTTTTAGCTTCACACGACTGATTTTGGCAATTTTTTTCTTTTGACACATCTTTTCAACCAATCAGTGGTTGCTTCAATATTAAGCTGATTTTTCAGCTTGAGGTTTCGGAAGCAGATCTGCGCCAAAAAAGGTGCAGAAAACGCATCAACTTACATGGAGCTGGGGGGGGTTTTCTGCTTCCTATTCATTTTAATGAGAGATTCAGCGCTAATTCTGCCCCAGAATAGGACATGCAAAACAAGAAGCAATAGAAATGAATGGGAGGCTGATTTTGAGGCAGAAATAATCAAAAATCGGCACCAAAAAACTCAGTGGGGCACATTTACTAAGGCTACTTTCACACTAGCGTTTTTGCTGGATCCGGCAGGGCTCAGCAAAAATGCTGCCGTTACTGATAATACAACCATCTGCATCCGTTATGAACGGATCCGGTTGTATTATCTTTAACCTGTTTAGGACATAGGGCGTACCGGTACACCCTGATTTCCCGGTCCTTAAGGACACAGGGCGTACGGGTACGTCCTATGTATTTCCGATCACCGGTGGTGATCGGAACAATGTGCCTGCTCAAATCATTGAGCAGGCACCTTGGCTAAATGCAAGGGTGCCTGCAAACCGCAGGTCAATTCCCCCCCCCCCCCCGTGTCGACGATCGCCGCAAACCGCAGGTCAATTCAGACCTGCGGTTTTACCTTATGCGGCGGTGCCATCGGGTCCCCATGCGGCTGTAGGAGGGACCCGATGGCATGGAAGGCAGAGCGATGCCTTCCTTTGGCATCGCGCTGCCTTCCTGTGACGAGCCTGGGGTGATGGACCATGTGATCTGACATCACCACAGGTCCTTTAGCCGGCAGCTCATGATTAAAGAAGTAAGAAGAGATCGGCAGCTACGCGATCAAGAGGAGAATGTGAGTTAATTATTTTTTATTTATTTTTTTGTTTCAAAGGTATTTATTGAAGTTTTACACAATAAAGAGGTACAGAGCACAGTGTGTACATAGTAGAGGACAAATTGTCCAGTCAAATAAACAATCCAGACAAATAAAAAAAAAAAGGGTAAAAATAACATAATGTCAGGGGTAGCAATCAAGCAGTGATGCATCGGTTGGACTTCTTCTCAGGTGGCGTACGTTAGTAAGGAGGCCCACAAATCCATCCATCCCCCAGTTGCGTACAATACATACTGAGTCCTATCAAAGTTCTGGATAAAGAGAAAGATTAGCGGAATGGGGGGAGGACGACCAAGGCTCCCAGATCCTCCCGAATAGGGTAAATGTATCCGAAAGGATAGCTGTCAGCCGTTCAAATTGGTAAATCTTGTTGATCCTATCGGGTACTGCCTGGTAGTTCAGTGATAGGGAACGCCACTGGGAGGCAATATGGATCCTAGCAGCAAACAAAATATATTGGGTCAATTTAAATTTGGCGTTTGTCAACTTTGATGGCTTATCGCCCAAAAGAAAGACCGAGGGTGTAGGGGGGAGGGTGTGCCCCAACAGGGATGAAAGTAGATCGCTAATGCGACCCCACAACCTGGAGGCTATGGGACATGTCCACCAGGTATGTAACATCGTACCCTCCTCTCCACAACCCCGGAAACAAATAGAAGGGACCTCTGGGTAGAAGTGGTGTAATTTTGCCGGCACTAGATATGTCCGATGAAGGATCTTGATTGAGGTCTCCGCCAGGGTGGTTTGCCATGACCCCTTGGAGAGCGTCTGGGAGCGTTGGTGCCATCTAGATACACTGGATTCCTCCAATAGATCAGCCTCCCACTCCAACATGTAACGTAGCTTGGAGTCTTCTGGGGGCACATTGAGGATAGTATAAATTCGGGACAGTAGACTCTGTTTATATAGAGAGAAAGACATTAGCCTTTCAAAAGGGGTATAATCAATCTTATGGGAACCATTTTTTAAGGATTGGAGAAATGAGAAAACTCTCCGGACATTAAACTGTTCCCGGACCGGTGGGGCAAATTTCTCCATGAATTATTTTTTATTTTTTTAACCCTCAATTGACCACCTACTAAGCATTCTGTATTAAAGAACCATGTTATAAGGGAAAATAATAACATCTACACAACACCGAACCCAAACCTGAACTTATGTGAAGAAGTTCGGGTCTGGGTACCACAGTCAGTTTTTTATCACGCGCTTGCAAAACGCATTGCACCCGCACGATAAAAACTGAACAACGGAACGCAATCGCATTCAAAACTGACTGCAATTGGGTACCTACTCACGCGAGTTTGCCGCAACGCATCCGGACCTTATTCGGACACGCTCGTGTGAACTCAGCCTTACTCATACAGCCAATGCATTCCAATACAGAAGTATTGGAATGCATTGTAAAAGGGATTAGACCCCCAAAAGTTGAAGTCCCAAAGTGGGACAAAGAAAAGTTTAAAAGTAAAGTTTTCCCCCCAAAAAATTTAAAGTTTCAAGTAAAAATAAACAAAAACGTAATTTTCCCCAAATAAAGTTAAAAAAATAGGGGGGAAAAAAAGTAGACATATTAGGTATCGCCGCGTCTGTATCGACCGGTTCTATAAACATATCACATGACCTAACCCCTCAGATGAACACCGTAAAAAATAAAAACTGTGCTAAATAAACCATTTTTTTGTCACCTTACATCACAAAAAGTACAACAGTAATCGATCAAAAAGGCGTATGCCCACCAAAATAGTACCAATCTAACCGTCACCTCATCTCGCAAAAAATGAGCCCCTACCTAAGACAATCGCCAAAAAACTAAAAAAACTATGGCTCAGAATATGGTGACACTAAAACATCATTTTTTTGTTTTAAAAAAGCTGTTATTGTGTAAAACTTAAAATTAAAAACTTAAATTAAAGTATACATATTAGGTATCGCCGTGTCCGTATCGACCGTCTCTATAAAAATATCACATGACCTAAACCCTCAGGTGAACACCGTAAAAAAAAAAGTGTAAAAAAAGCAATTTTTTGTCATCTTACATCACAAAAAGTGTAATAGCAAGCGATCAAAAAGTCATATGCACCCTAAAATAGTGCCAATCAAACATCACGCAAAAAATGAGATCCTACCTAAGATAATCGCCCAAAAACTGAAAAAACTATGGCTCTCAGACTATGGAGACACTAAAACATGATATTTTTTTTGTTTCAAAAATGAAATCATTGTGTAAAACTTACATAAATAAAATAAAGTATACATATTAGGTATCGCCGCGTCCGTAATAACCTGCTCTATAAAAATATCACATGACCTAACCCCTCAGGTGAACACCGTAAAAATAAAAATGGTGTTAAAAAAGCAATTTTTTGTCATCTTACATCACAAAAAGTGTAATAGCAAGCGATCAAAAAGTCATATGCACCCCAAAATAGTGCCAATCGAACCGTCATCTCATCCCACAAAAAATGAGACCCTACCTAAGATAATCGCCCAAAAAAAAACTATGGCTCTCAGACTATGGAGACACCAAAACATGATTTTTTTTGTTTAAAAAATGAAATCATTGTGTAAAACTTACATAAGTAAAAAAATTGTATACATATTGGGTATCGCCGCGTCCGTGACAACCTGCTCTATGAAAATACCACATGATCTTAAACTGTCAGATGAATAACAAAAAAAAAAATGTGCCAAAACAGCTATTTCTTGTTACCTTGCCTCACAAAAAGTGTAATATAGAGCAACCAAAAATCATATGTACCCTAAACTAGTACCAACAAAACTTCCACCCTATCCCATAGTTTCTAAAATGGGGCAACTTTTTTGGAGTTTCTACTCTAGGGGTGCATCAGGGGGGCTTCAAATGGGACATGGTGTCAAAAAAACAGTCCAGCAAAATCTGCTTGTATCTCTATTTTCCATTAATTCTTGTGGAACACGTAAAGGGTTAACAAAGTTTGTAAAATCAGTTTTGAATACCTTGAGGGGTGTAGTTTCTTACATGGGGTCACTTTTATGGAGTTTCTACTCTAGAGGTGCATCAGGGGGGCTTCAAATGGGACATGGTGTAAAAAAAAAAACAGTCCAGCAAAATCTGCCTTCCAAAACCGTATGGCATTCCTTTCCTTCTGCGCCCTGCAGTGTGCCCGTACAGCAGTTTACGACCACATATGGGGTGTTTCTGTTAACTACAGAATCAGGGCAATACATTTTGAGTTTTGTTTGGCTGTTAACCCTTGCTTTGTACTTGGAAAAAATATTAAAATGGAAAATCTGCCAAAAAAGTGAAATTTTTAAATTGTATCTCTATTTTCCATTATTTCTTTTGGAACACCTAAAGGGTTACCGACGTTTGTAAGCCTCACAAAGTGACTTCAGACCTGAACTGGTCCTTAAAGGGTTTCTACCACCAGAAATACTGTTATGTTGCTGACTGACATTAGCGATGCGCTAATGTCAGCACTACATAACAGTATGTTTCTGACATTTGTCCCTGCAGACGATTTTGTAAAATAACCACTTTTATAATATGCTAATGAGCCTCTAGGTGCTATGTGGGCGTAAAATCAGCACCTAGAGGCTCCGTCTACTCACCCTTTATCCCGCCCAGCTCTTGGTTCTGCCCGCCCCGCTCCTCTTGATTGATGTCACTGTTCCCGGAGCGGGCAGAACCAAGAGCTGGGCGAGATAAAGGGTGAGTGGACGGAGCCTCTAGGTGCTGATTTTACGCCCACATAGCACCTAGAGGCTCATTAGCATATTATAAAAGTGGTTATTTTACAAAAACGGCTGCAGGGACAAATGTCAGAAACATACTGTTATGTAGTGCTGACATTAGCACATCGCTAATGTCAGTCAGCTACATAACAGTATTTCTGGTGGTAGAAACCCTTTAAAAAGTTGGTTTTTGAAAATTTCGGAGAAATTTCAAGATTTACTTCTAAACTTCTAAGTCTTGTAACGTCCGCCAAAAATAAAATATCATTCCCAAAATGATCCTAACATGAAGTAGACATATGGGGAATGTAAAGTAATAACTATTTTTGTAGGTATTACTATGTATTATAGAAGTAGAGAAATTGAAACTTGGAAATTTGCTAATTTTTACAAGTTTTTGGCAAATTTTGTATTTTTTTTATAAATAAAAATGAATTTTTTTTTACTCCATTTTACCAGTGTCATGAAGTACAATATGTGATGAAAAAACTATCTCAGAATGGCCTGGATAAGTCAAAGCGTTTTAAAGTTATCAGCACTTAAAGTGACACTGGTCAGATTTGCCCTGTAAGCCTCTTACGTCATCCAGTGTACTGGCCGATATCCCGCCGACACATGCGCACTGTGATGACCATTGTGGGCAGCAGCATCATTCCATGCAGTGCGCATGCGCGGTCGGGATATAGGCCAGTACACTGGATGACGTAAGAGGCTTACAGGGCGGGCCAAGCAACAGGCTGGGGAGGGGTTATGTGAGAAGAAGGAAGAGCGGCCTGGGCACTTACAGCCCGAACGCCGCCCCTGGGCACTTTGCGAGACCTCATTTACATATGAATAAAACTCAGTTTTTGCCCCTGGTGAACATCCAAACAAAAAGACAAAGGTACCATTTGACTGATCTATAGTTATGCTATAGTGCTATGTAAGTGGTCTATAAGGGCAAATTGTGGTGACAGACTCCCTTTAACCACCTCAGCGCCCTTAGCTTAAACACCCTTAATGACCAGGCCACTTTTTACACTTCTGACCTACACTACTTTAACCGTTTATTGCTCGGTCATGCAACTTACCACCCAAATGAATTTTACCTCCTTTTCTTCTCACTAATAGAGCTTTCATTTGGTGGTATTTCATTGCTGCTGACATTTTTACTTTTTTTGTTATTAATCGAAATTTAACGATTTTTTTTGCAAAAAAATGACATTTTTCACTTTCAGTTGTAAAATTTTGCAAAAAAAAACGACATCCATATATAAATTTTTCTCTAAATTTATTGTTCTACATGTCTTTGATAAAAAAAAAATGTTTGGGTAAAAAAAAAAAAATGGTTTGGGTAAAAGTTATAGCGTTTACAAACTATGGTACAAAAATGTGAATTTCCGCTTTTTGAAGCAGCTCCGACTTTCTGAGCACCTGTCATGTTTCCTGAGGTTCTACAATGGCCAGACAGTACAAACACCCCACAAATGACCCCATTTCGGAAAGTAGACACCCTAAGGTATTCGCTGATGGGCATAGTGAGTTCATAGAACTTTTTATTTTTTGTCACAAGTTAGTGGAAAATGATCATTTTTTATTTATTTTTTCCTTACAAAGTCTCATATTCCACTAACTTGTGACAAAAAATAAAAACTTCTATGAACTCACTATGCCCATCAGCGAATACCTTGGGGTGTCTTCTTTCCAAAATGGGGTCACTTGTGGGGTAGTTATACTGCCCTGGCATTCTAGGGGCCCTAATGTGTGAGAAGTAGTTTGAAATCAAAATCTGTAAAAAATGTTCGGTGAAATCCGAAAGGTGCTCTTTGGAATGTGGGCCCCTTTGCCCACCTAGGCTGCAAAAAAGTGTCACACATGTGGTATCTCCGTACTCAGGAGAAGTTGGGCAATGTGTTTTGGGGTGTCATTTTACATATACCCATGCTGGGTGAGAGAAATATCTTGGCAAAAGACAACTTTTCCCATTTTTTTATACAAAGTTGGCATTTGACCAAGATATTTATCTCACCTAGCATGGGTATATGTAAAATGACACCCCAAAACACATGACGGAAGAAGTTGTGGGGTGAGCAGGACTCCCGCCACTTACTAACCTCACCTCACAACAGACAGAAGACGCAAGCAGAACCGCCGCACTTACTGGCCGGGAATGCCGGGACTCCTGCAGCGGCTCCTCCGCAGACTTCGCCCGTTTTCACATTCTTGAAGTAGAGGCTAGAGAAACCGATCGTCTCAAAAATTACCAGAGACGACAGGAGAGCGCCTCCTGCTGGCAGCTATGTGATTCAAAGCGGTGGAATTGCATTTCCAAAGTCAAGTAACTATATGGCCTCCACAGGACCGTGCAAACAGCGGGTCCGCGGTATAGGGGCACCAGCGGCGGGCGCACGGTTGATGCCCATACATTGTGGACCACAATTTGCAGTCCGCAGCACGGGCGCGATTGGCACATGGTTGTGTACATGAGGCCTATGGCCGTCTACATAGGTGGATGGTAACCGTAGCGCTGCAGCACACAGCTGTGAGGAGGAACATGTTCAGCACGCCTTTATCTTTATTTCACTAGGCAGGGACATAACTTGAATTCATGGGGACCCAGAAGAACCTAGGGTTGCCACCTTTTCTGACAAAAAACACAATTAGGGCTCATGCACACAGCGGTAGCCCGGTCCGCAATACACGGGTACTGGCCATGTGCACCCAGCATCACAGATGCGGACCCATTCACTTGAATGGGTGCGCAATCCGGAAGGTCGGCGAACGGAGGCATGGAATCCCTACGGAGTGCTTCTGTGGGGTTTCTGTCCGTGCCTCCGCACCGCATGCACTACTTTTTTGCGGTGTGCACCATCGGATGCGGATCGCAGACCCCATTTAAGTGAATGGGTCCGCATCTGCATACAGCAGCCCTACGGTCGTTGCAAGTGCATTGCGGACTGCAATTTAAGGTCCGCAGCACGGGCCCGGCCGGCACACGGCAAAGTGGGTGTGGTTTTAGCTTCACACGACTGATTTTGGCAATTTTTTTCTTTTGACACATCTTTTCAACCAATCAGTGGTTGCTTCAATATTAAGCTGATTTTTCAGCTTGAGGTTTCGGAAGCAGATCTGCGCCAAAAAAGGTGCAGAAAACGCATCAACTTACATGGAGCTGGGGGGGGTTTTCTGCTTCCTATTCATTTTAATGAGAGATTCAGCGCTAATTCTGCCCCAGAATAGGACATGCAAAACAAGAAGCAATAGAAATGAATGGGAGGCTGATTTTGAGGCAGAAATAATCAAAAATCGGCACCAAAAAACTCAGTGGGGCACATTTACTAAGGCTACTTTCACACTAGCGTTTTTGCTGGATCCGGCAGGGCTCAGCAAAAATGCTGCCGTTACTGATAATACAACCATCTGCATCCGTTATGAACGGATCCGGTTGTATTATCTTTAACCTGTTTAGGACATAGGGCGTACCGGTACACCCTGATTTCCCGGTCCTTAAGGACACAGGGCGTACGGGTACGTCCTATGTATTTCCGATCACCGGTGGTGATCGGAACAATGTGCCTGCTCAAATCATTGAGCAGGCACCTTGGCTAAATGCAAGGGTGCCTGCAAACCGCAGGTCAATTCCCCCCCCCCCCCGTGTCGACGATCGCCGCAAACCGCAGGTCAATTCAGACCTGCGGTTTTACCTTATGCGGCGGTGCCATCGGGTCCCCATGCGGCTGTAGGAGGGACCCGATGGCATGGAAGGCAGAGCGATGCCTTCCTTTGGCATCGCGCTGCCTTCCTGTGACGAGCCTGGGGTGATGGACCATGTGATCTGACATCACCACAGGTCCTTTAGCCGGCAGCTCATGATTAAAGAAGTAAGAAGAGATCGGCAGCTACGCGATCAAGAGGAGAATGTGAGTTAATTATTTTTTATTTATTTTTTTGTTTCAAAGGTATTTATTGAAGTTTTACACAATAAAGAGGTACAGAGCACAGTGTGTACATAGTAGAGGACAAATTGTCCAGTCAAATAAACAATCCAGACAAATAAAAAAAAAAAGGGTAAAAATAACATAATGTCAGGGGTAGCAATCAAGCAGTGATGCATCGGTTGGACTTCTTCTCAGGTGGCGTACGTTAGTAAGGAGGCCCACAAATCCATCCATCCCCCAGTTGCGTACAATACATACTGAGTCCTATCAAAGTTCTGGATAAAGAGAAAGATTAGCGGAATGGGGGGAGGACGACCAAGGCTCCCAGATCCTCCCGAATAGGGTAAATGTATCCGAAAGGATAGCTGTCAGCCGTTCAAATTGGTAAATCTTGTTGATCCTATCGGGTACTGCCTGGTAGTTCAGTGATAGGGAACGCCACTGGGAGGCAATATGGATCCTAGCAGCAAACAAAATATATTGGGTCAATTTAAATTTGGCGTTTGTCAACTTTGATGGCTTATCGCCCAAAAGAAAGACCGAGGGTGTAGGGGGGAGGGTGTGCCCCAACAGGGATGAAAGTAGATCGCTAATGCGACCCCACAACCTGGAGGCTATGGGAGATGTCCACCAGGTATGTAACATCGTACCCTCCTCTCCACAACCCCGGAAACAAATAGAAGGGACCTCTGGGTAGAAGTGGTGTAATTTTGCCGGCACTAGATATGTCCGATGAAGGATCTTGATTGAGGTCTCCGCCAGGGTGGTTTGCCATGACCCCTTGGAGAGCGTCTGGGAGCGTTGGTGCCATCTAGATACACTGGATTCCTCCAATAGATCAGCCTCCCACTCCAACATGTAACGTAGCTTGGAGTCTTCTGGGGGCACATTGAGGATAGTATAAATTCGGGACAGTAGACTCTGTTTATATAGAGAGAAAGACATTAGCCTTTCAAAAGGGGTATAATCAATCTTATGGGAACCATTTTTTAAGGATTGGAGAAATGAGAAAACTCTCCGGACATTAAACTGTTCCCGGACCGGTGGGGCAAATTTCTCCATGAATTATTTTTTATTTTTTTAACCCTCAATTGACCACCTACTAAGCATTCTGTATTAAAGAACCATGTTATAAGGGAAAATAATAACATCTACACAACACCGAACCCAAACCTGAACTTATGTGAAGAAGTTCGGGTCTGGGTACCACAGTCAGTTTTTTATCACGCGCTTGCAAAACGCATTGCACCCGCACGATAAAAACTGAACAACGGAACGCAATCGCATTCAAAACTGACTGCAATTGGGTACCTACTCACGCGAGTTTGCCGCAACGCATCCGGACCTTATTCGGACACGCTCGTGTGAACTCAGCCTTACTCATACAGCCAATGCATTCCAATACAGAAGTATTGGAATGCATTGTAAAAGGGATTAGACCCCCAAAAGTTGAAGTCCCAAAGTGGGACAAAGAAAAGTTTAAAAGTAAAGTTTTCCCCCCAAAAAATTTAAAGTTTCAAGTAAAAATAAACAAAAACGTAATTTTCCCCAAATAAAGTTAAAAAAATAGGGGGGAAAAAAAGTAGACATATTAGGTATCGCCGCGTCTGTATCGACCGGTTCTATAAACATATCACATGACCTAACCCCTCAGATGAACACCGTAAAAAATAAAAACTGTGCTAAATAAACCATTTTTTTGTCACCTTACATCACAAAAAGTACAACAGTAATCGATCAAAAAGGCGTATGCCCACCAAAATAGTACCAATCTAACCGTCACCTCATCTCGCAAAAAATGAGCCCCTACCTAAGACAATCGCCAAAAAACTAAAAAAACTATGGCTCAGAATATGGTGACACTAAAACATCATTTTTTTGTTTTAAAAAAGCTGTTATTGTGTAAAACTTAAAATTAAAAACTTAAATTAAAGTATACATATTAGGTATCGCCGTGTCCGTATCGACCGTCTCTATAAAAATATCACATGACCTAAACCCTCAGGTGAACACCGTAAAAAAAAAAGTGTAAAAAAAGCAATTTTTTGTCATCTTACATCACAAAAAGTGTAATAGCAAGCGATCAAAAAGTCATATGCACCCTAAAATAGTGCCAATCAAACATCACGCAAAAAATGAGATCCTACCTAAGATAATCGCCCAAAAACTGAAAAAACTATGGCTCTCAGACTATGGAGACACTAAAACATGATATTTTTTTTGTTTCAAAAATGAAATCATTGTGTAAAACTTACATAAATAAAATAAAGTATACATATTAGGTATCGCCGCGTCCGTAATAACCTGCTCTATAAAAATATCACATGACCTAACCCCTCAGGTGAACACCGTAAAAATAAAAATGGTGTTAAAAAAGCAATTTTTTGTCATCTTACATCACAAAAAGTGTAATAGCAAGCGATCAAAAAGTCATATGCACCCCAAAATAGTGCCAATCGAACCGTCATCTCATCCCACAAAAAATGAGACCCTACCTAAGATAATCGCCCAAAAAAAAACTATGGCTCTCAGACTATGGAGACACCAAAACATGATTTTTTTTGTTTAAAAAATGAAATCATTGTGTAAAACTTACATAAGTAAAAAAATTGTATACATATTGGGTATCGCCGCGTCCGTGACAACCTGCTCTATGAAAATACCACATGATCTTAAACTGTCAGATGAATAACAAAAAAAAAAATGTGCCAAAACAGCTATTTCTTGTTACCTTGCCTCACAAAAAGTGTAATATAGAGCAACCAAAAATCATATGTACCCTAAACTAGTACCAACAAAACTTCCACCCTATCCCATAGTTTCTAAAATGGGGCAACTTTTTTGGAGTTTCTACTCTAGGGGTGCATCAGGGGGGCTTCAAATGGGACATGGTGTCAAAAAAACAGTCCAGCAAAATCTGCTTGTATCTCTATTTTCCATT
The DNA here is from genome assembly GCF_905171765.1 of Bufo bufo. Taxonomy (NCBI): domain Eukaryota; kingdom Metazoa; phylum Chordata; class Amphibia; order Anura; family Bufonidae; genus Bufo; species Bufo bufo. The sequence goes on along the minus strand of NC_053397.1, from coordinate 144,378,270 downwards.
AATTCTTGTGGAACACGTAAAGGGTTAACAAAGTTTGTAAAATCAGTTTTGAATACCTTGAGGGGTGTAGTTTCTTACATGGGGTCACTTTTATGGAGTTTCTACTCTAGAGGTGCATCAGGGGGGCTTCAAATGGGACATGGTGTAAAAAAAAAAACAGTCCAGCAAAATCTGCCTTCCAAAACCGTATGGCATTCCTTTCCTTCTGCGCCCTGCAGTGTGCCCGTACAGCAGTTTACGACCACATATGGGGTGTTTCTGTTAACTACAGAATCAGGGCAATACATTTTGAGTTTTGTTTGGCTGTTAACCCTTGCTTTGTACTTGGAAAAAATATTAAAATGGAAAATCTGCCAAAAAAGTGAAATTTTTAAATTGTATCTCTATTTTCCATTATTTCTTTTGGAACACCTAAAGGGTTACCGACGTTTGTAAGCCTCACAAAGTGACTTCAGACCTGAACTGGTCCTTAAAGGGTTTCTACCACCAGAAATACTGTTATGTTGCTGACTGACATTAGCGATGCGCTAATGTCAGCACTACATAACAGTATGTTTCTGACATTTGTCCCTGCAGACGATTTTGTAAAATAACCACTTTTATAATATGCTAATGAGCCTCTAGGTGCTATGTGGGCGTAAAATCAGCACCTAGAGGCTCCGTCTACTCACCCTTTATCCCGCCCAGCTCTTGGTTCTGCCCGCCCCGCTCCTCTTGATTGATGTCACTGTTCCCGGAGCGGGCAGAACCAAGAGCTGGGCGAGATAAAGGGTGAGTGGACGGAGCCTCTAGGTGCTGATTTTACGCCCACATAGCACCTAGAGGCTCATTAGCATATTATAAAAGTGGTTATTTTACAAAAACGGCTGCAGGGACAAATGTCAGAAACATACTGTTATGTAGTGCTGACATTAGCACATCGCTAATGTCAGTCAGCTACATAACAGTATTTCTGGTGGTAGAAACCCTTTAAAAAGTTGGTTTTTGAAAATTTCGGAGAAATTTCAAGATTTACTTCTAAACTTCTAAGTCTTGTAACGTCCGCCAAAAATAAAATATCATTCCCAAAATGATCCTAACATGAAGTAGACATATGGGGAATGTAAAGTAATAACTATTTTTGTAGGTATTACTATGTATTATAGAAGTAGAGAAATTGAAACTTGGAAATTTGCTAATTTTTACAAGTTTTTGGCAAATTTTGTATTTTTTTTATAAATAAAAATGAATTTTTTTTTACTCCATTTTACCAGTGTCATGAAGTACAATATGTGATGAAAAAACTATCTCAGAATGGCCTGGATAAGTCAAAGCGTTTTAAAGTTATCAGCACTTAAAGTGACACTGGTCAGATTTGCCCTGTAAGCCTCTTACGTCATCCAGTGTACTGGCCGATATCCCGCCGACACATGCGCACTGTGATGACCATTGTGGGCAGCAGCATCATTCCATGCAGTGCGCATGCGCGGTCGGGATATAGGCCAGTACACTGGATGACGTAAGAGGCTTACAGGGCGGGCCAAGCAACAGGCTGGGGAGGGGTTATGTGAGAAGAAGGAAGAGCGGCCTGGGCACTTACAGCCCGAACGCCGCCCCTGGGCACTTTGCGAGACCTCATTTACATATGAATAAAACTCAGTTTTTGCCCCTGGTGAACATCCAAACAAAAAGACAAAGGTACCATTTGACTGATCTATAGTTATGCTATAGTGCTATGTAAGTGGTCTATAAGGGCAAATTGTGGTGACAGACTCCCTTTAACCACCTCAGCGCCCTTAGCTTAAACACCCTTAATGACCAGGCCACTTTTTACACTTCTGACCTACACTACTTTAACCGTTTATTGCTCGGTCATGCAACTTACCACCCAAATGAATTTTACCTCCTTTTCTTCTCACTAATAGAGCTTTCATTTGGTGGTATTTCATTGCTGCTGACATTTTTACTTTTTTTGTTATTAATCGAAATTTAACGATTTTTTTTGCAAAAAAATGACATTTTTCACTTTCAGTTGTAAAATTTTGCAAAAAAAACGACATCCATATATAAATTTTTCTCTAAATTTATTGTTCTACATGTCTTTGATAAAAAAAAAATGTTTGGGTAAAAAAAAAAAAATGGTTTGGGTAAAAGTTATAGCGTTTACAAACTATGGTACAAAAATGTGAATTTCCGCTTTTTGAAGCAGCTCCGACTTTCTGAGCACCTGTCATGTTTCCTGAGGTTCTACAATGGCCAGACAGTACAAACACCCCACAAATGACCCCATTTCGGAAAGTAGACACCCTAAGGTATTCGCTGATGGGCATAGTGAGTTCATAGAACTTTTTATTTTTTGTCACAAGTTAGTGGAAAATGATCATTTTTTATTTATTTTTTCCTTACAAAGTCTCATATTCCACTAACTTGTGACAAAAAATAAAAACTTCTATGAACTCACTATGCCCATCAGCGAATACCTTGGGGTGTCTTCTTTCCAAAATGGGGTCACTTGTGGGGTAGTTATACTGCCCTGGCATTCTAGGGGCCCTAATGTGTGAGAAGTAGTTTGAAATCAAAATCTGTAAAAAATGTTCGGTGAAATCCGAAAGGTGCTCTTTGGAATGTGGGCCCCTTTGCCCACCTAGGCTGCAAAAAAGTGTCACACATGTGGTATCTCCGTACTCAGGAGAAGTTGGGCAATGTGTTTTGGGGTGTCATTTTACATATACCCATGCTGGGTGAGAGAAATATCTTGGCAAAAGACAACTTTTCCCATTTTTTTATACAAAGTTGGCATTTGACCAAGATATTTATCTCACCTAGCATGGGTATATGTAAAATGACACCCCAAAACACATGACGGAAGAAGTTGTGGGGTGAGCAGGACTCCCGCCACTTACTAACCTCACCTCACAACAGACAGAAGACGCAAGCAGAACCGCCGCACTTACTGGCCGGGAATGCCGGGACTCCTGCAGCGGCTCCTCCGCAGACTTCGCCCGTTTTCACATTCTTGAAGTAGAGGCTAGAGAAACCGATCGTCTCAAAAATTACCAGAGACGACAGGAGAGCGCCTCCTGCTGGCAGCTATGTGATTCAAAGCGGTGGAATTGCATTTCCAAAGTCAAGTAACTATATGGCCTCCACAGGACCGTGCAAACAGCGGGTCCGCGGTATAGGGGCACCAGCGGCGGGCGCACGGTTGATGCCCATACATTGTGGACCACAATTTGCAGTCCGCAGCACGGGCGCGATTGGCACATGGTTGTGTACATGAGGCCTATGGCCGTCTACATAGGTGGATGGTAACCGTAGCGCTGCAGCACACAGCTGTGAGGAGGAACATGTTCAGCACGCCTTTATCTTTATTTCACTAGGCAGGGACATAACTTGAATTCATGGGGACCCAGAAGAACCTAGGGTTGCCACCTTTTCTGACAAAAAACACAATTAGGGCTCATGCACACAGCGGTAGCCCGGTCCGCAATACACGGGTACTGGCCATGTGCACCCAGCATCACAGATGCGGACCCATTCACTTGAATGGGTGCGCAATCCGGAAGGTCGGCGAACGGAGGCATGGAATCCCTACGGAGTGCTTCTGTGGGGTTTCTGTCCGTGCCTCCGCACCGCATGCACTACTTTTTTGCGGTGTGCACCATCGGATGCGGATCGCAGACCCCATTTAAGTGAATGGGTCCGCATCTGCATACAGCAGCCCTACGGTCGTTGCAAGTGCATTGCGGACTGCAATTTAAGGTCCGCAGCACGGGCCCGGCCGGCACACGGCAAAGTGGGTGTGGTTTTAGCTTCACACGACTGATTTTGGCAATTTTTTTCTTTTGACACATCTTTTCAACCAATCAGTGGTTGCTTCAATATTAAGCTGATTTTTCAGCTTGAGGTTTCGGAAGCAGATCTGCGCCAAAAAAGGTGCAGAAAACGCATCAACTTACATGGAGCTGGGGGGGGTTTTCTGCTTCCTATTCATTTTAATGAGAGATTCAGCGCTAATTCTGCCCCAGAATAGGACATGCAAAACAAGAAGCAATAGAAATGAATGGGAGGCTGATTTTGAGGCAGAAATAATCAAAAATCGGCACCAAAAAACTCAGTGGGGCACATTTACTAAGGCTACTTTCACACTAGCGTTTTTGCTGGATCCGGCAGGGCTCAGCAAAAATGCTGCCGTTACTGATAATACAACCATCTGCATCCGTTATGAACGGATCCGGTTGTATTATCTTTAACCTGTTTAGGACATAGGGCGTACCGGTACACCCTGATTTCCCGGTCCTTAAGGACACAGGGCGTACGGGTACGTCCTATGTATTTCCGATCACCGGTGGTGATCGGAACAATGTGCCTGCTCAAATCATTGAGCAGGCACCTTGGCTAAATGCAAGGGTGCCTGCAAACCGCAGGTCAATTCCCCCCCCCCCCCGTGTCGACGATCGCCGCAAACCGCAGGTCAATTCAGACCTGCGGTTTTACCTTATGCGGCGGTGCCATCGGGTCCCCATGCGGCTGTAGGAGGGACCCGATGGCATGGAAGGCAGAGCGATGCCTTCCTTTGGCATCGCGCTGCCTTCCTGTGACGAGCCTGGGGTGATGGACCATGTGATCTGACATCACCACAGGTCCTTTAGCCGGCAGCTCATGATTAAAGAAGTAAGAAGAGATCGGCAGCTACGCGATCAAGAGGAGAATGTGAGTTAATTATTTTTTATTTATTTTTTTGTTTCAAAGGTATTTATTGAAGTTTTACACAATAAAGAGGTACAGAGCACAGTGTGTACATAGTAGAGGACAAATTGTCCAGTCAAATAAACAATCCAGACAAATAAAAAAAAAAAGGGTAAAAATAACATAATGTCAGGGGTAGCAATCAAGCAGTGATGCATCGGTTGGACTTCTTCTCAGGTGGCGTACGTTAGTAAGGAGGCCCACAAATCCATCCATCCCCCAGTTGCGTACAATACATACTGAGTCCTATCAAAGTTCTGGATAAAGAGAAAGATTAGCGGAATGGGGGGAGGACGACCAAGGCTCCCAGATCCTCCCGAATAGGGTAAATGTATCCGAAAGGATAGCTGTCAGCCGTTCAAATTGGTAAATCTTGTTGATCCTATCGGGTACTGCCTGGTAGTTCAGTGATAGGGAACGCCACTGGGAGGCAATATGGATCCTAGCAGCAAACAAAATATATTGGGTCAATTTAAATTTGGCGTTTGTCAACTTTGATGGCTTATCGCCCAAAAGAAAGACCGAGGGTGTAGGGGGGAGGGTGTGCCCCAACAGGGATGAAAGTAGATCGCTAATGCGACCCCACAACCTGGAGGCTATGGGACATGTCCACCAGGTATGTAACATCGTACCCTCCTCTCCACAACCCCGGAAACAAATAGAAGGGACCTCTGGGTAGAAGTGGTGTAATTTTGCCGGCACTAGATATGTCCGATGAAGGATCTTGATTGAGGTCTCCGCCAGGGTGGTTTGCCATGACCCCTTGGAGAGCGTCTGGGAGCGTTGGTGCCATCTAGATACACTGGATTCCTCCAATAGATCAGCCTCCCACTCCAACATGTAACGTAGCTTGGAGTCTTCTGGGGGCACATTGAGGATAGTATAAATCCGGGACAGTAGACTCTGTTTATATAGAGAGAAAGACATTAGCCTTTCAAAAGGGGTATAATCAATCTTATGGGAACCATTTTTTAAGGATTGGAGAAATGAGAAAACTCTCCGGACATTAAACTGTTCCCGGACCGGTGGGGCAAATTTCTCCATGAATTATTTTTTATTTTTTTAACCCTCAATTGACCACCTACTAAGCATTCTGTATTAAAGAACCATGTTATAAGGGAAAATAATAACATCTACACAACACCGAACCCAAACCTGAACTTATGTGAAGAAGTTCGGGTCTGGGTACCACAGTCAGTTTTTTATCACGCGCTTGCAAAACGCATTGCACCCGCACGATAAAAACTGAACAACGGAACGCAATCGCATTCAAAACTGACTGCAATTGGGTACCTACTCACGCGAGTTTGCCGCAACGCATCCGGACCTTATTCGGACACGCTCGTGTGAACTCAGCCTTACTCATACAGCCAATGCATTCCAATACAGAAGTATTGGAATGCATTGTAAAAGGGATTAGACCCCCAAAAGTTGAAGTCCCAAAGTGGGACAAAGAAAAGTTTAAAAGTAAAGTTTTCCCCCCAAAAAATTTAAAGTTTCAAGTAAAAATAAACAAAAACGTAATTTTCCCCAAATAAAGTTAAAAAAATAGGGGGGAAAAAAAGTAGACATATTAGGTATCGCCGCGTCTGTATCGACCGGTTCTATAAACATATCACATGACCTAACCCCTCAGATGAACACCGTAAAAAATAAAAACTGTGCTAAATAAACCATTTTTTTGTCACCTTACATCACAAAAAGTACAACAGTAATCGATCAAAAAGGCGTATGCCCACCAAAATAGTACCAATCTAACCGTCACCTCATCTCGCAAAAAATGAGCCCCTACCTAAGACAATCGCTAAAAAACTAAAAAAACTATGGCTCAGAATATGGTGACACTAAAACATCATTTTTTTGTTTTAAAAAAGCTGTTATTGTGTAAAACTTAAAATTAAAAACTTAAATTAAAGTATACATATTAGGTATCGCCGTGTCCGTATCGACCGTCTCTATAAAAATATCACATGACCTAAACCCTCAGGTGAACACCGTAAAAAAAAAAGTGTAAAAAAAGCAATTTTTTGTCATCTTACATCACAAAAAGTGTAATAGCAAGCGATCAAAAAGTCATATGCACCCTAAAATAGTGCCAATCAAACATCACGCAAAAAATGAGATCCTACCTAAGATAATCGCCCAAAAACTGAAAAAACTATGGCTCTCAGACTATGGAGACACTAAAACATGATATTTTTTTTGTTTCAAAAATGAAATCATTGTGTAAAACTTACATAAATAAAATAAAGTATACATATTAGGTATCGCCGCGTCCGTAATAACCTGCTCTATAAAAATATCACATGACCTAACCCCTCAGGTGAACACCGTAAAAATAAAAATGGTGTTAAAAAAGCAATTTTTTGTCATCTTACATCACAAAAAGTGTAATAGCAAGCGATCAAAAAGTCATATGCACCCCAAAATAGTGCCAATCGAACCGTCATCTCATCCCACAAAAAATGAGACCCTACCTAAGATAATCGCCCAAAAAAAAACTATGGCTCTCAGACTATGGAGACACCAAAACATGATTTTTTTTGTTTAAAAAATGAAATCATTGTGTAAAACTTACATAAGTAAAAAAATTGTATACATATTGGGTATCGCCGCGTCCGTGACAACCTGCTCTATGAAAATACCACATGATCTTAAACTGTCAGATGAATAACAAAAAAAAAAATGTGCCAAAACAGCTATTTCTTGTTACCTTGCCTCACAAAAAGTGTAATATAGAGCAACCAAAAATCATATGTACCCTAAACTAGTACCAACAAAACTTCCACCCTATCCCATAGTTTCTAAAATGGGGCAACTTTTTTGGAGTTTCTACTCTAGGGGTGCATCAGGGGGGCTTCAAATGGGACATGGTGTCAAAAAAACAGTCCAGCAAAATCTGCTTGTATCTCTATTTTCCATTAATTCTTGTGGAACACGTAAAGGGTTAACAAAGTTTGTAAAATCAGTTTTGAATACCTTGAGGGGTGTAGTTTCTTACATGGGGTCACTTTTATGGAGTTTCTACTCTAGAGGTGCATCAGGGGGGCTTCAAATGGGACATGGTGTAAAAAAAAAAACAGTCCAGCAAAATCTGCCTTCCAAAACCGTATGGCATTCCTTTCCTTCTGCGCCCTGCAGTGTGCCCGTACAGCAGTTTACGACCACATATGGGGTGTTTCTGTTAACTACAGAATCAGGGCAATACATTTTGAGTTTTGTTTGGCTGTTAACCCTTGCTTTGTACTTGGAAAAAATATTAAAATGGAAAATCTGCCAAAAAAGTGAAATTTTTAAATTGTATCTCTATTTTCCATTATTTCTTTTGGAACACCTAAAGGGTTACCGACGTTTGTAAGCCTCACAAAGTGACTTCAGACCTGAACTGGTCCTTAAAGGGTTTCTACCACCAGAAATACTGTTATGTTGCTGACTGACATTAGCGATGCGCTAATGTCAGCACTACATAACAGTATGTTTCTGACATTTGTCCCTGCAGACGATTTTGTAAAATAACCACTTTTATAATATGCTAATGAGCCTCTAGGTGCTATGTGGGCGTAAAATCAGCACCTAGAGGCTCCGTCTACTCACCCTTTATCCCGCCCAGCTCTTGGTTCTGCCCGCCCCGCTCCTCTTGATTGATGTCACTGTTCCCGGAGCGGGCAGAACCAAGAGCTGGGCGAGATAAAGGGTGAGTGGACGGAGCCTCTAGGTGCTGATTTTACGCCCACATAGCACCTAGAGGCTCATTAGCATATTATAAAAGTGGTTATTTTACAAAAACGGCTGCAGGGACAAATGTCAGAAACATACTGTTATGTAGTGCTGACATTAGCACATCGCTAATGTCAGTCAGCTACATAACAGTATTTCTGGTGGTAGAAACCCTTTAAAAAGTTGGTTTTTGAAAATTTCGGAGAAATTTCAAGATTTACTTCTAAACTTCTAAGTCTTGTAACGTCCGCCAAAAATAAAATATCATTCCCAAAATGATCCTAACATGAAGTAGACATATGGGGAATGTAAAGTAATAACTATTTTTGTAGGTATTACTATGTATTATAGAAGTAGAGAAATTGAAACTTGGAAATTTGCTAATTTTTACAAGTTTTTGGCAAATTTTGTATTTTTTTTATAAATAAAAATGAATTTTTTTTTACTCCATTTTACCAGTGTCATGAAGTACAATATGTGATGAAAAAACTATCTCAGAATGGCCTGGATAAGTCAAAGCGTTTTAAAGTTATCAGCACTTAAAGTGACACTGGTCAGATTTGCCCTGTAAGCCTCTTACGTCATCCAGTGTACTGGCCGATATCCCGCCGACACATGCGCACTGTGATGACCATTGTGGGCAGCAGCATCATTCCATGCAGTGCGCATGCGCGGTCGGGATATAGGCCAGTACACTGGATGACGTAAGAGGCTTACAGGGCGGGCCAAGCAACAGGCTGGGGAGGGGTTATGTGAGAAGAAGGAAGAGCGGCCTGGGCACTTACAGCCCGAACGCCGCCCCTGGGCACTTTGCGAGACCTCATTTACATATGAATAAAACTCAGTTTTTGCCCCTGGTGAACATCCAAACAAAAAGACAAAGGTACCATTTGACTGATCTATAGTTATGCTATAGTGCTATGTAAGTGGTCTATAAGGGCAAATTGTGGTGACAGACTCCCTTTAACCACCTCAGCGCCCTTAGCTTAAACACCCTTAATGACCAGGCCACTTTTTACACTTCTGACCTACACTACTTTAACCGTTTATTGCTCGGTCATGCAACTTACCACCCAAATGAATTTTACCTCCTTTTCTTCTCACTAATAGAGCTTTCATTTGGTGGTATTTCATTGCTGCTGACATTTTTACTTTTTTTGTTATTAATCGAAATTTAACGATTTTTTTTGCAAAAAAATGACATTTTTCACTTTCAGTTGTAAAATTTTGCAAAAAAAACGACATCCATATATAAATTTTTCTCTAAATTTATTGTTCTACATGTCTTTGATAAAAAAAAAATGTTTGGGTAAAAAAAAAAAAATGGTTTGGGTAAAAGTTATAGCGTTTACAAACTATGGTACAAAAATGTGAATTTCCGCTTTTTGAAGCAGCTCCGACTTTCTGAGCACCTGTCATGTTTCCTGAGGTTCTACAATGGCCAGACAGTACAAACACCCCACAAATGACCCCATTTCGGAAAGTAGACACCCTAAGGTATTCGCTGATGGGCATAGTGAGTTCATAGAACTTTTTATTTTTTGTCACAAGTTAGTGGAAAATGATCATTTTTTATTTTTTTTTTCCTTACAAAGTCTCATATTCCACTAACTTGTGACAAAAAATAAAAACTTCTATGAACTCACTATGCCCATCAGCGAATACCTTGGGGTGTCTTCTTTCCAAAATGGGGTCACTTGTGGGGTAGTTATACTGCCCTGGCATTCTAGGGGCCCTAATGTGTGAGAAGTAGTTTGAAATCAAAATCTGTAAAAAATGTTCGGTGAAATCCGAAAGGTGCTCTTTGGAATGTGGGCCCCTTTGCCCACCTAGGCTGCAAAAAAGTGTCACACATGTGGTATCTCCGTACTCAGGAGAAGTTGGGCAATGTGTTTTGGGGTGTCATTTTACATATACCCATGCTGGGTGAGAGAAATATCTTGGCAAAAGACAACTTTTCCCATTTTTTTATACAAAGTTGGCATTTGACCAAGATATTTATCTCACCCAGCATGGGTATATGTAAAATGACACCCCAAAACACATGACGGAAGAAGTTGTGGGGTGAGCAGGACTCCCGCCACTTACTAACCTCACCTCACAACAGACAGAAGACGCAAGCAGAACCGCCGCACTTACTGGCCGGGAATGCCGGGACTCCTGCAGCGGCTCCTCCGCAGACTTCGCCCGTTTTCACATTCTTGAAGTAGAGGCTAGAGAAACCGATCGTCTCAAAAATTACCAGAGACGACAGGAGAGCGCCTCCTGCTGGCAGCTATGTGATTCAAAGCGGTGGAATTGCATTTCCAAAGTCAAGTAACTATATGGCCTCCACAGGACCGTGCAAACAGCGGGTCCGCGGTATAGGGGCACCAGCGGCGGGCGCACGGTTGATGCCCATGCATTGTGGACCACAATTTGCAGTCCGCAGCACGGGCGCGATTGGCACATGGTTGTGTACATGAGGCCTATGGCCGTCTACATAGGTGGATGGTAACCGTAGCGCTGCAGCACACAGCTGTGAGGAGGAACATGTTCAGCACGCCTTTATCTTTATTTCACTAGGCAGGGACATAACTTGAATTCATGGGGACCCAGAAGAACCTAGGGTTGCCACCTTTTCTGACAAAAAACACAATTAGGGCTCATGCACACAGCGGTAGCCCGGTCCGCAATACACGGGTACTGGCCATGTGCACCCAGCATCACAGATGCGGACCCATTCACTTGAATGGGTGCGCAATCCGGAAGGTCGGCGAACGGAGGCATGGAATCCCTACGGAGTGCTTCTGTGGGGTTTCTGTCCGTGCCTCCGCACCGCATGCACTACTTTTTTGCGGTGTGCACCATCGGATGCGGATCGCAGACCCCATTTAAGTGAATGGGTCCGCATCTGCATACAGCAGCCCTACGGTCGTTGCAAGTGCATTGCGGACTGCAATTTAAGGTCCGCAGCACGGGCCCGGCCGGCACACGGCAAAGTGGGTGTGGTTTTAGCTTCACACGACTGATTTTGGCAATTTTTTTCTTTTGACACATCTTTTCAACCAATCAGTGGTTGCTTCAATATTAAGCTGATTTTTCAGCTTGAGGTTTCGGAAGCAGATCTGCGCCAAAAAAGGTGCAGAAAACGCATCAACTTACATGGAGCTGGGGGGGGTTTTCTGCTTCCTATTCATTTTAATGAGAGATTCAGCGCTAATTCTGCCCCAGAATAGGACATGCAAAACAAGAAGCAATAGAAATGAATGGGAGGCTGATTTTGAGGCAGAAATAATCAAAAATCGGCACCAAAAAACTCAGTGGGGCACATTTACTAAGGCTACTTTCACACTAGCGTTTTTGCTGGATCCGGCAGGGCTCAGCAAAAATGCTGCCGTTACTGATAATACAACCATCTGCATCCGTTATGAACGGATCCGGTTGTATTATCTTTAACCTGTTTAGGACATAGGGCGTACCGGTACACCCTGATTTCCCGGTCCTTAAGGACACAGGGCGTACGGGTACGTCCTATGTATTTCCGATCACCGGTGGTGATCGGAACAATGTGCCTGCTCAAATCATTGAGCAGGCACCTTGGCTAAATGCAAGGGTGCCTGCAAACCGCAGGTCAATTTCCCCCCCCCGTGTCGACGATCGCCGCAAACCGCAGGTCAATTCAGACCTGCGGTTTTACCTTATGCGGCGGTGCCATCGGGTCCCCATGCGGCTGTAGGAGGGACCCGATGGCATGGAAGGCAGCGCGATGCCTTCCTTTGGCATCGCGCTGCCTTCCTGTGACGAGCCTGGGGTGATGGACCATGTGATCTGACATCACCACAGGTCCTTTAGCCGGCAGCTCATGATTAAAGAAGTAAGAAGAGATCGGCAGCTACGCGATCAAGAGGAGAATGTGAGTTAATTATTTTTTATTTATTTTTTTGTTTCAAAGGTATTTATTGAAGTTTTACACAATAAAGAGGTACAGAGCACAGTGTGTACATAGTAGAGGACAAATTGTCCAGTCAAATAAACAATCCAGACAAATAAAAAAAAAAAGGGTAAAAATAACATAATGTCAGGGGTAGCAATCAAGCAGTGATGCATCGGTTGGACTTCTTCTCAGGTGGCGTACGTTAGTAAGGAGGCCCACAAATCCATCCATCCCCCAGTTGCGTACAATACATACTGAGTCCTATCAAAGTTCTGGATAAAGAGAAAGATTAGCGGAATGGGGGGAGGACGACCAAGGCTCCCAGATCCTCCCGAATAGGGTAAATGTATCCGAAAGGATAGCTGTCAGCCGTTCAAATTGGTAAATCTTGTTGATCCTATCGGGTACTGCCTGGTAGTTCAGTGATAGGGAACGCCACTGGGAGGCAATATGGATCCTAGCAGCAAACAAAATATATTGGGTCAATTTAAATTTGGCGTTTGTCAACTTTGATGGCTTATCGCCCAAAAGAAAGACCGAGGGTGTAGGGGGGAGGGTGTGCCCCAACAGGGATGAAAGTAGATCGCTAATGCGACCCCACAACCTGGAGGCTATGGGACATGTCCACCAGGTATGTAACATCGTACCCTCCTCTCCACAACCCCGGAAACAAATAGAAGGGACCTCTGGGTAGAAGTGGTGTAATTTTGCCGGCACTAGATATGTCCGATGAAGGATCTTGATTGAGGTCTCCGCCAGGGTGGTTTGCCATGACCCCTTGGAGAGCGTCTGGGAGCGTTGGTGCCATCTAGATACACTGGATTCCTCCAATAGATCAGCCTCCCACTCCAACATGTAACGTAGCTTGGAGTCTTCTGGGGGCACATTGAGGATAGTATAAATTCGGGACAGTAGACTCTGTTTATATAGAGAGAAAGACATTAGCCTTTCAAAAGGGGTATAATCAATCTTATGGGAACCATTTTTTAAGGATTGGAGAAATGAGAAAACTCTCCGGACATTAAACTGTTCCCGGACCGGTGGGGCAAATTTCTCCATGAATTATTTTTTATTTTTTTAACCCTCAATTGACCACCTACTAAGCATTCTGTATTAAAGAACCATGTTATAAGGGAAAATAATAACATCTACACAACACCGAACCCAAACCTGAACTTATGTGAAGAAGTTCGGGTCTGGGTACCACAGTCAGTTTTTTATCACGCGCTTGCAAAACGCATTGCACCCGCACGATAAAAACTGAACAACGGAACGCAATCGCATTCAAAACTGACTGCAATTGGGTACCTACTCACGCGAGTTTGCCGCAACGCATCCGGACCTTATTCGGACACGCTCGTGTGAACTCAGCCTTACTCATACAGCCAATGCATTCCAATACAGAAGTATTGGAATGCATTGTAAAAGGGATTAGACCCCCAAAAGTTGAAGTCCCAAAGTGGGACAAAGAAAAGTTTAAAAGTAAAGTTTTCCCCCCAAAAAATTTAAAGTTTCAAGTAAAAATAAACAAAAACGTAATTTTCCCCAAATAAAGTTAAAAAAATAGGGGGGAAAAAAAGTAGACATATTAGGTATCGCCGCGTCTGTATCGACCGGTTCTATAAACATATCACATGACCTAACCCCTCAGATGAACACCGTAAAAAATAAAAACTGTGCTAAATAAACCATTTTTTTGTCACCTTACATCACAAAAAGTACAACAGTAATCGATCAAAAAGGCGTATGCCCACCAAAATAGTACCAATCTAACCGTCACCTCATCTCGCAAAAAATGAGCCCCTACCTAAGACAATCGCCAAAAAACTAAAAAAACTATGGCTCAGAATATGGTGACACTAAAACATCATTTTTTTGTTTTAAAAAAGCTGTTATTGTGTAAAACTTAAAATTAAAAACTTAAATTAAAGTATACATATTAGGTATCGCCGTGTCCGTATCGACCGTCTCTATAAAAATATCACATGACCTAAACCCTCAGGTGAACACCGTAAAAAAAAAAGTGTAAAAAAAGCAATTTTTTGTCATCTTACATCACAAAAAGTGTAATAGCAAGCGATCAAAAAGTCATATGCACCCTAAAATAGTGCCAATCAAACATCACGCAAAAAATGAGATCCTACCTAAGATAATCGCCCAAAAACTGAAAAAACTATGGCTCTCAGACTATGGAGACACTAAAACATGATATTTTTTTTGTTTCAAAAATGAAATCATTGTGTAAAACTTACATAAATAAAATAAAGTATACATATTAGGTATCGCCGCGTCCGTAATAACCTGCTCTATAAAAATATCACATGACCTAACCCCTCAGGTGAACACCGTAAAAATAAAAATGGTGTTAAAAAAGCAATTTTTTGTCATCTTACATCACAAAAAGTGTAATAGCAAGCGATCAAAAAGTCATATGCACCCCAAAATAGTGCCAATCGAACCGTCATCTCATCCCACAAAAAATGAGACCCTACCTAAGATAATCGCCCAAAAAAAAAACTATGGCTCTCAGACTATGGAGACACCAAAACATGATTTTTTTAGTTTAAAAAATGAAATCATTGTGTAAAACTTACATAAGTAAAAAAATTGTATACATATTGGGTATCGCCGCGTCCGTGACAACCTGCTCTATGAAAATACCACATGATCTTAAACTGTCAGATGAATAACAAAAAAAAAAATGTGCCAAAACAGCTATTTCTTGTTACCTTGCCTCACAAAAAGTGTAATATAGAGCAACCAAAAATCATATGTACCCTAAACTAGTACCAACAAAACTTCCACCCTATCCCATAGTTTCTAAAATGGGGCAACTTTTTTGGAGTTTCTACTCTAGGGGTGCATCAGGGGGGCTTCAAATGGGACATGGTGTCAAAAAAACAGTCCAGCAAAATCTGCTTGTATCTCTATTTTCCATTAATTCTTGTGGAACACGTAAAGGGTTAACAAAGTTTGTAAAATCAGTTTTGAATACCTTGAGGGGTGTAGTTTCTTACATGGGGTCACTTTTATGGAGTTTCTACTCTAGAGGTGCATCAGGGGGGCTTCAAATGGGACATGGTGTAAAAAAAAAAACAGTCCAGCAAAATCTGCCTTCCAAAACCGTATGGCATTCCTTTCCTTCTGCGCCCTGCAGTGTGCCCGTACAGCAGTTTACGACCACATATGGGGTGTTTCTGTTAACTACAGAATCAGGGCAATACATTTTGAGTTTTGTTTGGCTGTTAACCCTTGCTTTGTACTTGGAAAAAATATTAAAATGGAAAATCTGCCAAAAAAGTGAAATTTTTAAATTGTATCTCTATTTTCCATTATTTCTTTTGGAACACCTAAAGGGTTACCGACGTTTGTAAGCCTCACAAAGTGACTTCAGACCTGAACTGGTCCTTAAAGGGTTTCTACCACCAGAAATACTGTTATGTTGCTGACTGACATTAGCGATGCGCTAATGTCAGCACTACATAACAGTATGTTTCTGACATTTGTCCCTGCAGACGATTTTGTAAAATAACCACTTTTATAATATGCTAATGAGCCTCTAGGTGCTATGTGGGCGTAAAATCAGCACCTAGAGGCTCCGTCTACTCACCCTTTATCCCGCCCAGCTCTTGGTTCTGCCCGCCCCGCTCCTCTTGATTGATGTCACTGTTCCCGGGGCGGGCAGAACCAAGAGCTGGGCGAGATAAAGGGTGAGTGGACGGAGCCTCTAGGTGCTGATTTTACGCCCACATAGCACCTAGAGGCTCATTAGCATATTATAAAAGTGGTTATTTTACAAAAACGGCTGCAGGGACAAATGTCAGAAACATACTGTTATGTAGTGCTGACATTAGCACATCGCTAATGTCAGTCAGCTACATAACAGTATTTCTGGTGGTAGAAACCCTTTAAAAAGTTGGTTTTTGAAAATTTCTGAGAAATTTCAAGATTTACTTCTAAACTTCTAAGTCTTGTAACGTCCGCCAAAAATAAAATATCATTCCCAAAATGATCCTAACATGAAGTAGACATATGGGGAATGTAAAGTAATAACTATTTTTGTAGGTATTACTATGTATTATTGAAGTAGAGAAATTGAAACTTGGAAATTTGCTAATTTTTACAAGTTTTTGGCAAATTTTGTATTTTTTTTATAAATAAAAATGAATTTTTTTTTACTCCATTTTACCAGTGTCATGAAGTACAATATGTGATGAAAAAACTATCTCAGAATGGCCTGGATAAGTCAAAGCGTTTTAAAGTTATCAGCACTTAAAGTGACACTGGTCAGATTTGCCCTGTAAGCCTCTTACGTCATCCAGTGTACTGGCCGATATCCCGCCGGCACATGCGCACTGTGATGACCATTGTGGGCAGCAGCATCATTCCATGCAGTGCGCATGCGCGGTCGGGATATAGGCCAGTACACTGGATGACGTAAGAGGCTTACAGGGCGGGCCAAGCAACAGGCTGGGGAGGGGTTATGTGAGAAGAAGGAAGAGCGGCCTGGGCACTTACAGCCCGAACGCCGCCCCCTGGGCACTTTGCGAGACCTCATTTACATATGAATAAAACTCAGTTTTTGCCCCTGGTGAACATCCAAACAAAAAGACAAAGGTACCATTTGACTGATCTATAGTTATGCTATAGTGCTATGTAAGTGGTCTATAAGGGCAAATTGTGGTGACAGACTCCCTTTAACCACCTCAGCGCCCTTAGCTTAAACACCCTTAATGACCAGGCCACTTTTTACACTTCTGACCTACACTACTTTAACCGTTTATTGCTCGGTCATGCAACTTACCACCCAAATGAATTTTACCTCCTTTTCTTCTCACTAATAGAGCTTTCATTTGGTGGTATTTCATTGCTGCTGACATTTTTACTTTTTTTGTTATTAATCGAAATTTAACGATTTTTTTTTGCAAAAAAATGACATTTTTCACTTTCAGTTGTAAAATTTTGCAAAAAAAACGACATCCATATATAAATTTTTCTCTAAATTTATTGTTCTACATGTCTTTGATAAAAAAAAAATGTTTGGGTAAAAAAAAAAAATGGTTTGGGTAAAAGTTATAGCGTTTACAAACTATGGTACAAAAATGTGAATTTCCGCTTTTTGAAGCAGCTCCGACTTTCTGAGCACCTGTCATGTTTCCTGAGGTTCTACAATGGCCAGACAGTACAAACACCCCACAAATGACCCCATTTCGGAAAGTAGACACCCTAAGGTATTCGCTGATGGGCATAGTGAGTTCATAGAACTTTTTATTTTTTGTCACAAGTTAGTGGAAAATGATCATTTTTTATTTTTTTTTTCCTTACAAAGTCTCATATTCCACTAACTTGTGACAAAAAATAAAAAGTTCTATGAACTCACTATGCCCATCAGCGAATACCTTAGGGTGTCTACTTTCCGAAATGGGGTCACTTGTGGGGTAGTTATACTGCCCTGGCATTCTAGGGGCCCTAATGTGTGAGAAGTAGTTTGAAATCAAAATCTGTAAAAAATGTTCGGTGAAATCCGAAAGGTGCTCTTTGGAATGTGGGCCCCTTTGCCCACCTAGGCTGCAAAAAAGTGTCACACATGTGGTATCTCCGTACTCAGGAGAAGTTGGGCAATGTGTTTTGGGGTGTCATTTTACATATACCCATGCTGGGTGAGAGAAATATCTTGGCAAAAGACAACTTTTCCCATTTTTTTATACAAAGTTGGCATTTGACCAAGATATTTATCTCACCCAGCATGGGTATATGTAAAATGACACCCCAAAACACATTGCCCAACTTCTCCTGAGTACGGAGATACCACATGTGTGACACTTTTTTGCAGCCTAGGTGGGCAAAGGGGCCCACATTCCAAAGAGCACCTTTCGGATTTCACCGGCCATTTTTTACAGATTTTGATTTCAAACTACTTACCACACATTTGGGCCCCTAGAATGCCAGGGCAGTATAACTACCCCACAAGTGACCCCATTTTGGAAAGAAGACACCCCAAGGTATTCCGTGAGGGGCATGGCGAGTTCCTAGAATTTTTTATTTTTTGTCACAAGTTAGCGGAAAATGATGTTTTTGTTTTTTTTTGTTTTTTTTCTTACAAAGTCTCATATTCCACTAACTTGTGACAAAAAATAAAAACTTCCATGAACTCACTATGCCCATCAGCGAATGCCCACCTAGGCTGCAAAAAAGTGTCACACATCTGGTATCCCCGTACTCAGGAGAAGTTGGGCAATGTGTTTTGGGGTGTCATTTTACATATACCCATGCTGGGTGAGATAAATATCTCGGTCAAATGCCAACTTTGTATAAAAAAAATGGGAAAAGTTGTCTTTTGCCAAGATATTTCTCTCACCCAGCATGGGTATATGTAAAAAGACACCCCAAACCACATTGCCCAACTTCTCCTGAGTACGGGGATACCACATGTGTGACACTTTTTTGCAGCCTAGGTGGGCAAAGGGGCCCACACTCCAAAGAGCACCTTTCGGATTTCACCGGCCATTTTTTACAGATTTTGATTTCAAACCACTTCTCACGCATTCGGCCCCTAAAATGCCAGGGCAGTATAACTACCCCACAAGTGACCCCATTTTGGAAAGAAGACACCCCAAGGTATTTCGTGATGGGCATAGTGAGTTCATGGAAGTTTTTATTTTTTGTCACAAATTAGTGGAATATGAGACTTTGTAAGGGAAAAAAAAAAAATCATCATTTTCCGCTAACTTGTGACAAAAAATAGAAAATTCTAGGAACTCGCCATGCCCCTCACGGAATACCTTGGGGTGTCTTCTTTCCAAAATGGGGTCACTTGTGGGGTAGTTATACTGCCCTGGCATTCTAGGGGCCCTAATGTGTGGTAAGTAGGTTAATGACCTGTGAAATCCGAAAGGTGCTCTTTGGAATGTGGGCCCCTTTGCCCACCTAGGCTGCAAAAAAGTGTCACAAATTTGGTATCGCCGTATTCAGGAGAAGTTGGGCAATGTGTTTTGGGGTGTCTTTTTAAATATACTCATGCTGGGTGAGAGAAATATCTCGGCAAAAGACAACTTTTCCCATTTTTTTATACAAAGTTGGCATTTGACCAAGATATTTCTCTCACCCAGCATGGGTATATGTAAAATGACACCCCAAAACACATTGCCCAACTTCTCCTGAGTACGGCGATACCAGATGTGTGACACTTTTTTGCGGCCTAGATGCGCAAAGGGGCCCACATTCATTTTATGAGGTCATTTTTAGACATTTGGATCCCAGACTTCTTCTCACGCTTTAGGGCCCCTAGAATGCCAGGGCAGTATAAATACCCCACATGTGACCCCATTTTGGAAAGAAGACACCCCAAGGTATTCAATGAGGGGCATGGCGAGTTCATAGAATTTTTTTTCTTTTTGGCACAAGTTAGCGGAAATTGATATTTTTTTTTTTTTTCTCACAAAGTCTCCCTTTCCCCTAACTTGGGACAAAAATTTCAATCTTTCATGGACTCAATATGCCCCTCACGGAATACCTTGGGCTGTCTTCTTTCCAAAATGGGGTCACATGTGGGGTATTTATACTGCCATGGCATTCTAGGGGCCCTAAAGCGTGAGAAGAAGTCTGGAATATAAATGTCTAAAAAATTTTACGCATTTGGATTCCGTGAGGGGTATAGTGAGTTCATGTGAGATTTTATTTTTTGACACAAGTTAGTGGAATATGAGACTTTGTAAGAAAAAAATAATAATTTCCGCTAACCTGGGCCAAAAAAATGTCTGAATGGAGCCTTACAGGGGGGTGATCAATGACAGGGGGGTGATCAGGGAGTCTAAATGGGGTGATCACCCCCCTGTCATTGATCACCCCCCTATAAGGCTCCATTCAAATGTCCGTATGTGTTTTGCGGATCCGATCCATGTATCAGTGGATCCGTAAAAATCATACGGACATCTGAATGCAGCCTTACAGGGGGGTGATCAATGACAGGGGGGTGATCAGGGAGTCTATATGGGGTGATCACCCCCCTGTAAGGCTCCTCCGTCATTGATCACTCCCCTGTAAGGCTCCATTCAGACGTCCGTTTGTGTTTTGCGGATCCGATCCATCTATCAGTGGATCCGTAAAATTTATACGGACGTCTGAGTGGAGCCTTACAGGGGGGTGATCAATGACAGATGGGTGATCAGGGAGTCTATATGGGGTGATCACCTCCGTCATTGATCACTCCCCTGTAAGGCTCCATTCAGACGTCCGTATGTGTTTTGCGGATCCGATCCATCTATCAGTGGATCCGTAAAATTCATACGGACCTCTGAATGGAGCCTTACAGGGGGGTGATCAATGACAGGGGGGTGATCAGGGAGTCTATATGGGGTGATCAGTGGTTCATAAGGGGTTAATAAGTGACAGGGGGGGGGGTGTAGTGTAGTGGTGTTTGGTGCTACTTTACTGAGCTACCTGTGTCCTCTGGTGGTCGATCCAAACAAATGGGACCACCAGAGGACCAGGTAGCAGGTATATTAGACGCTGTTATCATAACAGCGTCTAATATATCTGTTAGGGGTTAAAAAAATCACATCTCCAGCCTGCCAGCGAACGATCGCCGCTGGCAGGCTGGAGATCCGCTATCGCGAGATGACGCACGGATGCGTCCAGGAGGAATGAATCAACCACCTTCCGGACGCATCCGTGCGTTAGGCGGTCCGGAGGTGGTTAAGGTGAAATAAGGCTGTGTCCTTAAGGAGTTAAAGGGGTATTCCCATCACATACAATGGGGGCATATCGCTAGGATATGCCCGAATTGTCTGATAGGTGTGGGTCCCACATCTGGGACCTGCACCTACAAGGAGAACGGAGCAGGGAGGCGTCCACCACCAAGCGCTGCTCCCATACAAGTGAATGGGAGCGCATGTGTGGCCCCTGCTCCCATTCACTTCTATGGGGCAGAGGAAAATAGCCGAGCCCATTTAAATGAATGGAGGGCAGCTGCGCAGTGTGCCCTCCACTCATTTCCCTGGTCCATTCTTGTTGTAGGTGTGGGTCCCGCTTCTATCAGACAATAGGGGCATATCCTAGCGATATGCCCCCATTGTATGTGATCGTAAAGCCCCTTTAAAGGGAACCTGACATCAACTTTGTGCTGCCCAGGGGCGTAACTATCAGGGAAGCAGCTGCTTCGGGGCTCCGAGCTTAGAAGGGGCCCGGGAGCAGTAGCAGGGGTGTCAGCAGGGCAGGGTTGCATTTACTATGATGTAAACTTCTGGCCTCACAGACAGCGTATAGTGGAGGGCCGCACTGAAGATAACAGCAGCTCTTGTCAGCAGCAGCTCATGCTGCTACCTTAAAAAATCTCCCTGGAGCTTCCTTAAGAACTCCCCGCCCCAGTTTTCTCCTCTTCACTTACTGTCATATTACGGCAGGGCAGTAGTGCTCTTTGCTCTGCTATCAGTGTCTAGTTGGGACAGAGTGGGGGGGGGTTGCACTGGAGACACCCAGCATGTAGCAGAGCTGTGTGTTTACAGGGTGCATGTAGCAGTGTAGCATGATGCTACACTGCTGCATGCACCCTGTACACACACAGCTCCGCTACATGCTAGACTAATGCCCCCCCCCCCTCCCCCGGACGGACTTGTGGAGACAGGGAGCCGCAGAGCAGGAAGCCTGGCAGGGACTCGGTGACTCATTCGATTCTTTTAACTAATAGACTCAGACGATTCTGAGTCCCTGCACGACTCCCCCTGTGCTGTGAGTCAGTGCTGGCTGCCTCTGATTGGTTGGAGGGAGGGGCGGGGCTAGCTTCCACTGTCGGCTCCTATTACACTGCCTGCTGCTGCCTCTATGCTAATCTGACTGAGCCGTTTCATTCGGATCGGCTCAGTCAGAGGAATCAACTCTTCCGGATCAGTGAACTGAATCGGTTCAAAAGAACGATTCGTTCATGATCCGGACATCACTACTAGCCTGCATAAAAGGCAAGTGTATGTATGTGAAAGGTGTGTGTGTGTCTATCATCTATCTATTATACTGTATATATATGTAACAGAACCTAGTTATCTCACCAGTGGAGGCATTTGGTGGAAATTTCAATGCATAAAATGCATATGTGAAATGAGAAACAGGCCTAAGACTATATAATGAATGTCTGTGTATATTTATACATTCAGCCCCATACTGAGGATGCATAGGGGAAATACACTGCCCAGTGGATGCTATTCCTGTACTTGCTTCAAATTGGTTATGCTATTTTATTCTGTGTATTCAAGTAAGCAAGAGTTCACATCTCCATTTCATTTTCAGTTCTTCTGATCCGTCAGAACAGAAAAAAAGGATCCTGTAAACAAATGGATCCTGTTGCATTCGTTATGCACATTTGGCATCCGTTTGAGCCATTTCTACCTGAGATCCGGTTTTTTTGACAGAGAGAAAACTCCTGTACACAGTACTTTTTTCCGTCTGTTAGAAAAGATCTCAGAAATGGCTCAAACAGATGCCAAATGTGCATAACGGATGCAACAGATCCATTTGTTTACAGGATCTTTTTTTTATTTTTTTATTACAAGATACATCCAGTTTTTTTTTTTTTTTTTCGTTCTTCTGACACATCAGAAGAACGGAAAATTAAACGGAAATGTAAACTCTCCCTAATTATATTTATTGGCATTGTATAGTGTGTATAGCTGTAATATTGTGAAAGGCAGGAGCGTACCTATAGTGGAAGCAGGGGACGCAGCTACTGCGGGGCCTGAACTCAAAAGGGGCCTACCTGAGATGAGGACTAAATTGTAAAAGGGCCCCCACAATAGTATTATATACAGTGACATGATATGCAGTATATGTGTGGGAAACGGACGAAGTCGCAGCAGGGCCTGGTCTGAGTGAGTGATTTTGACTAGCTAGGACTGGGGCCCATGAGGGGGGGGGGGGGGCATTCAATAATTTGTTGTGGGGCCCAGTCAGTTCTAGTTACGCCACTGGTGCTGCCCATACTAACGGCAGAATAAAGTAGAGACAGGTGAGTTGATTTTAGCGGTCTGTCATTTATAGGTTAAAAATAAGTGGTTGCCGAGAACGAACATCACAATCATTGCAGACTGGGCCTGGAAAAGAGTCATGGCCACCTGAGAAGAGTCATGGTTATCTATGAATTCTTGCTCTCCCTGCCCACCTGCTGATGACTGACAGGCTTCTACCTAGTTTCTCCCTTTCTGTCTAGGAGAGAACTGCCAATCATCAGCAGACGGGTGAGAGTGCAGGAGATTATGATTAACCATGACTCTTCTCAAGTAGATTTGACTCTTTTCAAGGCCTGGGCTGCAATGATTATGATGCTGGTTCTCAGCAACCACTTACTTTTAGCTCATGAGTGACACACCGCTGAAATAAGCATTTTTGTCACTATTTTATTTGGGATCTTTTCTGCCTTAGGGGGTCTCATTCAGTTAGTACCCTTAGGCAGGGATGTCCAGGGCCTCTAATAGTGTAGGTTAAGGTTCTGGTCGGGCCATAGGGAATTCTAGGCCTAACAGGGATTTCTAGGGGCAGTGAGGTTTAACTGGACCCTGTTCGCACGTAAGATTTATTCCTGGAACTACAAGACGACTTCCAGGTGACTTCCACCGACTGGTAAGACCGTTCCTTTCTGTTAAGTGGAGTATTTACCTTATTTTAGGATATCGTGCGATTGTTTATATGGGTGTGACCGTGTTTGTGTCCAGTGATGGCCAGCGAACACATGCGATCTGCCATCTTAACTGACAAGTCCGGCGAGGCACAGGTAAGTCCTTACCTGTGCCTGTGCGCGAGCCGGTCTGAAATCAAATGCGGTCTCCGGGAGCAGGCAGTTCCGAGAACAGACCCCCATGGCAACATTTTTTGCCTTTTGTTGATTCGTGTTTGTGGCACGGTTGTGGTGTGCACACACCTAGCACTATATGTTATGTTTGTATCTTTTATAAATGACCGTTAAACGTTAAGTTTTAGATTACACTACCTCCGGTTCCTTAAAAACTATTTTATTTTGCCCTCAGTGAAGTCAGCATAAAGTTGATGACAGGTTCCCTTTAACATAGTCAAGACGGATCCGTCATGAAGTCCATTGAAAGTCGATGGGGGATGGATCAGTTTTCTATTGTGTCAGAGTTAAACGGATCCGTCCTCATTGACTTGCATTGTGAGTCATGACGGATCCGTCTTGCTCCCCATCCCATGAAGGAAAGTAAACCGCAGCTTGCTGCGGTTTGCTGTCAGGTATGGGAACGCAACCAAACGGAACGGAATGCATTTTGGAGTGTTCTGTTCTGTTCAGTTAGGTTTTGTTCCCATTGACAATGAATGGGAACAAAATGGAAGCGTTTTATTCTGGTATTGAGACCATATGACGGATCTCAATACCGAAAAGTAGAAACGCTAGTGTGAAAGTAGCATAAAGTGCTTGTGCCTGTTTTCAGTCTAAAAAAATGCTATCTTATTTTTTTAGTTGCATTTACTACTGAAATTCCACCTGTTTTGGAGGCTTTTAGATTTTTTTGACCAATTCGGAAGTTTTCTAACTTTTGTTATTTATTTTTAGATTTTTTTTCCAACCTATTTATGTAGGACTGCTTTTTTTGCACCTGAATTTGTCGCAAAGACAGTCTATTTTCTACGCTACTACAGGGCTGGTGAAAGTCATACTTTCTGGGAGACGTGCGACTTTTCCCTGCAAAGATACAATGTTTTTCATGTGCACACAAATTAGACCAGTGAATATAAACCTGTCCAACTGACAAACAACCACCAGAGGTCAGACTAAGGCCTAATGTGCACGAATGGATTTTCTTTCCGTGTCTGTTCGTTTTTTTTTGCGGACCGTATACGGAACCTTTCATTTCAATGGGTCTGCAAAAAAAAAAAACTGAAGTTACTCCGTATGCATTCCATTTCCGTATGTCCGTATTTCTGTTCCTCAAAAAAATAGAACATGTCCTATTATTGTCCGCATTACAGACAAGTATAGGACTGTTCTATTAGGGGCCAGCTGTTCCATTCCACAAAATATGGAATGCACACGGACGTCATCCTTATTTTTTGCGGATCCATGTTATGCGGACCGCAAAATACATACGGTCATGCGCATGAGCCCTCATAGTATTTTTTTATGTCACTTTTAAGTCTGGTTTTGCATTGTGTGGTTGGAATGATGCACAGTTTTCATGTACAGTTGCAAGAAAAAGTATGTGAACCCTTTGGAATGATATGGATTTCTGCACAAATTGGTCATAAAATGTGATCTGATCTTCATCTAAGTCACAACAATCGTTAATTTCTAACGATAATTTGTTTTCCCTTAGTCCTAACAGCAGCACAGATGGGGTTAACCACCCCCCATGGACTGGTAGGACCGGCGGAATTTTAATGAGCCCAAGTAATAATTAAACACTTAAACCTCCCCTATAAAGGAGGGAATCACCTCCAGCCCATTGTGTTATAGCAAGAAAAAACTAGTCTTACTAGGGTGGAAAATTTGTGTGCTGCTGGTAGGACTAAGGGAAAACAAATTATCGTTAGAAATTAACGATTCCCTTACGTCCTAGCAGCAGCACAGATGGGGAGATAGCAAGAAGAACCCCTAGGGAGGGCCATCATGCCTGGCAGAACTAAGAATAGTCTGCCCAAAGGCCGAGTACTCAGCTAATCTGGCATCTAGTCTATAATGGGAGATGAATGTTGATTCAGAGCTCCAGTAGGCAGATTTACAAATCAAGTCGAGCGGATGAAGACTCCTCTCGGCAAAAGAAGTAGCTACAGCCCTCGTAGAATGGGCTTTTACAAACCCCGGAGGGTCTAGAGATTGGGCAACAAAAGGATTCCTCATTAGCCTCCTTAATCCATCGACTGATGGATGGTTTAGACGCCTTACGGCCTTTAAACTTAACGGCAAACAGGATTAGAAGATTTTCATCTTTCCTGAACTCCTTGATCTATCCACATAGATCCGGAGGCATCTCAAGACATCCAAGGATGTATAGCAGGTTCTTCGGAGGAGGTAGAAGGTCTAGAAAGAACCGGGAGGGATATCACCTGGTTGATATTCTGGAAAGAAGGAACCTTAGGCCTAAAGTACAGGAGAAATCTTAAAAGGACCCGGTCTTGCAAAAAAATGGTATAGGGCTCGTGCGCTGATAGAGCTTGAAGCTCAGAGACCCTCTTGGCCGAAGTCACAGCAAGAAGAAAAAACAAGTTTTCATGTGACAAACTTGAAATCTACCGCCTCCAAAGGCTCAAAGGGGGGAGATGCTAACCCCCTGAGAACTACTGATAAATCCCATTGAGGGATGGGTTTCAGTACTGTAGGCGTTAATCTTTCAGCTCCTTTAAGAAACCGTTTAATGAGCGGGTCCTGCGAAAAAGACTTGTTGAAACAAGCTGGAATGGCTGAAACTTGACCCCTCAAGGTAGATGGAGCAAGGCCTTTGTCACGGCCACCTTGCAGAAACCGAAGGATGATGGGGAGGGGCGGATCTGCAGACGCCACCTCCTTTGAGGAACACCAAGAAGAGAATATCCTCATAATCTGTGAGTAGGCTCTCTTAGTAGAGTCTGCTCTTGAATGAGACTGCGTTCTCAGGACCAACTCTGAAAGCCCTTCTATTCTGGGAAGGGACTGATCAACCTCCAGGCTGTCAGGTTGAACCTGTGCAGATCTGGGCAGAGGTGAGTGTCCCATGACACCAGGGTCTGCCGTGGGGGGAGCCTCCAATAATGTCCCCGACTCATCTGAATGAGCTGGGTAAACCAGGATCTCTTGGGCCAAAACGGTATGATGGCTATTACCAAGGCCTGATCCTGACGAATTTTCATCAATACCCTCGGTATCATGGAAAAGGGAGGGAAGATGTAAGCCAGCCTGAACCTCCAGTATATTGACAGAACATCTATCGCCAGGGGGTTGTCCTCCCTGTAAAGGGAGCAAAACCTCTCCACCTTGGCGTTGAACCTTGTTGCCATAAGATCCACCTCTGGCATTCCACACTTGAGGACTATCTGCTTGAATATCTCCGGATGTAAAGACCACTCCACTGTTGGAAGACCGCGGCTCAACCGATCCGCTATCATATTGAGGGAGCCTCGAATGTGGATCGCAGATAAGTGTGAAAGGTTCAATTCTGCCCAATCCAGGATCACCTCGATCTCTGATAAGAGGGTAAGTGATCTTGTGCCTCCCTGCTTGTTGATGTAAAGTACCGCAGTCATATTGTCTGACTGGACTTTCACCGCTTTGCCCCGGATCTGAGGGGCGAAGTGAAGGAGGGCTATCCGGATAGCTTGAATCTCGCGAAGATTGGATGAGAGGAGCCGCTCCTGAGGAGACCAGGATCTGTGCACTGGAGAATCGTCTAGATGAGCACCCCAGCCTACTTGGGACGCATCTGTTGTCAATATGACCCAGGTTGGCTGGGTCATAGACTTCCCGTCTAAAAGATGGCTCCACCATCTGAGGGCATACCGAGTTTGCCAAGACAGGGAGTTAAGCCCGGCGGGGCTGCCATTCCATTTGGAGAGAACCTCCGACTGCAGCGACCGGAGGTGCCATAAAGCCCAAGGGACTGCTTACGCAGACGCTGACATGAGCCCCAACATCTTCATGAGAGTCCATATTGGAACTCGCCAAGGCACGTATAGGAATTCTGCCATGTTCTGTATTCGGGATCTTCTTTCTGGAGTCAACCGGAGAGATCTCCCAACGGAGTCGATTATGAAGCCTAAATATCTTACTGAAGTCGACGGGCTCACGTTCGACTTCTGCCAGTTGATGATCCACCTTAGGCGGAACAGAAAGGAAATCGCTACATGAAGATGGTGGGTCAGGACCACAAAGGAAGAGGCTTTTAAAAGCCAATTGTCCAGATAAGGAATGATGGTCAGTCCTTGGAGTGCTAGCCGCCACCACAGAAACTACCACCTTGGTGAAAGTGTGAGGGGCAGAAGAAATGCCGAAGGGAAGGGCAACGAACTGAAGGTGTCTGGTGACACTTGACACCTGGACCGCGATCCTGAGATATTTCCTGGAAGCAGGATGAATCGGGATGTGCAAATATGCATCCTTGAGGTCCAGGGTTGCGTCACATCTCCAGGATTGAGAACGCGAACCACTGACCTGATGGTTTCCATACGGAACCTTACTTTCCTTACGTATCGATTGAAGAATCTCAAATCGATAATCATCCGGAGATCCCCTGATACCTTGGGAACCAGAAACACTGGTGAGTAAATCCCTAAGCCCCGTTCCCCTGCCGGAACCTCCTCCAGAGCCCCCTTGTGGATGTAATCCTGAATGTAAGCCTCCAGAACCGACTGCCTTGCGGCCTGTGGAAGTTTGGTTCTGATGAACCTGTCTGGAGACAGAGAAAGAAGATTGATTGAGTACCCCTCTGATATGACATTCAGGACCCAGGGATCTGAAATCTCTCGGATCCAGATGTCCTTGAAGTGGGAGAGTTGACCTCCGATGGGAAGATGAGGCAGAGGAGTGGGGAAGTCTTCTGGCAGGATGGCAGGAGTCACGGGAGTCATCCAAGAGCCTTGAGGAGGCACGTAGTCAGGAGGTGGATTTTTTATCCTTGGCTCCTTCACGAGAGCGCCTCGAACCTCTTCGTTGCGCTCCCCAGTCCCTCCGGGCTCTTGACTGCTGGTCAGACCTACCACCACGGTTTTGTCTGCCCCGCCCCCGAAAGGACTGTTGGGGAAGTCTCTTCCCCTTTTAATCTGACAGGTCTTCCATAATCTTATCCAACTCTGAGTCAAACAAACAGTTGGGCTCAAAGGGAAGGCTACATGGAATTGTCAGCGACCCAAGGCTTAAGCCACAAAGGCCTGTGGGCCGCTGACACCAGGGTTATGGTTTTGGCCGCCAACTTCAGCTGTTGTTGCGCTGTATCAGACAGTAAATTCATCGCCAGGTTGACAGTCTTGAAAGCCGCCAGAATGTTGTCCCGAGACACCTTCTGATCCACATCCATCTGGATCTGGTTTAATCGAGACCGGAGGAAGGTAGAAACTTCTGTAGCAGCGATGGCCGTAGACGCGGGAAGCTGCAGCTGCCGTATAACCTCTCCTGAGTGTGTACTCTGCTCTCCTGTCAAGGGAATCCTGCAGACTCGACCCATCGTCCGCAGGAACCAGAGTGCGCTTGGACAGTTTGGCAATCGCCATGTCCACCTTGGGAATGGAACCCCACGATTCCACCAAGGGTTTAGCCATCGGAAACATGGTTCTGAATCTTTAGTTAGAATTGGACCCCTTTTGGGTTTCTTCCACTCTGTGCGCATGACAGAGAGGAGGGTCTCATCCGCTTTAAAGACATGAAGTGCCCGACTAGCGGGATCAGAGGGCTCCCCCAGGTCAACATCATGGTCCCCCAACCTGATGGACTTAAGTAACTTTTGCGTCTTATCAGGAGGAAAGAAGCATGAAGTAAGCTCCTCCTCATCCGAGGAGGAGGAACTCAAGGAGACTACGGACGGTCTCTCTACTGGAGCCGAAGACTCCACAGGAGTCTGAGTAGGAAGCCTCTCATCCAGCAGGCTTATAACCCCTTTGATGGATCCATCAACATAGGTCTTTACCCACTGATACATATCCTGCATCGTACGTTCGGTGGAAGGTTGAACCCTCGGATGGCAGCCGTCACACCTGGAGTAGGTACAGCTATCCTCCAAAAGCGCGCTACAATCATAGCACGAAAAATGTTTCCGCTTGGAAACCGCCTTTCTGCCATTCGAATCCCGTGGAGGCTTTTTTTTTTTCTTAAAGTCAACAGAACAAGGGATTCCCAACCAGTCTCCCAAGCTGGTTCCTACCAAGCCCCATGCTGCTTATCTTCTGCGATCTGACGAGTGCAGGTAAATTCAGCTTAGAATAACCATTCACCGACCTCACTGCGGGAAAAAGAAAAAAAGGATAAGTAAAACATTTGTAAACAACCAATAAATGTTTCAGGAGAAAGTTAAAAGAAAAGGCAGACTGGTGGATAGCTGAAAATGAGGACCAGAAATAAGGCACCGACAAGTGGAGGAATACCATCTTATGGGACTCTGGGAGCTAGCTTAAAAAGCATGTGCAGCCAGAGAACGACCTGGTTCATAATGTTTCCTTAAATAGGGGAGGGAGTGGGCTCAGAGCCGAGTCCCCGCCCCCAGAGGAGAAAACACATAACAGTAAATAAAAAGGTTTCCCCCCAGGAAGGAATACAATAAAACCTCCAACCGGAGGGAAAATCGCAGATTATATATAAAAATAAAATAGCAAAAATGACGCGAAATCGCGTCGCAAGGAAAAAATTCCGGAAGTGATGTCAGATTCGGAAGATGGCGGCGCCCAGCGGCCGCAACGAAAAGGACCAAGGACGCCGAAAAACGCACCGCTGTGAAGCACCGCTGCGCAGCGCCGGCAGCAGGTAAGCTGCCGGACAAGCCATAGTAGTAAAAGCGGAGGCAAAGCCCGCAGATAACATGAAAAAAAGATTCCCCCTAAGAGAGGGGGAATCACCGCCTAGTCCACCTGTACGGAGGACAGAAAAAAACACAATGGGCTGGAGGTGATTCCCTCCTTTATAGGGGAGGTTTAATTGTTTAATTATTACTTGGGCTCATTAAAATTCCGCCGCTCCTACCAGTCCATGGGGGGTGGTTAACCCCATCTGTGCTGCTGGTAGGACGTAAGGGAATAGACAATCGCAGTCTGCTTAAACTAATAATATTAAATCCAAGAGTTCACATACTTTTTCCACCTGCACTGTGAATGTTTACATGGTGTGTTCAATAAAAACATGGTAACATTTCATTCTTTGTGTTTTATTAGTTTAAGCAGACTGTGATTGTCTATTGTTGTGACTTAGATGAAGATCAGATCACATTTTATGACCAATTTATGCAGAAATACATATCATTCCAAAGGGTTCACATACTTTTTCTTCCAACTGTATTTGTTGCAATTGCACTGTGTTGTATGACTTACGGTACATTGACACGAAAGTAAGCTGCCCGTGCTGTGGATCGCAATGCGGACCCATTCACCGCAATATATGCTAAAGATAGGACATGTCCTATCTTTTGCGGTGCGGAGGCGTGGACCAAAAAGCCCGGAAGCGCTTATGTAAATGAAGAAAAATCTATGGTACGGTAACTCCAAGCTGCTGTAGACTTCAGTTTGGACGCACAAACTGCTGGAGGATGTTCCTAATTTATGACAAGGCCTTTGCTGCATAGAAGACGCCAGTCTTGATAAAGCTCCCTCATCTGTTTATTCATCCTTTTTCACACAGGACTGGTCCATTCAAGTCAATGGGTTAATGAAAAAAACTGACAGCACATGGATGGCTTCTGTGCATGGTCCATTTTTCATTGATGGTAGCTAGATGTGTTATTCTTCTGTTTTTCTTCATACTCTTGAAAAAAAAACATCAAATGCTGATGGCAACTGCATGGAAAAACATGAAGGGACAGTTACAAAGCCCCTTACAGCTCCATCAACAGAAAAATATAAAAATTATGGCTCTCAGAATATGGCAATACATTTTACAAAATGAATCATAAACTTTTACCAACGGGATTCATAGAGCGCCTTATGTGGGCTCTCTCCAACCCATTAGCAGGCAGTTTATTTCATATTTTCAGAAAAGACACGTCAAAACCGCAACCACTTGCTTGCAAATATCCACTGTAATCTTCACACAAAACAATTTATATAAACACTACTCTCAAAAAGTTAGGGATATTTGGCTTGTGGGAGAAATTTCAGGGTAAAATCCACTGTAACCTTTATAGGTGAACTTAAAGAGGACCTTTCACGGGTCCGGACATGATCATATAACTAGTGGGTTGTGTGGGGCATAGTTTCTCTATGTGCTGCCCCGTTCGCCCGCTGTGTCCCCTGTACTGGTTTCCTGCCTGGTATGTAAATTCACACCATCGGTACAGGGAGGAGAAGACAGCCCTGTTTCTCAATGGGCGTCTCCTTCTCCCTGGCTATGAGCTGTCCAATCGGGAGTGGAGAGCGTCACAGCCAGGAAGAAGTGGCCACTGAGCTTAGCGTGTCACAGAGTGTCATCAGCAGGTTGCAACAGAGAAACAGACAGACTGGAAGAGTCACAGAAAGGCATAGAAGTGGACGTCCTTCGGCCAAATCCCACACTGATGACCGCTTCATTGTGAACAATGCCCTGCGGGACCGGACAATTAATGCTGCACAACTCCAGGAACATTTAAGGGAGGTGAGAGGCACCTAAGTGTCATGTCAGACCATTCAAAACTGTTTTGCGTGGTCTGCGTGCTAGGAGAATTGCAAGGGTACCTGACCAAACCACCAGGCACAGGCGTCATCATCTTGCGTGGGCCAGGGAGCATCTACACTGAACGAGGGAACAGTGGGCCTCAGTGCTGTTCACTAATGAAAGTCGATTCACGCTGAGAAGAAATAATAGATGCCAACGATGTTGGAGATGTCAAGGAGAGCGCTATGCATCAGCCACTGTTTGCCTTTGGTGGTGGTTGTGTTACAGTGTGAGCAGGTGTATCTGGTCAATACAGAAATGCCCTACACTTTGTGAATTGTACAGTGACAAGCCCATTCTACTTGAATAACTTCATTAATCCAGTCATTGTGCCTCTGCATGAACAACGCAGGCCTAATTTAATCTTCGTGGATGACAATGCGCCAGCTCATCGAGGTCGCATCATTAGGGAATGGCTGCTGAAGACTAGGGTACCTCAAATGGAGTGGCCTGCACTTTCTTCAGACCTTAATCCCATTGAAAACCTATGGGATCAGCTGAGTCACCATGTAGAGGCTCGTAACTCTGTACCCCAGAACTTCAATAACCTGAGGGCCGCCCTTTAAGAAGAGTGGGATGCCATGCTTCAGCAGACAATAAATCTACTTGTGAACGGCATGAGACGTTTTCAGGCTGTAATTGATTCGGTTCGGTCAGCACACAGGAGATTCGACATGCAGGGTGAGCTGGATTTGTTTTCACCCTGTAATTGATGCTCAAGGCCACATGAAAAGTTATTGAGACATTTACATTTTTTGGGTGGGTATACCCACCACTTTTGTTTCAATAAATTGTTTGAGATGAGGAAATCACCATTGCATGCTTCTACTTAAATGCCCTACTTTCACAATATATCACTGTAGTGTGAACTTTTTACCTTTTCCATAAATTTCACCCGAAAGCCAAATATCCCTAACTTTTTGTGAGTAGTGTATAATGATGACTTACATCACATGTCCAAACTTAGTCCATAAAGTGCATTAAGTCCATAAAAGAGTTGGTAGAACTTAGCGTCCCAGTTGGTAGAGCATAGAGATACCGTATTCGGAGGAGATTAGAACGTTTCGGGGGAAACACTTTGTGACGAGACCAATCTCGCCACATTGCATTGGAGAAGCCTGGTTGCCCGCCTGCTTCCTTTAGACTATGGCCCCATGTTGAAACGCTTGATTTTTCCCTGCAAAGACTTTGTGAAAGAATTTGGCTCCATGGCAATTGAACTGTATTCGTGTAGTCTGAATGCCATTAACCTAATAATTAAATGCGCTCAGATCCAAGCTATCTGGGGATATGTTAAATGTCTATGTTTTATGCAATAGCTGCACAGTTAAATATTCTTATGTCTTTTATTGTCTTTTGCTACCATGTGGCTAATGAAGTTTTGCCTCTGCCCTTGGAGATAAATTGGATTACTTCCCAATTGTCTCCAGGACAGAAGACATTGTGTAAAACTGTGTATTCTCCTGCCTGTGATAATTACATTAACCCATTGTGTAAGGTAATTGTATCACAGGCAGAGGGGAGGATTTTGTGTGGGAGTGTCTGAGTGTATTGTACTTATTTACTGGTTGTTTTACAAAACCCTGTGGGTGGTACTAATGTGTATATAAGAACAATAAACCCACAGCTCTGCATGTTTCCCGGATGATGTAACTTGCTGTCGATTTACCAATCATGAAGGCATAGTGCAGACCGACCAATGACTGTCCAGTTGCTAAATACCTAAGATATGGAAAAGGAAAGATAAATTACATTAGTTGATGTTTATATCTTTTTTCAACAGTCAATACCCTGAAATCAAAATGCAGCACCGACGCAAGGAGCGGGAGTAGAGAAGCGGAGCTGCTTCAATGGTCCCATCAAGCTACGTTCACTCTGAGCAATTGGCCTTTCTAGTGCCCTGCACAGAAATGCGTAGGTAGGTCAATTCATTACGAATGTTTGTGAGGGTTATGTGTGACAGTACATTCATTCATAATCATATATTGCACGTACTTATATATACTTCACTTTTTTACAGCACTGACAGTAGCTGCCAAATCCCACCACACCATCATCAACCCCCACACCTACTGCCCCACCTGCCCAGGAACCGACCAGTGGTAGGGCCAATCCCAGATCACGGAGAAAGAGGCCGGAACGAGAATAGGACCGGCTGATTGATTGCCTGGATGCCATGGCCCATCCGGCCCCCAGGCTCTCGTGCGAGGCCCTTTTCCTCCTCAGCTTGGAGGACAAAATGAAAAGTGTGCCCAGGAGTTGACAGACTGAAGTATGGGAAGCAATCACACGCTGTATTGACTTCATTCCACCTGATGGTGCCACACATCAGACTACTGCCCCTCTACATGCACCACCGATGCACATACACACGCCTCAAACATACCCACAAACACCCATGCAACACCATCACGACACATGGCAGCCACAAACACATTCGTCCTATGGTTATCCCTCCTCCAACCTGGGGCACAGCACCACCACCACCACACAAACGCAGACTGGTGCCCGCTCACGTGGAATGAGGGAGGAGATGCAGGAGGACGCGCCGGACTTTGCGTTCTCACAATACCAAAACTTGTTAGTTATTAGATCTGTCACTCTAGGCATCTTTTTCATTTTGGCCTCCAGGGTGTTTAACCACGTTGAGGAAGCAAAATGCTGTGCACCTTGTCATTGTTTTTATAGAAATATTGCACTTGTTTCTTTGCAACGTTTGCACTTTTAATTATTATTATAATTTTATTAATATTTTATTAATATTTTACTCTCAAGCGTTGGTGTCTTATTGGTTATATTTTGGGGGTTGGTCGTTTATTTGAATGTGGTTAAACTAGGTATGGTTGTGCTACACATATTTTGGACAGTCACATATGCCATACCCCCTACACAAACACACATAGGTCACAACCTTCAGCAGCACAGGATTATTTCTGCAGTGATTTGTCTACTTACCGCAACGTTATGAGCAGTCTTTCCACAGGTGCTATGCTGTCCCTCATGAATGTCTCCTGCCATTGCAAATGGTTGGACATCAATCCCAGGAGCTCATCAAAGCTGTTGTAAAAAAAAAATTGTGAGGGTTAACTATACTGACAAAAAAAAACTAATGTAGCATGCTACCATTATAGACACCACAACAATAAGCTTTGAATATGTACTAACCTGTTTATGCACATCCGTGTGTAGGAAAAAAAATTCTCCTCATGTGCACGAAGGCTTTCGTACATCGCCCAGAACTGTCCTCTTTGCTGTCGGTTCGCAATCACTGGATGGACCCAGAACCGTCGCCTGTTCAGTCTCCTTCTCCTCAAATGCATAATAAGCACTGCTGATACTATTGCTGCTGTTTGCTGTCTTTTGCGGAGATCCATGGTTATTACAGACTGTTCCACACTCTACTCACACAGGAAAACACACAGGAAATAGCTCCGCAGGAAGTCTCTTTCATTGAACACCTCAAGTGTAGACATGGCAGTTTTTCATTGGATGCCTCTGTGGTCAATCACACAAACGCGCGTATTACACGCGTTTCCAAAATACAAAAACGCCCCAAAATACGCCTCAAAAACGCCTGTAAAAAGCGCATACCGAATACGCTCAGGTGTTAACCCAGCCTAAGTCTGGTTGGAAAAGGGGAGAGATGTGACCAATCTCACCACATTGCATTGGAGAAGCCTGGTTGCCCGCCTGCTTCCTTTAGACTATGGCCCCATGTTGAAACGCTTGATTTTCCCCTGCAAAGACTATGTGAAAGAATTTGGCTCCATGGCAATTGAACTGTATTTGTGTAGTCTGAGTGCCAGTCACCTAATAATTGAATGCGCTCA
This sequence comes from Bufo bufo, assembly GCF_905171765.1. Classification (NCBI taxonomy): domain Eukaryota; kingdom Metazoa; phylum Chordata; class Amphibia; order Anura; family Bufonidae; genus Bufo; species Bufo bufo. The sequence continues at coordinate 144,341,789 of NC_053397.1, read as the reverse complement.
GATCCAAGCTATCTGGGGATATGTTAAATGTCTATGTTTTATGCAATAGTTGCATAGTTAAATATTCTTATGTCTTTTATTGTCTTTTGCTACCATGTGGCTAATGAAGTTTTGCCTCTGCCCTTGGAGATAAATTGGATTACTTCCCAATTGTCTCCAGGACAGAAGACATTGTGTAAAACTGTGTATTCTCCTGCCTGTGATAATTACATTAACCCATTGTGTAAGGTAATTGTATCACAGGCAGAGGGGAGGATTTTGTGTGGGAGTGTCTGACCATATTGTACGTGTTTACTGGTTGTTTTACAGAACCCTGTGGGTGGTACTAATGTGTATATAAGAACAATAAACCCACAGCTCTGGCTGACCACTGCTTTACCCTCAACACAGAGCTTGGTCTCGTTCTTGGGGGGATTCACTGTATGCTGTTAGAGACTGATTGCTAGGAGTGCAAGCCGCTTGGGTGCGTTTCCTATTCGTCTGCTAGCAGCTATTCGTGAGGTTCCGTTCGGGAGTTTGGTGCATTCCCTTGTATGCCGTTCGGGAGTTTGGTGTTCTGTAAGTAGCTGTGCCTGTAGCTCTGGAAGGGGAAGATCGCCTAAACAGTTTTAACCCCTTTTATGCCCGGGGTGCCGTAACACACTTCCCAAGGGTTTCTTGAGAAAGGGGACGGGTTCCCCCCAAAACGTAGCTTCATGTGCACTGTTGCATTCAAATCCCCTCCGAATACAGTGTCTAAGCTGGGACTTAAAAACTCTTTTATGGACTTCATGCATTTTATGGACTAAGTTTGGACATGTGATGCCAGTCACTATTATATATAAATTGTTTTGTATAAAGATTAAAGTGGATATTCGCAAGCAAGTTTTTTTCTTTTTTTTATGTTTTTTATTGTGTAAAAGTATTAAAACATAAAACAATATATATTTGTCATTGCCGTAATTGTTAAAATAAGTGTCCTGCACCTGAACATTAAAAACATATCTTTAATTCCAGTTGATTAACGCAGAACCAAAAACAAACATTGGATATTTACCAGGAGTATTGAACTATAGAAACTAAAGTATTTACCTCCCTTATTAAAAAATGCCTTTTATTGAATACATTAAAACATTTTTTAGAAAACCCCTATTGATAGTGAAATTATAAATAATAATAATCAATGTTAAATACACCATATATAGAGTCAAAATCTCAGGCAGGTTGTCAAGAGGTGGGACAGTTTGTGTCCTTCTTACTCATGGTTTGATGAAAACCCTAAAAATGGTTGTTGTTCCAAAAAACAAACGCTTATAAAGGTGAGTCCCAGCGCTGCGTTTCCCCAATTTTACCACTGGTTCCTCAGGGGACACTTCCCGGTATATGAGAGACCGACCAGCGGTAATTCGATGATCATGTTCTGCAGCCTGATATCAGCTCCAATGAGAGTCCCTATGGTTAGGGAGTATAACCTTATGCTCAGATGTGGGCTACTAGATTTATGGCGTCTATATCTTGTTCAAACATGGCGCCTTTAAAAGAGTTAAGTCCCTCCAAACTCCTCCCCTTCACTTCCTGCCCCTCTCCCTACCCCCCATATTCAGACATCTGTATGTGATGATCATTAAACCTCTCCTCCTAGCGGTGGCTATCATAGAGGTTACTTGCCAAGTTGGTAAGGATGTTATCATGAAATATTGCCCATGTAGTCAAACTGACAGATAAGAAACGCCGCCATGGAACGCAAATGCTTTCCATCGATCGGCCGGAAAAGGAAATGATGCCTCCTCCTCAACGGTAGGCTCCATCCAGTCAGGTTTGATCCAGGGAGCGGCGGAAAATCAAGTTGTGAATCTTACAGGGAAAACTCTCTCTTCCAATGAATTACGGTTACCCTCCAGGGGTCTATCTTTTGTACCAACTGTGAACTTTGACACTTTCTCCTGAGTTAAAGACATAAATTTATTTGTACGCAGGTTAAGGTGGTATAAGTTCTATAAGAATAATAACAGGGAAGAATGTGCCAAATTGGGCATCCACCTCGACTGTTTGGAGGAGGGTACCAGAATTTTTAAATCATTAATGAGGGAAGAACAAAGAGTTATAGGACAGGGCCCGTTTACTGATTTATGCTTAAAAAGCAAAAGAATGCCCCCACAACAGGATGCTTCCACCATTGACAATTTCTGTAGGTTGGTGACACAACAAATTGAAAATATTTCTACTAAGGCTACTTTCACACTAGCGTTCGGGTTCCGCTTGTGAGCTCTGTTTGAAGGCTCTCACAAGCGGCCCCGAACGGATCCGTATAGCCCCAATGCATTCTGAGTGGATGCGGATCCGCTCAGAATGCATCAGGATGGGTCCGCTTGGCCTCCGTTCCGCTCAGCAGGCGGACATCCGAATGCAGCTTGCAGCGTTCGGGTGTCCGCCTGGCCGTGCAGAGCCAAACGGATCCGTCCATACGTACAATGTAAGTCAATGGGGACGGATCCGTTTGAAGTTGACACAATATGGTGCAATTTCAAACGGATCCGTCCCCCATTGACTTTCAATGTAAAGTCTGGACGGATCCGTCTGACTAACTTTCACACTTAGAATTTTTTCTGAACTGTAATGCAGACGGATCCGTTCTGAACGGATCCCAACGTTTGCATTATAGGAGCGGATCCGTCTGTGCAGACACCAGACGGATCCGCTCTGAACGCAAGTGTGAAAGTAGCCTTACAGAGATAAATTGTATAACCTAACATTGGAGGAAAGAGATGCGTTGTCTACCTTGGAATGGGATAAATAATTATCAAACCGTCTGATAAAGGCGAGAACATAGTACTTTTAGATCACGATACCTACCTTTACAATGTGTCATTCATTATTGGATGATCGTTCCTGTTATGAGTTATTACAATTTGATCCTACAGATAGTTATGTTGAGGAAGTTAGATCAATTCTTTTGGATGCATTTGAATGTAAATTAATATCGAAAGACAAAATAAAATTTATTACCCCGAATAATCCACAGATCCCGACTTTTTATTCATTACGCAAAATTCACAAAGGGTCTACCCGTTTGAAGGGTAGACCCATACTCTCAGAGGTGGACTCCCTATCTCAAAATATCAGCATTTATGTGGACATGGTTTTGCGATCTTTTGTTACCTCTCTGCCATCTTACATTAGGGATACCATGGATCTTATACTCAAAATTCAGGATATTGCTGTAGAGGAACAGACCCTGCTGCCATCAATTGATGTGGAGGCCCTCTACAGCAGTATACTTCATGAGGCATCAACTTTCATCCACATAATGAGTTTCTAATAAATCTACAGGGTGGGCCATTTATATGGATACACCTTAATAAAATGGGAATGGTTGGCGATATTAACTTCCTGTTTGTGGCACATTAGTATATGTGAGGGGGGAAACTTTTGAAGATGGGTGGTGACCATGGCGGCCATTTTGAAGTCGGCCATTTTTAATCCAACTTTTGTTTTTTCAATAGGAAGAGGGTCATGTGACACATCAAACTTATTGGGAATTTCACAAAAAAAAAAACAATGGTGTGCTTGGTTTTAACATAACTTTATTCTTTCATGAGTTATTCACAAGTTTCTGACCACTTATAAAATGTGTTCAATGTGCTGCCCATTGTGTTGGATTGTCAATGCAACCCTCTTCTCCCACTCTTCACACACTGATAGCAACACCGCAGGAGAAATGCTAGCACAGGCTTCCAGTATCCGTAGTTTCAGGTGATGCACATCTCGTATCTTCACAGCATAGACAATTGCCTTCAGATGACCCCAAAGATAAAAGTCTAAGGGGGTCAGATTGGGAGACCTTGGGGGCCATTCAACTGGCCCACGACGACCAATCCACTTTCCAGGAAACTGTTCATCTAGGAATGCTCGGACCTGACACCCATAATATGGTGGTGCACTATCTTGCTGGAAAAACTCAGGGAACGTGCCAGATTCAGTGCATAAAGAGGGAAACACATCATCATGTAGCAATTTCGCATATCCAGTGGCCTTGAGGTTTCCATTGATGAAGAATGGCCCCACTATCTTTGTACCCCATATACCACACCATACCATCAATTTTTTTGTTCCAACAGTCTTGGAGGGATCTATCCAATGTGGGTTAGTGTCAGACCAATAGCGGTGGTTTTGTTTGTTAACTTCACCATTCACATAAAAGTTTGCCTCATCACTGAACAAAATCTTCTGCGTAAACTGAGGGTCCTGTTCCAATTTTTGTTTTGCCCATTCTGCAAATTCAGTGCGCCGTTCTGGGTCATCCTCGTTGAGATGCTGCAGTAGCTGGAGTTTGTAAGGGTGCCATTTGTGAGTAGCTAATATCCGCCGAAGGGATGTTCGACTAATGCCACTCTCCAGTGACATGCGGCGAGTGCTACGCTGTGGGCTCTTGCTGAATGAAACTAGAACAGCCACTGATGTTTCTTCATTAGAGACAGATTTCATGCGTCCACATTTTGGCAAATCCAACACTGAACCAGTTTCACGAAACTTAGCAAGCAGTTTGCTAACTGTAGCATGGGAAATGGGTGGTCTCATAGGGTGTCTTGCATTGACCCGGTTACTGCGTTCACCAGACATCAACACAATTTCTATCCGCTCCTCATGTGTTAACCTCGGCGACATGTCAATGGCTGTAAACAAAGAGAAATTTGTAAATAACTCATAAAATAATAAAGTTATGTTAAAACCAAGTACACCATTGTTTTTCGTGTGAAATTCCCAATAAGTTTGATGTGTCACATGACCCTCTTCCTATTGAAAAAACTAAAGTTGGATTCAAAATAGCCGACTTCAAAATGTCCGCCATGGTCACCACCCATCTTGAAAAGTTTCCCCCCTCACATAACAGGAAGTTAATATCACCAACCATTCCCATTTTATTAAGGTGTATCCACATAAATGGCCCACCCTGTAATTTTGATGCACAACTACTTCCTCTTTAGATCAAAGTTCTACCACTTATGCGAATTTGCTCCTGGGCTGGTAGGAGGACAGGATTGTCTTTGTGGAGGAGGAAGACCAATGGACCACCCACATTCTCTTTTGGGGAAGATACATTGATGACATCTTGGTACTGTGATATGGTCCAGTGGATTCTTTAAAAGCTTTTGTGGAAACCCTAAATATAAACCCTATAGGTTTATACTGTACATGGGAAGCCAATAAGGATGTCATATCTTTCCTGGATCTAAGGATCTTGAAAAAAAGAGTCATGTTACATACAGAAACGTTCCAAAAATCTACAGCCACAAATAGTTTGCTCCATTGGGAGAGTTACCATCCTCAACCCCTCAAAAACGGGATACCAAAGGGGCAATACATTCGAATTAGGATAAAATGTTCTGATATTCCAACGTTCCTTCAACAATCGAGGAACCTCAAGAACAGATTTCTTGAAAGAGGCTATCCTGAAAAAACATTAAAGGATGCTTTTAAACATTCACTAACTGTGGACAGGAGAGAACTCTTAAAGGATAACTGTCACATTTAGACCCCAATTTCAATTTTCATATATGTAGTTACTAATAACATGATATTCCAGAATCAGTTACTATTAGACTGACTTACCCCATATTTAATAAGATTCAGCCCTCAGCAACCAGTCTGCATAAAACTGCAATTTCACTATTCAGTTAAAATGGCCGCCACTGCCCTCACCCTGAGGCTAATCCCGCCTGCCCTCACTAGCCAGTAACAATAGCCCCCAAAAGTGTCAGTAACCAGAGCCCTCCCCCTAAAGGGTTAATCTCCTGCAGCACAAAGGGGTCCTCTTACCACATGTTGCTTTCATTTATACACTGAGCAGATGGCAGATCTCCCTTCCCTGGTCTGCGCTGCTCCAACTCTGCATTCTTCAGCTCTGCTGAGTGAGGGAGCGTCTGCCAAGCGCAGGGACAGGGAGAAGTGCACACAGCCCAGACACTGTTATCAGCTGCTGGGGAGGACCTGGCTATAATCATTTACTTACAGTCCCTGGCTGTCAGTAATGTGACCCTGCATGCTGCGTGCTCCGTCTATCAACAGAGAGACAGATCATGCCTAGCAACCCTATTTTAAGCACAGGTAAAAGTAGGCAGTACAGGGAATAAAAATGTGGAATTAAGGGGTAATTGAATACACAGTGAAAAGTTGAAATAGGGCCACCAAGGTGATATTAATCACCACAATCCAATACTCCCCAAAAATGTTTTACGACAGTTATCCTTTAAAGGGCTTCTGTCACCCCACTAAACTAATTTTTTTTTGTGTACTTATAATCCCTATCCTGCGATATATCTATACATAATGGCCCAGATTCAAGAAGCACTTGCGCGGGAACAAGTGTGATTTGCGCCGCGCAAGTACTGATTTGCTCCTATGCAAATTTGCGGCTGATTCTGTAAACCAGTTAAGCCTGAAATGCTGCCATTTTCCCGCGCACGCAGCCTAGCTGTTCCTGCGCAATTTGCGTGCAATTTTGCGCGGGGTGTAAGTTGCTGAGCCGAAAATTCCTCATTTACATAGGGGCACACCCACTTTGACTTGCACGGCCTTGCGCCCTCAGCTTTGCCTTAAACAGGAGCAAATTAAATGAACAAACGATTCCTGAATCAGGTGGCAATTTGGCAAAATTGCTCCAGCGCAGAGAAATTCAGCTGAGCGGCTCAGGTGTAAGTAATGGGCAAATCTACCTGAATCTGGGCCAATGTTATTAATCATTTTCGTTCAGTAGATATGTCAAAAAACGTACTTTTCTAATATGCTAATTACCTGTCTACCAGCAAGTAGGGCGTCTACTTGCTGGTAGCAGCCGCAAAAAACCGCCCCCTCCTCCTGTTGATTGACAGGGCCAGCCGCGATCTCCTCCTCCGACTGGCCCTGTCAGCATTTCAAAAATTGTGCGCCTGTGTTGATTCGGCGCAGGCGCTCTGAGATTAGGAGGCTCGCCTCCTCAGCACACCCTCAGTGCGCCTGCGCCGATGACGTCTCTCTTTCGGTGACGTCATCGGCGCAGGCACACTGAGGGAGTGCTGAGGAGGCAAGCCTCCTTATCTCAGAACGCCTGCGCCGAATCAACACAGGCGCGTGATTTTTTAAATGCTGACAGGGCCAGTCGGAGGAGGAGATCGCGGCTGGCCCTATCAATCAACAGGAGGAGGGGGCGTTTTTTTGCGGCTGCTACCAGCAAGTAGACGCCCTACTTGCTGGTAGACAGGTAATTAGCATATTATAAAAGTAAGTTTTTTGACATCTGCTGAACGAAAATGAGTAATAACATAATGTATAGATATATCGCAGGATAGGGATTATAAGTACACAAAAAAAAAGAGTTTAGTGGGGTGACAGAAGCCCTTTAAAACCTCAAAAAGTGACAAATTCTTAGAATCCTATAAGGATAATAGGAATGTTTGATAATGCACATGGTAGAATTTTCGAGTTCTTTAGAAGACATTGGAATATCCTCAGGACGGACCAGGATTTGGCAGATATCCTGACTCCCTATCTATCAATCACTTTCTGGAGAGGAAAATTGCTTAGGGAACGTTTAGTTCATAGTATGTACACAAAACAACAACCCACAGGGTCATGGCTTGACCGTAAACCGCTTGGGACTTTCAAATGTGGAGGCTGTATAGCGTGCCCCTTTATTAATGTATCCAAGACCTTTAATAGTGTCACAACAGGGAAGTCGTATAAGATGTGGAACTACTCCAATTGTAAAACATCCGGGGTAGTATATTTGATTACATGTAGCTGCCCTTATAATTATGTGGGAAAAAACAAAGAGTGAGCTGAGGAGAAGGATTGGGGACCATCTGGGTGACATCAAACATAAGAGAGATACCCCGATAGCTAATTATGTATTACAGGTCCATAGGGATAATCCACATGATCTAAAATTCCAGGTAATTGAGGTGATCAACCCCTCTCCTCGAAAAGGAGACTGGAATATAAAGATCCTACATAGAGAAATGAGATGGATTTAATTTTTGAGAACAATACACCCAGAGGGTTTAAATGAACAGCTCTCCTTCAGTTGTTTCCTTTGAGGTATATATTTCTCCAATGAACAGGTCTCCTTCAGTTGTTTCCTTTGAGGTATATATTTCTTCTCCATCCCCTGTTTAACCTGTAGTCACCTCCTGTTTTGAGTTGTATATTCCTATCAAATACATTAGCCCATGTATATGGGACCATAATGGGTCCAGTAAGTGGAATATTAGAATTTATCATCCAATTGTTCATAATGTATTTGGGCAATGATTTGGATACTCCTATTTTAGATTGGGCAGTAAAAGAACTAGTCATCCCTGGCCCCTTCCCCCCGACCCCCCCCCCCCCCCCAGAAATGTTAACCCTTTCATTATTATGTTCGACTTGAAATACATCAGCGGGCGGACAAACATACAATGCAGCCAGGAATGTGGCCACATTCCTGGCTGCATTGTATGTTTGTCCGCCCCTAGCCGTCCGCTGATGTATTTCAAGTCAGAGACAATAAAAAAAAGATTGCAATGCTGGTGAGTGCTGCCTGTTCATTTTCTAATTTTGGTATACATTCAAGTCTAATTGGGCTGAGCACCGCCTGGTTGCAGAAATCGCACCTGATGTCAAAAGGTGACAGTGACTGAATGAGAGAGGGAAGAAGAACGCAGTGCCACTCAGACTGTTTTCTATCATATTTTATTCTTTCATTATTATGTATAGCCACTAAAGCCCTCTAATACACCAAACCTATTTAAATGTCCTAGGGTATGTTAGTTATCCAGAAATTCTTGTCTATTATAGAGATATGCAGTAATACTCTATCTTAGCATACTTGTTTTATTCCCCCAGTTATCCTTGGAGTGCAGATGCGTTCCACCATCAGAGGAGATCTCTTCCTGATGTAAAGACTGTGGAACGCATTTGCGCTCCACAGCATGCGCGCTACAAAGGAGGAGGCGTCACAGGAAACTACATCTGTTTACTGTTATGAAGGCTTTGGAGCGCATAAGAGTACCACAGCAGTTTCCGCCTCTCCCTAGATTAAATCTGAATGGATGGAGCCTACCATTGACGAGGAGGCATAATTTCCTTTACCGGCCGATCGGTGGAACGCATTTGCGTTCCACGGCGGCGTTTCTTATCTGTCAGTTTGACTACATGGGCAAAATTTCATGATGACGTCCTTACCAACTTGGCAAGTAACCTCTATAATAGGCACCGCTGGGAGGAGAGGTTTAATGATCATCACATACAGATGTCTGGATATGGGGGGTAAGGAGTGGGGCAGGAAGTGGAGGGGAGGAGTTTGGATGGACTTAACCCTTTTAAAGGCGCCATGTTTGAACAAGATATAGACGCCATAAATCTAGTAGCCCACATCTGAGCATAAGGTTATACTCTCTAACCATAGGGACTCTCGTTGGAGGAAATTTCAGGCTGCCGGACATGATCATCGAATTACCGCCGGTCGGTCTCCCATATACCGGGAAGTGTCCCCTGAGGAACCAGCTGTAAAACTGGGGAAACGCAGCATTGGGACTCACCTTTATCAGCGTTTGTTTTTTGGAACAACAACCATTTTTAGGGCTAGGGCAGGGGCTAGAAAGGGTTTAGCCACCGAGAGGTGGGGTGGCCCCTTTTGGGGCGGGTGCTCTGCATGTAGGCAGGGTGAGATACAGGGACAGAGTAGGGATATGTATGTTGTTCCCATAAACCTGGACTAAGAAAAACAACTGGGGTATGTGCCGTATCATTAAACCGTGAGTAAGAAAGAAACAAACTGTCCCACCTCTCGATAACCTGCCCGAGATTTTGACTCTATATATGGTGTATTCAACATTGATTATTATTATTTGACTATCGATAGGAGTTTTGTAAAAAAAAAAAATTTAATGTATTCAATAAAATGTATTTTTTAATAAGGGAGGTAAATAGTTTCTATTGATTAACGCAGACCCCAATGGCATATTGTGGCGTACACTCTGTTTTGGCCATAATTGTTCCAACATATAGAATAAAGGTGAAATTTTTATGCTGCATGGTGAATAGCATGAAATATGAGATTCAAATAACAACTGTACGATTTTTTTTTTATAAAACCCCCTTAAAGTTTTAATAAAAGTTAATAAATTATATGTACCTGAAAATAGTGCCTTTGAAATTAGGTCTGCAGAAACCAAGCCCTCATACAGCTACGTTGACAGAAAAAAAACGCTATGCTCATGGAAAAGTACTGCAAAACTAAAAATGATTCTTGATTAGACACAACTGCTTTCAGAATGAGGGCCCAAGTGTCACCGCCACTTCTGTGAGAAGGTCTGACAGACGTCCTTTTCTACCTCTTGCATGATGTTCTTTGTTTTGGTTTCACTTTGTCATCTCATTTCCTTCTCCAAGGTGTCACCTATTTAGACTAATCCTCTTTCCTTTATATTCCCTCCCATACTGCCTCACTTTGCGGTTTATACTACTTCCTGGATTTGAAGTGTTCACTGCTGGAGACTTCTGTTGCTGCTTGTTCAGATAAGTCCTTTCATGTATTGTGTTTCCTTGCTGGCTTGATTCTAGGTGACCCTGACTCCCTCCGTATGAAGTGCAGGGAGCCGGTGGTCGTGTCCCCTCACTATTATAGGGTTTTCAGGTGTCACACAGTCTAGGTACGAGGGCATGCAATCGTCTACCTCTGAGACCCTTGTATGTGATTAGCAGTCAGGGTGAGCTCTTAGGGTTTTATAGGGGTCACCTTTATGCTCCTTAGTTTGGGATCAAGCCAGTCGGATGTTTATCCATAACTTCCAGCTATCTGCAACATCATCCGTGACATTATAAACCGTCATTACCGTCTTAAGCATGGATCCGGTTTCAGCCTTGATTGACCGCATGCAAGGTCTTTCACTGGAGGTAGCAGATCTCCGTAAAACTGTGTCTCAGTTTCAGGTGACCGGTTCTGCTTACGTTCATGGAGTTTGTTCCGAGCCTAAGATCTCGCTTCCGGATACGTTCTCCGGGGGTAGTGAGAATTTTGTTCGCTTTAGAGAGGCTTGCAAACTCCATTTTCGCCTACTTTCCCATTCCTCTGGTGATGAGGAGCAGAGGGTGGGGATCATCATCTCGCTGCTCAGGGATAACGCTCAGTCTTGTGCCTTTTCGCTGCCGGTGGGGGCACGGCCCCTCCGATCGGTGGATGAATTTTTTGTAGCCCTGGGGCAGATATATGATGACCCCGATCGTATTGCTCTGGCTTAATCTAAGCTGTGTCTTTTATGCTAGGGTAAACAGTCCGCAGAGATATATTGTTCTGAATTTCGGAGATGGGCAGCTGATACTGGTTGGAACGATGCTGCACTCCGAAGTCAATTTTGCCATGGTCTTTCGGAGGGATTGAAAGATGCATTTGCTTTTCATGAGAGACCTGCCTCGTTGGAGTCTGCCATGTCTCTAGCTGTTCGTATTGACAGACGTCTTAGAGAGAGAGAGGAGAGACCACTCCTTCCTGTCATATTCAGTCCAAGGACAGTGGGGCTGTCTCATTCAGTGCGCAGGGGCCTCTCTCTCTCTCAATCCCCTCTGAGCAGGAGGCCATGCAGCTGGGTTTGCTTGCCTCTGATAGTAGAGGATTAGAGTTGAGCGAACACCTGGATGTTCGGGTTCGAGAAGTTCGGCCGAACTTCCCGGAAATGTTCGGGTTCGGGATCCGAACTCGGCCCGAACTTCGCCCCGAACCCGAACCCCATTGAAGTCAATGGGGACCCGAACTTTTCGGCACTAAAAAGGCTGTAAAATAGCCCAGGAAAGGGCTAGAGGGCTGCAAAAGGCAGCAAAATGTAGGTAAATCCCCTGCAAACAAATGTGGATAGGGAAATGAATTAAAATAAAAATAAAATAAATAAATAAAAATTAACTAATATCAATTGGAGAGAGGTCTCATGGCAGAGAATCAGGCTTCATGTCATAGCAGAGAATCAGGCTTCACGTCACCCACCACTGGAACAGGCCATTGTCAGATATTTAGGCCCCGGCACCCAGACAGAGGAGAGAGGTCCCATAGCAGAGAATCAGGCTTCAAGTCATAGCAGAGAATCAGGCTTCATGTCATAGCAGAGAATCAGGCTTCATGTCACCCATCACTGGAACAGGCCATTGTCAGATATTTAGGCCCCGGCACCCAGACAGAGGAGAGAGGTCCCATAGCAGAGAATCAGGCTTCATGGCATAGCAGAGAATCAGGCTTCACATCACCCACCACTGGAACAGGCCACTGTCAGATATTTTTAGGCCCCGGCACCCAGACAGAGGAGAGAGGTCCCATAGCAGAGAATCAGGCTTCATGTCATAGCAGAGAATCAGGCTTCAAGTCATAGCAGAGAATCAGGCTTCATGTCACCCACCACTGGAACAGGCCATTGTCAGATATTTAGGCCCCGGCACCCAGACAGAGGAGAGAGGTCCCATAGCAGAGAATCAGGCTTCATGGCATAGCAGAGAATCAGGCTTCACATCACCCACCACTGGAACAGGCCACTGTCAGATATTTTTAGGCCCCGGCACCCAGACAGAGGAGAGAGGTCCCATAGTAGAGAATCAGGCTTCATGTCATAGCAGAGAATGAGGCTTCAAGTCATCGCAGAGAATCAGGCTTCATGTCATAGCAGAGAATCAGGCTTCACGTCACCCACCACTGGAACAGGCCATTGTCAGATATTTAGGCCCCGGCACCCAGACAGAGGAGAGAGGTCCCATAGCAGAGAATCAGGCTTCATGTCATAGCAGAGAATCAGGCTTCAAGTCATAGCAGAGAATCAGGCTTCATGTCATAGCAGAGAATCCGGCTTTATGTCATAGCAGAGAATCAGGCTTCACGTCACCCACCACTGGAACAGGCCATTGTCAGATATTTAGGCCCCGGCACCCAGACAGAGGAGAGAGGTACCATAGCAGAGATTCAGGCGTGGGCGTGTCTGGTGTCTGCAGAGGTGGAAGGGTGTGTTTGCAGCAGCTCCTGACAACTTCCACCTCGTTAAGGCCCAGGGAGATTTTCAACACCTTAATCCCCTGGGAGGAACCAGGCTTGTGGGGAGGTTTTCCACCTTTCTCCCCAGCCCAGGCCCTGCCTCTCCCTAGGGAGCTGGTAGGGACCTGGGCCATGCGCTCAGGCAAGGCCCGGGATCCTGCTTCCCGGAGTAGGCCGGCGGGGGGTAGGGGAGGTGAGTTACCGGCCTCTGCTATGTCTTCCGCCCCGGGGGTCAGAAGATCCAGCAGGGGTCATGTGGAAGTGTCCCCTGTGGCCCCCAGGGGTGAGGCTGTGAAGACCGCCAGCCAGTCCAGGAGGGTGGACAGTAACCCTCCAAGAAGCGAGTGCAGTGCTCCCGGAGGTGGGCTGGGAGCGGTGGAAGCTGACTGGGGCAACATGAGGCCTCAGGAGGCAGTCACCACATACAGCTCCCGTATTGCGGCCTACCTCCGGGAGTATGAAGAAACTGGAAAGCTACTAAAAAGACTCAGAAATGAGTTAAAGCTGGAAAGAGTCAAGGCAAGCAAAGCCTCCAAGATTAAGAGGCCAGATATTTCAGCCAGGATTAAACTCCTAAAAGAAGATATACAATTACAAGAGGCAAGAAGGATGATTATCCTGAAGGGGAGTGGCCCTTTTCAGGAGAAACTAAAGAATGAGGAAAGGTTCTCTGAGATGACCCAGGCAAGGCAGTCCTGGGAGGAAGAGCCAGAGGAAGACCTGGGGGAGCAGACTTTGGAAGCAAGCCTGTCAGCAGGGCAGAAATGCCAGAAAACTAATCTGCCCCCCGCGAGTTCAGAGGAGGACCACAGTGAGAGCAATCCTGGCGGTCAGCTGATGGAAGAGATCCGTCACCTGGAATCCCCAAGAATCCGTGAAGAAGGGTTTGTTTTTGGCGACGATCTTTTGGAGGAGGATCCAATGTGCAGGAACCGTAAAAAGGCAAGGAAGACTCCAGTGGAGGTGAGATATGTATATGTGCCTCACCAGCTGTGTTCCGAGCCGACTGCAGGGTCGTCTCGGGACGCAGCACCCACTAACCCCCCTAGCCCGGTCTCTGTAGTGGTACCGGAGCGCGGGAGTGGGGAGAGGGAAAAAGCTAAGATGGCGTCGGACGCCGTCCCCGCTTGCGGTAGCGAGGGCGGCGAAGAGAGGGAAGAGCTAGACAGGAAGGTTTCGGCAGAGAAGGAGGGGGGCGTGGCCGAGCGTCTGGTGTCCCCGCCTGCCGCTGCGTCCACGGTGGCGCTGGATGAGTGCGCAGTGGAAGTGCGGCGTTATGGGGGGGATGCTATCGCCCCCCCTGTTGCAGTTGATACCGGGTCCCCTAGCAGGATCCCTATGGCTGGAGTGTGTGTGGCTGGGAGCAGTGGTGCCACAAGTCGGCTGCAAGCGGCAGGAGGGGAAAGTCCTGCAGCAAGACATAACAGACAGGAAAATAAAGGAAAAGGGAATGTAATGAAACCAGCCAAAAAGGCTGAAGAAAAACTGGCCAAGGTATATGAAGTTTTTAGGGCGGTGGACTCTGCCGCATTCCCTCTATTCTCCCCTGATACAGGGGGTGTGAGGAGGTTTGTAACAGAGGCACAAATACACCTGCCAGCCAATGAGGCCGAGGATACAGCCGCAAAAGCTGTGGAGGCTGAGGCTGTGTTGCAAATCACACCTGCGGTTCCTATTGTCCCCATTGTCCCCACTGGTCCAGCTGTATGTGTGGGGGGGGGATAATGAAATAGTGATGACCACCGCAGAGGTGGGTCCCCTGGGTGAAAGTGATAAAAGTATTGAGATGATTAGTGTTGGGGCTGCTGTCCCGGACCCTGTGGGGGGGGGGGAGGGGGGGAGGTCGTCCGCTGTAAAAGTGGCGGGGTCCCCCCGTGTGGCCCCCTCGGAGGGGTCCGGTGTGACAGTTGTGACAGGTAGCGGGGGGGAGCCAGTTCTGCTGCCCCTCCTGCATCCGTGGTGCCTGGCAGAAGTTATGCCAGTGTGGCTGCGGCTGTAGGGGGGGAGGGGCTGGCCTCTTTGGCTTCCTCGCTCTCAGGGTCTGGTGATGGTGACTTGCAGCGGCGACTGCTGGAGGCCCTCAAAAAGGGGGAGAGCTCCATTACCGTAGAGGGGAAGAAGGTGGACCTGTCATTCTGGTTCAACAGACATGGCATCCGGACCTTCCGAGAACAGAACGGGGGCGAGACCACCTGGTCTTCACCCACAACCGGCCCTGGAGCCAGACGGAATGTGGTCTGTCTCAGGTGGAGTAGCGATGAAGCTTGCCCTACTAGGAAGAGGGTAGTGGAGCTCCTGCTTGGGATGGGTTTCAAGGCAACCGATATCTTTGCCTTGATTCATCCGTTTGGCTCCAAGGAGTTTGACATCAGCTTTGTCCGGCCGGAGGGGCTTGAGCTCTTCTGGTCCGGATATGAGCTGGTGAAGAACATGCCGGACTGGCGTGGTTTCGTTGCAAAAGCGATAACCCGCCAGAGTGAGGTCAAGAGAGTGACCGTGTTGACCCGTAACGAGTCGCTCTCTTGTATTGACATCATGACCTGGTTGGGTAGGTACGGAGAGGTCCAGGGAATACCAGCTAAAAACCTGGACGAGTTTGGCATTTGGTCGGGTGCCTGGATGTTTAATATCAAGCTTAAGCGTCTGGGTGGTACAGTTTCCCACATTCCATCATCTACCTTTATCGGCCGAGACAGGATTTTGGTCTTCTACAGGGGGCAGCCTAAGCTTGGTCACAAGTGCGGCAGCCCCACACACTTCAGCGCCAGCTGCCAAGTGCAGAAGTGCGCGTTGTGTGGGGGGACAGGTCATCTAGCTGCATCTTGTGAGGAGATTAGATGCAACCTGTGCGGGGAGCTCGGGCACCCCTTCAGTCGCTGTCCTCTCTCTGAGGCCAATGCGGCCCGAGCTCATGCAGGAGCGGACCGGGAGGTCCCTTCGGCTGAGGCGGGTACTGGCGAAGGCAGTGGAGTTAAGGGGTCAGTGAGGAACCAGAACAACCCGTCCCGGCAGAGGCGGAGAGAGAGGCGTCAGGTGGAGAGGGAAGAACCCCGTCCTGGGGTGATGCCCGCTCCTTCCCAAACGACTGCCCCTCCTGAATCCGAGACCCTAGGGGGCAGCGAGCTGGAGGAGGAGATTGAGAGACTGGATCGGGCCGAAGAGACTAGTGGGGCAGAGTCCCAAAGTAGACGGAAACGGCGTACTAAAAAAAGATCTAGCCCGACCAAAATTGCCAGGAGCTCTCCAACCGGTACCTCATCTTGGATGAGACCTCTGCCTCCTCTGCTGAGGGGGAGGTTGAAGGTGGGGGACCGGGGGCGAAGGAGGGAGGGCCTTCAGGGGGCCCCGCGCCCCCCTCTGGTGGGGATGCAAGGTCCTCAGGAGGGGTGGCAAAACCGGGCCCTGAGACTGAGAAAGCCAGGAGCGGTGCGCAGAGGGAGATGGTGGTGGCAGAGATGGATACCACTATCTCCCTCAAGAGAGGTCGTGCTGCTCTAGAAGGCAGCCCCGGGAGGGGGGAGAAGGATGGGAAGAAGGCCGTCTAATTTAACTACTCTTTATGGCGGTACCCGCTCTGCTGACTCTGGCGACCATTAATGTCGCCAGCATTAAGTCGGATGCGGCTCGCTTCACAGCCTTCGATTTTCTCAGCCGTGTTGAAGCTGACATTTTGTTTTTGCAAGAGACCAGGCTGCCAGATTTGGCAGCGATTTATAAGGCCAAGAGGGAGTGGAGATCAGGGCCCTCCTACTGGTCTCTTGCGGCTGAGCCGTATAGCGGAGTGGCGGTCCTTTTTACCGCACCGGTAGAATGCCGACGAGTAATTGATTTAGAAATGGGGAGGTGTTTGATCTTGGATATCCTCATGAAGGGACAGGAACTGCGCCTGATCAATATCTATGGGCCCTAGTCCAGGTGGGACAGGAAATGTCTCTTTATGAGGATTAAGCCTTTCCTTTTTACAAGCCGGCAGGTGGTTTTTGGTGGGGACTTTAATACTGTCACAAGGCCCCAAGACAGGGGAGGCACCAGAAACCGGCTGACTTATGATAGTATTTTTCTGAATAGAGTAGCTAGTGAGGCTCGTCTGGAGGATGTCCACATTAGGCATACCCCAGGGCACGGGGGTTTCACTTTCTATTGAGGTAGTCAGACCAGGTCTAGAATAGATAGGTTTTTAAGGAGGAGGCTACCTTTTCGCCCTTAAGGGTTGTGGAGGTGGAATTCTCTGATCACTGTTTGATTATGTTTTCTCTGAATATTTCAGAATCCCCCCAAATGGGAAGAGGTTATTGGAAGCTGAATTCGTGTGTCTTGGAGGAAGCAGAGGTGAGACAATCCTTTGAGGACTTCCTTCAGAGTCAGGTACCTTTACTGGATCTCTGTGATACTAAGTCAGAGTGGTGGGAGATATTCAAAGATCGGGCTGCAAAGTTCTTCCGCCGGCTCCCGAGCCTCAGGTCCCTGGACAGGTACCACCTGTATCAGGGTCTGAGGAGGAAACTCGAGCATCTGGTCTCGACTGGAGGTAGCTGCGAGGATATCTCCAGGGTGAAATCTTTGCTCAAGAGGTGCCAGTATGATAGGCACACATCTTTAGTTTTTGAGAGGGACTTCGGGAGGTACCGCTCGCCCGACCCCTACAGAAATTGTAAGATGTCAGTGAAGAGTAAGTTAATAACAGGACTGGTCGATAGTACGGGGTCTCTGAACAGGTCCAGATCAGGGATCCTGGAAGTCGTTAGATCCTTTTACTCGTGCCTCTTGGGGAGGAGGGATCTGGATCGGGACAGGATGTCGGCTTTCCTGGCTGGGGTCACCCCTGAGTCAGGAGCTCACCTCTCTTTTGACAGTTTGGTAGAAGAGATCAGGAAGGAGGAAGTTATCCTGGCGGTGGAAGGGTTAGCTCTGAAGAAGTCGCCAGGCCCGGATGGCTTAACATCCGAGTTTTATAAGACCTTTAAGGACTCTTTAGGTCCCCTCTTGACTGAGGTATTCAATGAGTGTTTATCCTCGGGCACTCTGCCTCGGTCAATGAGGAGGTCAGCTCTGATCCTTCTATCAAAGGGTAAAGATCCGAGCCGTATTAAGAACTGGCGTCCCATAGCACTTCTTAATACGGACAGAAAGATTCTGGCTAAGATACTTTTTAATAGGCTGGTAAAATTTGCACCCCAACTCCTTTCGGTGGCTCAGCATTGCTCGGTTCCAGGCCGCAGCACTTTTAGTGCTGTACTCGGTGTCCGAGAGGCAGTGGAGCAGAGTAGAGCAGGCTACTGGAGGGGATACATGCTGTCCTTAGATCAAGTAAAGGCGTTTGATCGGGTGAACCATGAGTACCTCTGGTCGGTCCTTCTGAAGTATGGCCTGCCGGGGGGGTTTGTCGATTGGTTAAAGATCTTGTATGCAGGGGCAGAGAGTTTCCCGCTTGTGAATGGTTGGTCTGGCTGCTCTTTTGAGGTTGGGTCTGGCGTCCGCCAGGGTTGTCCTTTGAGCCCGCTTTTATACGTGTTTGCGATTGATCCCTTTCTTAAGCGGATTGATCGTGGACCATTGGCGGGAGTCGGGATGGATCGGGCGGCGCCGGAATCCACTCTGAGGGTAGTAGCGTACGCTGACGATGTCACCATTTTCGTATCCTCGAGAGGGGAGGCAGAGTACGTGATGTCTGAAGTGGATCGCTACTCGGAGGCATCCGGGTCCATGATCAATCAGGATAAGTGTGAGAGTCTCTGGCTGGGAGGGGGTGATCCAGTTTTTGATCTCCCGGACACCCTCCCAGGGCCCAAGTCGTCAGCCAAAGTCCTAGGCATCCATTTTGGCCATGGGGATTATCCCACTCAAAATTGGGACGACAGGCTTAAGATCGCCGCTCAGAAGGTCGACCAGTGGAAGGGTTGGTCTTTGACCCTTAGGGAAAGGGTAAACCTGATCAAGACCTACTTACTCCCTTTGCTTATCTATTTGGGTAGCGTGTGTATCTTGCCAGAGCCTCTCTGGACTCGGACTTATAGTCTGTTCTTCCAGCTCTTATGGGGGAATAGACTGAACCTGATCAAGAGAGAAGTGACTTACCGCACGAGGAGACTAGGGGGGGTTATCTATGGTCAACCCCGTGGTGTTTCTTGTAAACACCTTTGTTAAAGCGAATCTGGAAAACCTCTGGATGGAGAGGGCTTCTCCGTGGGTAGTCTCCTGCCGGGGGTGGTTTCGGCCTTTCTTCCAGGAATGGGAGACAGGAGGGCAAGTGAAGGACTTACGTACGCCTCACGGATATCTTCCGACTTACGTCACCCCGATTCTGAAGGTGATCCGCCGGTGGGGTTTGGAGGTGAGGGAGATCAGGACTCTGTCAAGGAGGTCCCTTGACGAGAGGGTCTTGTTGTCCCACTTCCAGAAGCCCCTGGCCCTCAGGGATTGCCAGAGCCGGGATCTAGACAGGGGGTTACAGTTGCTAAATTCTGCAAGGATCCCCTTGAAGTTTTGGGACTTGTCTTGGCGCTGCTTTCACGGGAGGCTGTATGTGTGGGACAACTTGAAGTACAGGAACTCTGATGAAAGGGGTTGTCCCCGGGAGGAGTGTGGCTCCATACTGGAAAGTATGGATCACTTCTTGCTTCAGTGTCCCTTTAATACAGAGGTATACCAACGGGTGGGAGCTTCCATTGGCTGGCCTAGGCTAGCCAGTCTCTCCTACGCGGAGTGGGCTTATGGAGTGCTCAGAGACATTGGTAGAAGGGACCTGTGCACATGTTTTTTAGTCAGTATAGTGGTTAGGTTCTACACATGGAATGCACGGTGCTTAGTTTCAACGCAGCAGAAAGTCCTCCCAGTGGACGAGGTATGTAGGAACATTTTGGCTGACCTGGTGAAGGTGCGTTCTTTGGAGTATGAGAGACTGGGTACCAGTAGGGCCTCTCTCCTCTGGAGAGGCTTTGCTTTTAGCGTACCCTAGCCTAGTCATACGTTTCCTGGTGGTGGGCTGATGCTTTCACCGTAGATTTTTGTTTTGTGAGATGTTGAGCTTTGAAGAAAGGCTTACAGAGACCGAGCTTGGGCCTTCGGGTAGTTCTGTATTTTAGAATAGTTTGCAGTGTGTGTTAAATAGTTATGTTGTTTATGTTATTTATTAGGATAGAATGAGTTGGGGTTAGTTAGGTTGGGTGGGTGAGGGAAGGGGTCTTATGTGTTTTATGTGTTTTATGTGTGTATTGAAGTGGGAGGCCTGCATCTAGCCCTGGACTATGCGGACATGGGAGGACATGGGGCGAGGGGCTAGATGCGGGTGGTGGAGGTAGGGCTGGCCTCGGACTATGCGGACACGAGAGAGATGTGAGGCGGAGGTCAGCCTTGGGTGATGGGTGAAGGGTGATGGAGTAGGTAGTGGGGGTTAGGGCTAGATTAGGGAGGTAAATAGGTTTTGTTTTATTTGTTATATTCCTGGGTCAGCTGGAATGCTGTTCTGTTTTTATATTTTGATGTTTTGGTGTTTTGAAATTTTGTCTGTAAAGTTTTGTATTTTTATAATAAAAAGAGTTCCCATAGCAGAGAATCAGGCTTCATGTCATAGCAGAGAATCAGGCTTCATGTCACCCAACACTGGAAAAGGCCATTGTCAGATATTTTTAGGCCCCGGCACCCAGACAGAGGAGAGAGGTCCCATAGCAGAGAATCAGGCTTCATGTCATAGCAGAGAATCATGCTTCATGTCACCCAACACTGGAACAGGCCACTGTCAGATATTTTTAGGCCCCGGCACCCAGACAGAGGAGAGGTTCATTCAACTTTGGGTTGCCCCGCAATATAATGGTAAAATGAAAATAAAAAAAAGGATTGAATGAGGAAGTGCCCTGGAGTACAATAATATATGGTTAAGGGGAGGTAGTTATAAATGTCTAATCTGCACAAGGGATGGACAGGTCCTGTGGGATCCATGCTTGGTTCATTTTTATGAACGTCAGCTTGTCCACATTGGCTGTAGACAGGCGGCTGCATTTGTCTGTAATGACGCCCCCTGCCGTGCTGAATACACGTTCAGACAAAACGCTGGCTGCCGGGCAGGCCAGCACCTCCAAGGCATAAAAGGCTAGCTCTGGCCACGTGGACAATTTGGAGACCCAGAAGTTGAATGGGGACGAACCATCAGTCAGTACGTGGAGGGGTGTGCACACGTACTGTTCCACCATGTTAGTGAAATGTTGCCTCCTGCTAACACGATCCGTATCAGGTGGTGGTGCAGTTAGCTGTGGCGTGGTGACAAAACTTTTCCACATCTCTGCCATGCTAACCCTGCCCTCAGAGGAGCTGGCTGTGACACAGCTGCATTGGTGACCACTTGCTCCTCCTCTGCCTTCGCCTTGGGCTTCCACTTGTTCCCCTGTGACATTTGGGAATGCTCTCAGTAGCGCGTCTACCAACGTGCGCTTGTACTCGCGCATCTTCCTATCACGCTCCAGTGCAGGAAGTAAGGAGGGCACATTGTCTTTGTACCGGGGATCCAGCAGGGTGGCAACCCAGTAGTCCGCACACGTTAAAATGTGGCCAACTCTGCTGTCGTTGCACAGGCACTGCAGCATGTAGTCGCTCATGTGTGTCAGGCTGCCCAGAAGTAAGGACAAGCTGTCCTCTGTGGGAGGCGTATCGTCATCGTCCTGCGTTTCCCCCCAGCCACGCACCAGTGATGGGCCCGAGCTGCGTTGGGTGCCACCCCGCTGTGAACATGCTTCATCCTCATCCTCCTCCACATCCTCGTCCTCCTCGTCCTCCAGTAGTGGGCCCTGGCTGGCCACATTTGTACCTGGCCTCTGCTGTTGCAAAAAACCTCCCTCTGAGTCACTTCGAAGAGACTGGCCTGAAATGGCTAAAAATGACCCCTCTTCCTCCTCCTCCTCCTCCTGGGCCACCTCCTCTTCCATCATCGCCCTAAGTGTTTTCTCAAGGAGACATAGAAGTGGTATTGTAACGCTGATAACGGCGTCATCGCCACTGGCCATGTTGGTGGAGTACTCGAAACAGCGCAACAGGGCACACAGGTCTCGCATGGAGGCCCAGTCATTGGTGGTGAAGTGGGGCTGTTCCGCAGTGCGACTGACCCGTGCGTGCTGCAGCTGAAACTCCACTATGGCCTGCTGCTGCTCGCACAGTCTGTCCAGCATGTGCAAGGTGGAGTTCCACCTGGTGGGCACGTCGCATATGAGGCGGTGAGCGGGAAGGCCGAAGTTACGCTTTAGCGCAAACAGGCTAGCAGCGACAGGATGTGAACGCTGGAAGCGCGCACAGACGGCCCGCACTTTATGCAGCAGCTCTGACATGTCGGGGTAGTTGCGAATGAACTTCTGCACCACCAAATTCAGCACATGCGCCAGGCAAGGGATGTGCGTCAAACCGGCTAGTCCCAGAGCTGCAACGAGATTTCGTCCATTATCGCACACCACCAGGCCGGGCTTGAGGCTCACCGGCAGCAACCACTCGTCGGTCTGTTGTTCTATACCCCGCCACAACTCCTGTGCGGTGTGGGGCCTGTCCCCCAAACATATGAGTTTCAGAATGGCCTGCTGACGTTTACCCCGGGCTGTGCTGAAGTTGGTGGTGAAGGTGTGTGGCTGACTGGATGAGCAGGTGGAAGAAGAGGAGGAGGAAGCCGAGTAGGAGGAGGAGGCAACAGGAGGCAAAGAATGTTGCCCTGCGATCCTTGGCGGCGGAAGGACGTGCGCCAAAACAGCTCTCCGCCTGGGGCCCAGCCGCCACTACATTTACCCAGTGTGCTGTTAGGGAGATATAGCGTCCCTGGCCGTGCTTACTAGTCCACGTATCTGTGGTTAGGTGGACCTTGCCACAGATGGCGTTGCGCAGTACACACTTGATTTTATCAGATACTTGGTTGTGCAGGGAAGGCACGGCTCTCTTGGAGAAGTAGTGGCGGCTGGGAACAACATACTGTGGGACAGCAAGCGACATGAGCTGTTTGAAGCTGTCTGTGTCCACCAGCCTGAATGACAGCATTTCATAGGCCAGTAGTTTAGAAATGCTGGCATTCAGGGCCAGGGATCGAGGGGTGGCTAGGTGGGAATTTACGCTTTCTCTCAAATGTTTGTGAGATGGAGAGCTGAACGCTGCCGTGTGACATGGTTGAGATGCTTGGTGACGGAGGGGGTGGTGTTGGTGGTACATCCTCTGTTTGCTGGGCGGCAGGTGCCAACGTTCCTCCAGAAGAGGTAGCAGGGGGAGCCTGAGTGAGTTCCTTGTTTTTAAGGTGTTTACTCCACTGCAGTTCATGCTTTGCATGCAGGTGCCTGGTCATGCAGGTTGTGCTAAGGTTCAGAACATTAATGCCTCGCTTCAGGCTCTGATGGCACAGCGTGCAAACCACTCGGGTCTTGTCGTCAGCACATTGTTTGAAGAACTGCCACGCCAGGGAACTCCTTGAAGCTGCCTTTGGGGTGCTCGGTCCCAGATGGCGGTGGCCAGTAGCAGACGGACTCTCTTGGCGGCGGGTGTTCTGCTTTTGCCCACTGCTCCCTCTTTTGCTACGCTGTTGGCTCGGTCTCACCACTGCCTCTTCCTCCGAATTCTGAAAGTCAGTGGCACGACCTTCATTCCATGTGGGGTCTAGGACCTCATCGTCCCCTGCATCGTCTTCCACCCAGTCTTCCTCCCTGACCTCCTGTTCAGTCTGCACACTGCAGAAAGACGCAGCAGTTGGCACCTGTGTTTCGTCATCATCAGAGACGTGCTGAGGTGGTATTCCCATGTCCTCATCATCAGGAAACATAAGTATGTTGTGCGTCAGTGCATTCTATGTCTTCCACCGCTGGGGAAGGGCTGGTGGATGCCCTTGGGAAACCCTGCCAGCAGAGTCTTCAAACAGCATAAGAGACTGCTGCATAACTTGAGGCTCAGACAGTTTCCCTGATATGCATGGGGGTGATGTGACAGACTGATGGGCTTGGTTTTCATGCGCCATCTGTGCGCTTTCTGCAGAAGACTGGGTGGGAGATTAATGTGAACAAGCTGGATTCCACTGTCGGCCACCCAA
Organism: Bufo bufo; assembly: GCF_905171765.1. Lineage (NCBI taxonomy): Eukaryota > Metazoa > Chordata > Amphibia > Anura > Bufonidae > Bufo > Bufo bufo. The sequence continues at coordinate 144,317,754 of NC_053397.1, read as the reverse complement.
TTGACTA